>NC_054371.1:146657537-146980037 GCF_017654675.1 Xenopus laevis | reverse complement strand
CTTTATTGCTCTTGCACGTGACAGATGGGATGAAAAGGGGAATCCTCTGCACAATGTACAAACAGAATGTTAAATTCTCTTGCAGTGGCTTCTGAGGTAAATAATTCAGATTCTTATAGTATATCATAGACATTATCTTAACACCTTCAGCTTCACACTGTAAAAACATTCCTTGGGTTGCCTTGGGCTGGTATAGAAACCCAAAACATATTGTACAACATTTCTAGTCTACTTCTTTAGTTAAGCTTTAGTTCTCCTTTGAGGGGGGGGGTTTATTAAAACTCAAATTTATCTCGTTATTTTAAAAATAAAAATTGGACCTAACTCCCAACCACAATTTGGCTTAATGTTTTTCCTCTAAAAATTTGGATTTTTTCCATGAAAACCCTATTAATAAATAGGTCCCTAAGTTTGTTAAAAATTGGAGAGAGATCATTGTGATCAAATTGTGCTTAGGCTTAGGTTTAACAAACCTATGACACAGTTTTAATTGTTTTAATAAGAAAGGTTTTTACCAATGAATAATGTTAACAGTTATGTTTTAACATTTTCAAAAGTATGCCATATATAGGGGGTTATTTACTAAACCTGAATTTATCTGGTCTGGCTTTTTGGGGCAAAAACTCGATTTTTTTTTGTGGGGAAAAAAAGAGCTAGAATTTTTTGAGATTTATTATACCCTAATTCTGCAAAAAGTCTGAATCTGAAAATCTGCCATCTCAGACCTGTCGAGGTCCTGTATAAGTCAATGGGAGAGGCACTTATCTCAATTTGAAAATATATGGGATGATGTAATAAAAGGCACTAAATTTGCCAGGGGCAGTAAGCCGTATCAACCAATCAGCAGGTAGCATTTACTAGTCACCTGTGTTAATGCAAGAATCCTATTGGTTGTCATGGGTTACTGCTCCTGGGCAAACTTAGTGCCTTATATTACATATGGAGGATAGTGTTTTGTGCTGGGTTTAGCCTGATAATCTGAAAAAAATCGAGGTTTTTGGGCAAAACCCTGAAAAAACAAGCAATTGGGGGGGGAAGTCAGATAAAATTGGACAATTCAGGTTTTCGCTCGATTAATTCGAGTTTTTTTTTTTAATAAATAAGTTCAAATCGGGCATGGGAGTTTGGTCGTGTTTTTTTTAAAATAAAATAATGAGATAAATGCTGTGTTTAGTAAACAACCCCCATAGTGTCTCTTTTTGATGAAGTGCCAAATGTATCTCAGTGATTTTCAGAAGATGTAAGTTCTTCTAAATCAATTAGTCCAGTTATTCTATGGACATCCTGAAACCATGCAGCTATATTGAGGGTTATTGCAGTTCTCCTATGTCAGGCATTACTTATTACTGTTCAGGTAGCTTTAAGGTATATAATGGTATGGACTTCTTGCTTATACTCATTAGGCTTGGTAACACCCATATCACGGTAATGTCTGGATGATTGGAGATGTTACTCCCAGTTGCTTCTGGTGTATGCTTAATGCCTATGTCCAGAATGGTTGAATTGGTTTGCAGATCATCAAATGTGAAATGGGGTGCCTACCTCATTATCAGCATTGCAACTACAGCAGAGTGAAGAAATGCCAGGATACATATGATTCATTACTGTGGGGTAGCAATACCATCTTGTGATTATTGGGTAATTCCTAGTCTAAATGCATAGCTTCCCAGTATTGGATATTGTATGTTACTAAAAAAAAGTATGTTCACGTGAAAGGCCTTTATGGCACAGGCATTCTGCTGCTATTGGGATTAAATCTTCATCTAGACAAGGTCTATGTAATTGAAAGGCAGTTTCTTTCCAGTCTGTATAATACACCATCTTTCATGCTGGGTATCATTTTGCATGATGCATTTTCCTAAGGGTGAACTTATGAAGAGAACCATTCTACTGCCAAAAAGTCAAGAAACAGCAAGACAATCCACTGGAACAATCCAGCAATACCATTGACATAATTTTGCTAATCCTGTGCCATTTACTCAAGCCTATAGACTGCCCAGCTCTTTACCCCCTACATGACGTGCAAGTTGCCCTTGCCAGTGCTGATTTTACTTACAGTTTATTGTACTCCATATTATTAAAGCATAGAAGAGGTGCATATCACAGTGACAGAAACAGCTTCAAGGAGCCACGGTGCATTGTTGGCAAACCCATGGCACTTTGCACCTATTTTAAGTGTACCACTTTAAACCTTGCCCACTTTAATAAAAGAGTCTTATATATTACTGACTTTTATTATGATGGGTTAATTGGCCATGGTTTGGCATCTACTCTTCCATGAACCTCTTTTCAATTGTAAAGAGATAATGAACTATAATTTCAGTCAGAGACTATAATGACTATAGTATTAAAAAAAAAGCCTTACTACGGGCACCCTGACTGCAACACATAATAAGAATCAACTATGAGTTAAACATTTAAAAGTAATGACAGGGGCTTGCTGTTATTTCACCTGAAAACTCAATTTAATAGCTACACCTTTTTACTATTTGCCAGTTTATTGTTTCGCACCTTGAAAGCAAACAGAAGTGAACACACTAAAACAGATATAAAGTCTAGCTCAATCAACATTTCTTGCTTAATTCCTATAAACAGATCTGATAAAAATTGACAGAGGCAGTATGGGGTGTTTCTCAAACTAAGTTTGAGGTAGATCTGAATATGTGCAACAATTTATGACTCCCATCAGAATTTAGTCTTCCATATGGAAAACCATAAAGTAATTTCTGTAGTGCATTGCTTCTGCTCTTTTGGCAGGTAGCCTGACACAGCCTTCATAGTTCCTAACCGCAGTACCGCAAGCCTTCCAGAAACACCCTCGTCTACAGCTTGACCTGCATCCATCATATAACATCTCGTTAATAGGCCTGAGGAAACATTTTACAGTTTTATCCTACGCTGTTGATGGTTGTTACCTTGATACATGGCATCATTTCATTACTTCTTAACATTTACAGAAAGTAATCTTCTTAAATATAGAGAATTGCCCCTGATTTTCCTGTTTTTCTTTCACATAAACTCAGGTCATTCCCTGTGGATTCTCTTCCTGGCTCTCATTATGAAATGCTTTCCTTCTCTGTCACAATCATGCTTTGCACATAAAAGCTTGCTGCTAGAGATAGAAGGGTTATTTTCTAGCTTAGCTCTGCATTTGTAGTAAGATCAGTTTTCTTTCAACAAAACAAAATACAAGGCTTGATTTGTTTCTTTTGGTTTTATTTTTTTTAAAAGTGCTTTGGAAAAAAATTAAAGCAATATGGCAAATATAACCATTGCTTTAAAAGTTTTTTTTTTTTTTAAATTACCAAAAAATTTTCCTACTTTCAGCAAATGTTGTCTATGCTCCAGTAATCTTATAACATGGAACAAAGTAAAACAAATTGTTGTTACTTTGAATATATTTTGCAATGCAAAGATTTCCCCCCTTATTTTGTGCAGTGTGAATGAAAATGGCATATAAGGGCCTGCCCCACAAAGTAGCATGTATGTCATACAGATGTGTATGACAATTGGTTGGTATGACCAACATGGTATTTCAGATATAATTACTATGTTACAAGGTAATTAGGTTTTACATTTGAACTAATGAAAAAACTCTCTTGTTATGTAGGAACCCCAGCAGTCTGGGATATTAAAGTCATAAGAATTTTATTTTAAAATAGCTGCCAAAATTTATGAGGCCGATATCATGGCCTCACACCCTTTGATACAATTCTCAGATTCAACTAGCAACTCACTTAACCACCAGACCCAGGGTTAGTGATAGGATAATTATTTGCAATAAATAATTTCACACTAGAAGACTCACAAAGCAAAATAATTGCCTCCATTCACTGCATCATAATTTCCCAGAATTCCACTCTTGTACCTGCTGCAGTTACAAATGGTTATTCTACTACTCCATTATTTGTATTATTAGTGAATCTTTCAATAAACAAAAAAATAATAATTGAGCTAAAATACTGTACTTTATTCATATTATTATGCTGATTTTGTATCAGATGACATGGGGAAACATAAAGGAACTGAGCAAGATAAAAGCAACAACATGCTTTTCTTTGCCTTGTCTGTATGCTGTGATAGATGCATTTATTCCTCCCATATCAACCCAATGCATGAAGAGGATCGTAGTTTATCATATTACTAATATGTTGTATTAGTAATTTTGCTGTACAGAAGATAAAAATTTATTCCAACACAGCCATATAACATGCTTCCATGTTTTACTTTCAGCTTCACATGTATGGTTGTATAAACATAAATGATGTATGAAATTAGGCAGATATGTTGCCAAAACAGCATTAATAGCTAATCAAAGCATAAAAGAAATGTTGTTGTCATTTAGCATGTTAATCCACCCTCTTGAATCTTGATTGGAAATGCTTGCATTTCATTTGCTGTGTTTGGAAAACCTACTTGCTCCATGCAGTTACTAACCAACCATTCCTCGACAACTTAGACAGGCTTTTAGTAATCAATGGTAAATCCTTCCAAAATATAATTTTAAGTAATATTTTAATCCTAAAATTGCATGATTACATGTTACATGACCCATTAAGGTGAGTCTCAGGAGCTTCAAACTGGCATTTCAAGTACACCGAGGCCCAAGCAGTCCCCCACAGGAACAATAAATTGTAATTGTCTATAGCATCTTTCAATAAATCCCTCTGGCATTTTCCTAAATCCACAGATTGCCAGCCTGGGCATGTCTGTGCTGGACCCCCAGTAGTACTCATTTTAGTAGTTTTAGAGGTTTTTTTGAAACCACAAATAAACTAATTTTCTCTAAAAACCACAAATGCCATGTAATAAAAATATAAAAAGTATGAATAATAAAAAAAAGATGCCGAACAATGCGCTAAAAAATATGAAAATCTCTGAGTTTTTTTTAGACAATTGCAAGTCTGAGTGGCTAAAAAAAAGTCCAATAGACTCAGAGCAGTTCCCATTGACATTTATGCGACCTGTAAATCTGTAATTTTTAGCGTTTTAGAGATATTTTCAAAGAACATGAGTTTTTAGAATAAAATTAGATACTAGATATTTGAAAAAAATAGAAATGTAATCGTTCATAGGCCTCTAAGAATCAATAAGGCCTTATTCTACTTTTAACTAAAATGGAAACAAAGAGATCAAATTAAGTTCAAGAACATCTCACTTGAAATTTGCCATTGTGTTCATACATTAAGGTTATTTTAAAAATTCAGTAGTAGTAGGGGAGAAAAGGAATTTGACAGTTTAGTATTATTTACAATCAGTATTCATCTGCTCGCTTCCTTTATTTCAGATTTGTAGTGTAAAACAACACACACCATATTCATTAAGGGTTAGATATTATATGTAATTAATGCACACCTGAAATAACTGGCTTGGGTAGGAAGCCCACTGTGCATATATGTGGCTAAACAAACAAGAAACCACAGGTGACTGACCACTGCAGTGTCTTCTTTCTCTAACCATTATACACTAGAAGGCCAAGTGTAACAGCAACTTCCTTCTGCTAAATAAGAGACACATTGCTATCAGACACATTGCCATGAGCTGAAATGACACCATGTCCCAAAGTCCCAATATCTGACTTACAAGAGGGCTTTGGAAGGAAATAAAGAGTATTATAGCAACAAGACACAAAATAATATTAATACACCTTTATTGAAACCAGTGAAATCCTTGGAAGGGGAAAGAGTTGTATCCTTTTCCTGCACTGAATGCATATGTACAGTATAACTATTATCCTTATATTTGTGTAACAATACCTGGTGGTCTAGTGGGGCAGCAGGGACGCTCACCGTGTGGGGTCACCTGCATCCTGCATCTTGATCCTGCACATGCATCCGTTTTTTGTTTTGGCGCACACATCCTTTTTGTTTTTATTCGACACGCCATGTCTGACTTTATCGCACATGGCACAAAATTAAAATATTTCCAGTGCCCAATGTAGGTCTATTCCTGGGTGCATTTATTGTCTGATTTACTGTTCCATGACCCTTGCCTGTCCTTGTACACTGCCTGTTTTCTGACTATGCTTCTGGATCCTGACTCTGTACCGCATTGACTGATTGGTTATTGACCCTAGCCCTGTTTCTTTGACTACTCTTCTGGTTCCTGATTCTGTACCGCATTGACTGATTGGTTATTGACCCTAGCCCTGTTTCTTTGACTACTCTTCTGGTTACTGATTCTATACTGCGGCAAATGATTCCCTGTTCCTCCAGTCTCATGTTCCAGTACCTTTGCCTGCCCAGAATTCTTGCCTTGATTCTCTCACTTTAAGACCTGGCGGCATCAGAGTAGTGAAGGGTTCCTACTGACGTGAATGGTGGTTGTTATAGGCAGTATCATGAACCGTGACCAGAACTTTGGTGTTTGTTTTGGGATACCGAAAGTGACGTTACTTTGGGCCTGTCCAATGTCTCCAAAGATCATCTGCAAGGTTAGACATTATTCAGCAACAACCTATTACTCACGTTCCAGCTCCTGTCCAGGGAATCAGAACGATATCAGCGTCCCCAGGTAACACTGCAGTGGAACCCAAGGTCCCGTTCCCTGAAAATTTACTGGTGACTGTAGCAATTTTTTCACCTTTCAGGAGGCCTGTAGATTACAATTTTGATTTCTACCCCACTACTTTCCCACCCAGAGTCCAGAGAGAATTTTACCACCCTACTCCAAGAGGCTCAGGGTACACAGCAGATAAGCTCTGTAGAACATAATGTTACCTGTCATATAGCCTTTTTTCAACATCCATCATTGCTATTCAGCAGCTTGTTTATATGAACTATAGTAGTGTTTCTGGAGCAAACAGATCAGTTTTACCAGTGCAGGGCAACACTACATGATATTTTTATTACTTTAAAATATTTTTTTTGTTTTTTAGTCTATTCATGGTCATTCATTATATTCAATAGTGGATGCATGGGCACAACAAAAGAAGCAATACATAGGGCAATATATTGGTTTCATTGGGAATTCTTATGTATGAGCTGCAACAGGGACTTGAACTTCTATAGTAAATTTTATCTTAAAGTTAAAAAAAATTCCAAATGCTATGAAAAAAATAATTGTGCTTCCAATAAAGGAAGCAGCAATGTTGTCAGTACCTAGGAAGAAAAGAGAAGGGAAAACTTCAGAAAGAGACTGAATGGTCAAATTATGAAGTAAGATTGAGATAATAAAGAACAGGGATGACAGAGTAGTATGTGAGAGTTAGGGTGGTAATAATACATATTGATAAATGAAAAGCAACTATATTAACAGTTAGGCTAGTAGATTATTTTTGAATTTCAGCCATGGTCAGCTACCCTGTCTTGATCAGAGTATACTTTGGCCTCTCATGTCCCATGAAGGTCTCTGAAATGCTCCAAGTGATATACAAAGTCAAACAATATAACTATTCACTTGTCCTTTTGCAAAAAAGGTGAGGCCAAAGGCTTGTTAACAAATCAGTACTTATTTACTAAAACTCAAATTTATCTAATCTTTTTATTAAAACACGCTCAACCAAACTCCCATCCACGATTTTATCTTATATATCAATAAAGTAACTCAAAAAAGTCAGGTTGGAAAAATGACTCAATAAAATTGAGTGAAAACTCGAATCTTTTTTTCAATTTTTTACGGATTTGTTTTTTTTGGGTTACTGCCGGAAACTCCCAAATTTTTTGGATTATCAAAAACCCAGTGCAGATCACAATATCTTCAAATTGTAAAAGGGACATCTCCCTTTGACTTCTACATAACCTCGGCAGGTTTCAGATGGTGGATTTTTGGATTCTGGCTTTTAGTAGCTTCAGGGTATAATAAATCTTGAGAGAAAAAAATGTTATTTTTTTTTTACCCAAAAATACTCGACCAGAAAAAATCGAGGTTTAGTATATAACCCCCTTACTGTTTGGGAAGTAGAGATGGTAAAAAGATCTACTTATCTAGTACCCAAACAAGCAATCAAGATCAGAAGTGTTTTTTTCATGTGCTCTAGCAGCATAAAAGCTTTTAGCCAAGATTAGTGTTGCCTCAACTTACTGTAAATGTCTGGAGGAGTATCTTTAGGTAAATCCAGCATCCTAAATTAAGGCTTTAGCTGCCCTTACATTGTTAGCCAAATGTGTCCCTCTGATCCCCCATACTCTTCAAGAGTTCCAATGCCCTGGATGAGATCATCGTTGTATGTATAATCTGCCCCCTGAATATGTAGTATTGCTATAGTTCATTGGCTCACTGTATAAAAACTGTTGCTCAGGGTTTTTTTTTTTGCCATGATGCAAGATTAGAAAACAGGCGCCACTTTACCAGGTGCTGCATAAAACTGCCTTGGTAATTTTAAGCCAATAATAATTTATCTCTCTCTGACTAGGAATTCGACTATTTTCTTATAGTAGAGTGTAATTTGGCTCTATACAATACAGATTCTGTATTGACCTGAATTCTGCTCTCATCAACAGGATAGCAACGTACAAGGGAGTAATGACATTGGGCCTAGAACTGCTCCGGCTATGCTTCTGAGAAGAGCACTCTAATTAGAGTCATCACTGATGACCTTAATATACAGATCTACTTCCCCTTGTGGGATGAGAGGTAGAACATTAGCACTGACTAAAAATAAAGAAATATTCAATTAAACTAGCCAAACACTTGCCAAAGTAGTAACATTATCAAAGGTCGAGGTGAATTGAAAAAAATTGGAAATTCGAGCTATTTTTATGTACTTAGACTAGGGAATAGTCTAAATTCGATTTGAATTTGAAAAAAAATTAAAAATTCGAATATCGAAATTTATCATGTAGTCTCTTTAAAAATTCGCCATCTAAAACCTGCCTAATAACCTGCCTAATTGCTGTTTTAGCCTATGAGGGACCTCCTAGAACCTATTTGGCGTCAATTGGTGGACTTTGAAAAAACTAAGTTTTTTTGGGGAAAAACCTCTAATCTAATTTGATCGATTGCGCTATTAATTCCATTCGAACTATTTCAATTTTCAATTCGCCCAAAAACTGACCTATTCTATCAAAAACTGACCTATTCGACCAAAAAAAAACTTCGACTTAAGTTTGGTTGGTCTTTTTGAATTCGAAATTTCGAAGTTTTTTCAATTCGAAATTCGACCCTTGATAAATAAGTATTTCATGGCAGAACAGGAGTGCCGAGCTAATTTTAGTAGAGGACTTTGGTGCAGAATCTTTCTGATGTTCTTTTGCACAAAAACACCAGAAACATATAGGGTGGTATGCGTTACAATGAGATACATTTTTCATGTTTGATATGTCTGCTTAGCTCCCAGAAAGGTAATCCCAAGGCTGTCATTCATGGTAGCTTGACATTAAAATCCTTTGTGACATGTGATGACACATTTTCGGCAACTGTTGCATGGTGATGCATTAAGGGGATACACAGTCAGTTTGACAATGTCAGAGAAATGCCAGTTCATGCTACTGATTTGTTGAGGCTATTACAAAAATAATAGTACTCTGTTTATTTATATAGCTTAACACTGCAGTTCTTTCTGAGCAAAATGTATATGTGAGCCAGTTTGAATTTTATGGTGTACAGACACATGAAGAATATGACACATGAAGAATAGGCTTCAGACCTGGACTGCCAATTTGTGGATACTGGCAAATGCCAGAGAGGCTGCTGTAGGATGCAATAAACAGTCACTATTTAGTGGGCTGGTGGAGGGCTGTTTGGGCCTCTGTGTACCTGAAATGCCTGGACCTATTATGAATCCCAGTCTGGGCCTGATAGGCTTCCAAACATTCAACTGAACACCAAGAGGCTATTTAAACTAGATGTTGGATCTGAATTCCAAGCTTCAGACCCCATAGCCTTCAAACAGCTAAAAGATATTTCCAAAAGAAAAATCAACTCATACTCTTAATGGACCCATAATACACCCAATTCTACATGTCTACTCTTGATCTCTGTCTCTCCTTCTGTCCTTTCCCAAGTTACTAATATCTCCTCCTGGATGCCACAGTGCCACCTGAAACTGAAATTTCTAAAACAGAACTCATATTTCCTCTAACAGCTTCCCCTATCCATCAGATCTCACTCACAGTTAATAACATCATCATTCAACCAACCACACAATCACGCTGCCTAGGAATTATCTTAGACCCCCATCTGTCTTTTTCACCACACATCCAAACTCTTGCCAGATCTTTCATCTGTGCGACATTCTGAGAATACGATCTTGCCTCAGCTCAGATACAACTAATCTCTTTTTATTTCCCGCCTTGACTGCTACAACTTTGTTCTTGTAGCCGTTCCAACACATCTTTCAAAACTCCAGTCTGTTCTAAATGCATCTATCTTATTGCTCCACATTAGCTGCTCCCCTATCCATATCCTTTAACTGGCTCCCAAACTTCTGTAGAATCAAATTCAAGATACTCACACTTACATTCAAGGCCCTTAACAATGAAGCCCCCCCCCCCCTATATTTCAGGTCTGTTCTCAAAATACACTCCTTCATGTAACCTTCACTCTGCTTCTAACCTGCGTCTCTCTTCTCATCACTTCATCTAATTCCCAACTACAAGACTTCTCTTGGGCTTCTGTCTGTCTCTGGAACTCTTTTCTTTAAGCTATCAGACTCTCCCTTTCCATTCTCCACCTATTTTTGGAAGCTTATTCGATGTATCTTAAATAATCAGACATTAAGGTATCAAAAATCCCCCATTTGTTGCTATAATCCTTTTGTTAACCCGAAACCCTTTAGTTTGTAAGCTTTTGCAATTAGGACCCTCTAATCCTATTCTTTTCTATAAACCCTTCTTTATTATATTTTGTGAAATCCTTGTTATAAATTAATGTAAATTGCTGTGTTATTTGCTGGCTCTATATAAATAAATGATGACAATGATGGTCCAATCCCTTTGCGTTTGAAATATGTGTTGATTTTGAAAAATTGTCTTTCAGAGTAAAAGAAGAGTTCTCTCATGTTTGAGACTGCTAAATCAAAATGCCAAGCAAGCATTCTTACATTATAATCTGCCAACTGGAGTCATTGTTTCATGTGAGTCTGCAGTTGAGATGTAATTTTTCCTATAATACATGCAGACATTTAGATAAAAAAGGATTTCTATGTGTACATTTTTAGAAAATAAAAAATCAAGTTTGTTTTCTATTTGAATTTGAACCTTGAAAGATATTTTTTTGTGTTTATATATAGTTAAGCTTTTTAATCTACAGTTAAAGCACATAATTTGTATGATGTAGTGTCAGAGTAATTCTCTGGTCTTACATTCACTCAGAGTGCAATGGGCATGCACAGAGAAACTGATGACAGAAGTATGGTAGATCTGTGGGATTGCTACCTGAAAATGCAGACAGATACTGTACCTCTTAAGGTCTATGGCAGTTTTTGATTGCTGTGCTCATCATATTCATGAACAGTGCCCACCTATAAATACGTGTGTGCCACAGACATAACATTTCTGATTTTAGTAAATAGGTAGTATATGCTCCTTATCAGGCACATTTGGATCACTTTCCTTTTCCATTAAAGTTCCATAGCAATTAAAGCTCCAAGTGTGGCATTTTCATAAATTGTATGTATGTCAAATATGTAAATCATTATTTATATCAATACAAGATACTCATTTATATAGGAGCCATGTTGTTGTTTGTTATAGTTGTACCAAACCCTTCATAGCAAGATAACAGAAAGGACCTCATGTTGGTATAATAACAGTAACAGTAAAATAAAATAGAAATACATTTTCACTTGGATTGTGTCCAACATCTGGAATCCCACACACTTCTACATAAAATATTTTTTATGTATACTTCTTGGCATTTCTTTTTTTTTTTTTTTCTTGTTACTGTTTTTATTCATCCACTCTCCAGTGCCCATGACCACACCATCTGTTAGTAAACCCCAAGTGACACTGTTCCCACCAGCATTGGACAGGACTTTATTTACTTTTGCAGTCACCCCTAATTTCCCAAAGATTGTTTCCATTGACTTTACCATCTGTTTGGACACTTGCAAGAGTTTGCTTCTGTTCAGTGTTCTAGCTCACTCTCTAGAGTACCTAATATATTAAATACACTGCTAACAGGGCTGAGGTTATGAACATAGAACATTTTAGAAAAGAATCACATTTCATATATATATATATATATATATATATCTATATATCTATATATCTATATATCTATATATCTATATATCTATATATATAGATATAGATATATATATATATATATATATGAAATGTGATTCTTTTCTAAAATGTTCTATGTTCATATATATATATATATATATATATATATATATATATATATATATATATATATATATATATATATATATATATATATATATATATATATATATACACACACACACAAGTTTTACTAGTGTCTTATATAGTGTCTGTATAAATTCTAAATTGCACCAGCGCAGTAACCCCTAACAAATAATCATATACTGTATTTGTTTCATTCTCTAACTGCAGTAGAGGATTGAATGGTAGAGGTGGGTGACTTGTTAAAATACCAGCCAGGTGGCAATCCTAGTACTGATGCATTTTAGCACCTGGGTAAATAAATCCCACGTTCAGTAGTAAAAGAGGTTCTTATCATTCATCATTCACGTTCCTATGTTGACAAATGATGATTCAAATTTCTAAAGGTAAAGAATGCCATACCATTTTACATGATGTTCATCATGTCTTTTATGTGTTCTATTTTTAATCAGTATTGTGACGGTACTGTATGTCAAATCAAAACATAATGCATTGGCTAACTGTAGAATTTTTTCGCACACAGGAAATTGTGTAGGAATTTGTAGGAAAAATGTATTGATAAAAAAGAGGAAATAACCTGTGCGGATTTGGTCGGAGTATATTTCAGAAAATAATCAGATAAATTCGGATTTTGATAAATAACCCCCATAGTAATAGCAAATTACAATAATACATTTACAAACTTTATTAGGGCATGATTGTTGCTGGAGTGATGATACATTGTCAAAAAACTTGTGAGGTTATGACATGATAATATGCTAATACTGCATAAATCTCCAATAACCGTTTCAGTGCCCAGTAGCTTTGATCTGACCGCACCATGTGTTGACAGTAAACACACATCATGGCATAGATCAAATACCACACAAGAAATTTAAAATATAGAGTGCTGGTATTATTATTAGAGTACTTTTGAAGCCACACATGCAATTTTACTGCCCACAATGCAAATCAAAGCAAGCAGGTATTTTATCCAATCTATTCTATTTGTTAGGAGCAGTCTACATGTTTCACTATGCAGCTAACCAAACAGTCTCAGTGTCATCCACAATGTTGACAGAGGGAATTACCAATACTATTGACTTGAGGCCTTTTCTTATTTCAGAAATAAAACATGTCTTCTTTTCAGTTCACGCATATCTTTCTTTGTGTTGTGAATGTTATAATCCACCTTACCATTTCTAGTCTGCTCTTGAATAATCGCTGTTGAGTAAGTACTCAACTATGGTGTACAGTTAGGTCTAGAGACAAAACGCTGAAGGTTTCACGGAAGCTATGAAAGAAATGTAAAGGCTATTAGTGCTCATGTATTCAAGGTAAGTTTTGACATCCAGTCATTCAACATTCAAGTCTACACTGAGGTCAAATTTTATATGATGCTGTTCTGTGCATAAATTGTAGCAGGCATGTACATTAGTGACTCTGGAAATATGAGTTTAAATCTTAGTGCAATTCAGAGATACACAATGTACCCCCTTCTTGTATGTACAACGAAGCTTAACAGAGTAGAGAAATCTAAGACACTACAGAAGTGGCACTAAGCCTTTTGTTGTAAACCTGCCAGAAAATATCACTTATGACACTGATTAAGCCCACTAAATAGTTTCCTGTCTATGGCATTTTACAGCAACCCCTCTGGCATTTGCCAGATTCCACAGATTGCCAGCCAGGCCTGTAATATTGCTAATGAGGAATATTTGGAGGAGAAGACGAGATTTGCCACGGTTGACTCATCATCTACCATTACCTTATTAGTGGTAATAGGTAATATTTAACCAGAAGAGAGGAGAGCACTCAAATGCAGATTTACTGCTGTGAATTAGTGTTTATTGTTGACTGACAAACACAACATGTTTTGGGTCTTCAGTGCCCCTTCTCAAGTGTTACAAAAACAGATACAAGATAACAATTTAAAACACACCATACCACCCCTTAGTAGTCCAATGTCCAATCCGTGTTGATATGTAAATTATCCAGGCTTAAAGGCCACAGGTGTTAGTGGTAAAGTATAATCACAATGTCCATTTTAGGATCAAACAACCTGTGTGAGTGGACACCAAATGTGCAAACAGGGCCTTTATGTGCAATTCAAGTCCATACCTATTAAAAACAATTATTATTATTAAAAACAAACTGTTCAGGGTATAGTGGTACTGTGGAAAAATAGCCTACCACAATTTATCTCAAACATATAGAATTCATTTTAAATATACTAAAAACAAACACTGAAGGTCAGGCTGTAAACCTTATCAATTTTAAGCTGAATGGTAGCTTTAAATATTTGCATATTGTGACTTCAATATATTCAAAAGTACTACTTCAATATCTGCAAATTAGAATTAAATAAATGGTTAGTGTTATAGATACGGTTTCAGGCTCCAAGCATCATTTAGGCCATCAGGATTTAGTGTATTTAATTTCTTAATCCATTTACCCTCTATTTGTAAATGTCTTTTGAGTCTGTTACCACCACACCTGTCAGGGGCAACCTCATCAAGGACACACCATCGTAATTGCATCGAGTTGTGTTTGGATTCAATAAAATGTCTTGAAACGGGTGTATCTGTCTGTGTGTCTTTTTTGAAGATTCTAATATTACTTTTATGTTCTTGAATCCTAATTTTCACTTCCCTGGAAGTCTGACCCACATATCCTAGGCCGCACGGGCACTTCAATAAATATACAACATAAGCGGATTTGCATGTAGCATATACATTAAGATAAACTTCAAAATCTTTGGTTGGATGATTGATTTTAGAACCCTTCATTATAGAGGAGCAACAATTGCACCCCAAACATGGGTAAGTTACACTTTTTTTGTTACCAAGGAATAGTTGCTCCTTAGGCCTAGTATCTGACGGACATAATAAATCTTTAAGGTGCAGATTTATCAAGGGTCGAAGTGAATTTGAGGGAATTTTCGAAGTAAAAAAATTCGAAATTCTAAGTAATTTTTTGGATACTTCGACCATCGAATAGGATACTACAACTTCAAATTTACTTCAATTTGATTCGAAGTAAAATAGTTTGAATATTCGATAATCGAAGTACTGTCTCTTTAAAAGATCTTCGTCTTCAATAGTTCGCCAAATTAAACCTGCCGAAGTGCTATGTTGGCCTATGGGGACCTTCTAATGCATTTCTCTAAGTCTTTACACACTGAAGTAAAATCGTTCGATCGTACGCTAAAATCGCTCTAATTGTTCGATGGCCAGATTCTGTGAAAAATCTTTCGATTTCGATATTCAAGTCGAAGTATTTTAATTCGAATTTCTAAGTATTTTTTACTCTAAATTTGACCCTTGATAAATCTGCCCCTAAGTGTACAGCACCGTTTATAACAAAAGAGAGGTAAGGGGTTGAATAAATGGCCAAACTGCCTATCGGCTTGTAATAATGGCCAGAATTTTTTAATAACACTCTCTATTTTGAGGCTATTGGAATTATGGGTTGAGACAAAAGTGAGTCTTTGATTGATAGATCCTTTATCTTTATGGCGTAGTAAATCATTTCTGGGAATAACTACATCATCCATAGCTTTCTTGATTAACTCTTTTTTATATCCTCTCTCCATAAAACGTTCAGTTAAGGATAATTTAGTGTCGTTATAATTATCTGGATGAGAGGTAATCTGTTTATCTTGTACAAACTGTCCTTTTGGAATAGCTCTTTTTACTTTAGGACAGTGGAAGCTATACATATGAAGCAAGTTGTTTTTGTCCACATTTTTTTCTGCATAGGTCAGTGTGCATTATGCCATCCACTAAAAAATTTTTTAACATCTAAAAAATTTTAGATTTTAAATATTCATGTGTAAATTTAATGGTTTTGTGGCTATTGTTGGCTTCATTAATCATATCCTCAAGCAGATTTAAGGACCTTTCCAGAATCGTAGTATATCCATAAATCTAAAATAGGCAAAAATATATTTGCAGTAGGGTTCTTTCTCCAGAAAAAAATGTTTCTCAAGATTGTGTATAAATAAGTTGGCATAGGATGGCACTACAGTGGCCCCCATTGACGTACCCTGGGTCTGCCGATAAAATACATTTTCAAAGGTAAAATAATTTTTGGTCAATACCATCTCTAAACAATCCAATAAAAATAATTATTTTTGGTTAGGCAAACTGGTGTCAAGGAGCACTTACTCAATACAATTCATTCCTTCATTATTAGGAATAGAAGTATATAGGCTCTGTATATCAATCCCACATAAAATTATCTCTGTGCCAATATCATTCACTCTGCACAGTAGATCTGTAGTGTCTTTTAAGCATACACTTATTTTTGACACTTCAATTTGCAGAAAGGAGTCGACAAATATTGACAAGGGTTCCAGCACTGATCCCATACCAGAGACAATAGGTCATCCTGGGGGGTTAACAAGTGTCTTATGGACCCTGGGAAGCAAGAACAGTGCTGGAATTCTTGGAAATTCTCTTTTTCTGAACATCAATCACCATATTTAGCCATGCATCGTGTCAATTTGTTTCTTAATATTCAATGTGGGGTCACAATCAATTCTCTTGTAATGGCCAGTTAGTTGTCTAAGTGCCTCATTGTTGTATTGCTGTTTATTAAGCATTACAATGTTGCCCTCTTTGTCCACTTTACGAATGATAAGATCATCTTTACCTTGTTAAGCGCGGTGCGTTCTTTATAACTTAAATTATTACTCGTAAGACATTTATTTGTTTCCCCCATTTTATGTAATTCGGAGAGAACTATGCGGTCAAAAGATTGCACTCGTCATTCTGTATATCAGGAATCAGGAGTTGTCAGTCGACAATAAACACTAATTCACAGCAATAAATCTACATTTGAGTGCTCTCCTCTCTTCTGGTTAAATATTGACTTTGGATGTGCGGTACATCTACTCCTAAGGGGATAGAAGCATTCTTCATTTAAACGGCTATTGGCAGTGCACTGGATTCATCCTATTTTTTATAGTGGTAATAGGTGACTGTATGAAAATATTGCATATAAACTGGAAAAAAGAACACCTAGGAATCATTGTTCCAAAAGATCTTGAACTATCTCAACAATGGGAAATGAACTCAGTCCTGTGTCAGTTCATGGCCACCCCTGACATTGTCCTACATGTAAATGTTTGGAAAATTAAAGGGATTCTATCACGGGAAAACATGTTTTTTTTCAAAACGCAAAAGTTAGTGCTGCTCCAGCAGAATTCTGCCCTGAAATTCTTTTTTCATATAAAAAAGCAAATATTTAATATTTTTATTTCTATTTTATTTCAAAATCTCACATGGGGCTAAACATTAATTTCCCAGGTGCCTTCAGTCATGTGACTTGTGCTCTGATAAACTTCAGACACACTTTACTGCTGCTCTACAGGTTGGAATGATATCAACCCCTCTCCCCCCCCCAGCAAGCCTATAAACAGAACAATGGGAAGGAAACCAGATAACAGCTCCCAGACACCTGCATTGCTAGGTGAATATATGACAATAGCACTCAAATCCAAGTCTCGCCATAAATCATCCAGTTCTAACAATAGTTTATCTGAAAGCAGGTCTATTGTGAAGTGCTGTTTTTTTATGAAATCACGGGATCAGACACAATGACTTGAGATGGCTGCCTACACACCAATATTACAACTAAAAAAAAACATTTGTTGGTTTAGGAATAAAATTTTATATGTAATTTAAACTGTGTAATTTAGAAACAAAAACGACATCATAAAAATCATGACAGAATCCCTTTTATATATTACCCAGGATATTATATATCTTACAGGAAATGCCTTCAACCAGTCTTCACTGGGCTACATAAAATGTTTCCAAATATTGGAAATTAACACCACACTAAGGTGTGGGTGAGTCATGAGAATGTAAGTATTAATGGCTACAAAAACGAGACACAACAAAGATTTATGGACATTTGGTCAGTATAGAAACTTTATTTTGATTCTGTCAAATATACGCAAACTGTTTCAACACAGTCAATGTCTCTCTGTAAAAACTAAGAAACTTCCATTATTAAATAACCAAGTAAGATATCAGATACTATGGGTAATATATTTTTTATATGGCTTGTCTGAGATATATACATTTTGTAAAAGCTATGTATGTGACAGCTATGTTGCTTTTTGGTCTTTTTTTCAATTTTAATTCACTTTATCTTTTTCTCTTTCTTTATCTGTGACATTACAAGGCAGAAATGTTACTTTTCACCAGGAAAGTGGTCAAAGTGATTTTTTTTTTGTAAAGTTGTTGGCAATAAATCACGGTTTGTATATCAGAGATGGATTTCATTTTATAGCTGTGTAGATAGCTCTGGACCCTTCCCTTCCATTCCTGTGTAGGAGCAAAAACCATGGTATTCAACAGTATGTATCTATTATCTGTTGTGTAAACTTGAATGGCTAACCCCATGGCTATAAAACTGCATATTTATATTAAATATAGTAGTCTTTCAGAAGCAATCACACAGGTTTTACAAGTGGAGGGTACGCTATGTTTAAATGCATATAAAACACAATAATTATTTTATTGTTTACTTGTCCTTTAAGTAGTTTCTATTTTTGTTCCTTTTTCATTTCATTTCTGTAATTATTTATAAGCTGAATTAGTTCAAAAATGCCTTGGTACATCGTTTCTGGAATGCTTATACGATGGGATGTGTTATGGTATCTCCATACATCATATTTCCAAAATATATTTAAGGTGATCCTGCTAATGCATCCAAAAAGTAGAAAGGAGCTTGCAGTGAGGAAAATATTACTGCAACATTTATTTTTTACTATGAAATGTTTCAGGCTCTCAAAGGGCCTTTCTCAAGGTTGATAGCAGTAATATTCTGCCTCATTGTAAGATGCTCTCTTTTCTCAAAGAATATGTGATTTGGGTGAACTAAGAGAGAATTAAGTTCACCTGACCTGTGCATCTATTACAAATAGTAGAGTCCCCTCAATGCCATTAGACCATAAACACTGCTTACTTCATGTCATATAATATTATATTTATATATATCCTGGCACTACATGCAGGCTATGGCAGGTAAGAGGAATTGAGTATTCATGGCAATCTATAGATTTAACTAAAAAATGCTGTACATTATGTTTTGGGGTTCTGTACTAGCCCAAGGCAACCACAATCCTTTAGTTGTAAAGATTTGTGCCCCCAAGGATGCCCCGAGTAGCTTCTAAATCTTCTTTTCTGCTGATTCACTGCATGTAATCTGTGCTGCTTGAACCAACATAATATACTTGGTATTTGGTGTGTAATTTTCTGTATTGTAAAATATGTAGCCTAGTAGCGCTATATGCATAAAGTTATACATACATAAGAGTCATAATACAAGACTGCTTAGTAATTAATTCATATTACATGGCAGCTCAGAAACCAGTACAATTTTTATCACATTATGTAGCATCAGCTTTGATTGCAATTGAACCCATGTTCTGCTTAATGATTGCAACATCCCTCTAAGCTTGGCTTCTCAATAGCTGCCCAAACAACACTGAGTATGTGCGTGTCTCTGACACTTCTAACATAATTCAAAATGGTGAGATCCTATGTACAACTTTGTTGGCTTGGATCATTACAGTTAAAAGGGTTGTTCACCTTTGAGAGAAATTTTAGTATAATAGAGAGTAATAGTCAGACAATTTGCAGTTCGTTTTCATTTCTTATTTTTGGTTTTTGAGTTATTTAGCTTTTTATTCAGCAGCACTCCAATTTTAGCAATCTGGTTGCTAGGGTCCAAATGACACAAGCAACCATGCATTGATTTGAATAAGTGACTGGAATATGAATGGTGGAGGACCTGAATAGAAAGAGGAGTAATAAAAAGTAGCAATACCAATACATTTGTAGCCTTACAGAGCATTTGTTTTTTATATGTGGTCAGTGACCCCCATTTGAAAGCTGGAAAGAGTCAGAAGAAGAAAGCAAATAATTAAAAACCTATAAAAAAGAAATAATGAAGACCAATTGAAAAGTTTATTAAAATTGGCCATTCTATAACATACTTAAAATTTACTTAAAGGTGAACCCCCCTTTAAAGAAATGTGATCCTTTGGGCTGGTGCAGTTAGTTCTGGATATATAAGATGGCATTCTGTATTTAGCCATTTGTAGGGTTCTCCTTTATATCTGCTATATATAATCAGGAAAGGCCAGTTCCTAGTGCTAGTCTATACTTGGCTCAATATCCACAACTCTTTTGTTCTCTAAATATGCATCACAATCAACAAACAGTATATTTCTTTGTTGCCCAATTCAGATGAGCTGAGTTTCTCAAAATGTAGTTGTACATTCATTGCTAAATAAAAGGACTGTGATATAGTGCAAAATATATATGACTAGCAACAGGAAATGTTCCAGAAGTGTTGTTTTCACTGCTGTTTCACGTTTCACAAAATACACTCTTTAACAGCTTCAGCTAAACATATCACCAACAGAAAATATTGCATGTTTTTTGTCTCTTGTTTCGCTGTGGATAAAAACGACTGCTCATATGCTATTCTTAAGCAGATATCAGTAAAACAAGGGCCTTTATACTAGTAATACAATATAAATGTGCATATTTTTGTCAATTTTTTAATCAAGAATTTACTGCTGGTTTAAATTAAAGGCTTATATGTCTGGGAGAGAGATTGAACCAGGGTAGTACTGGTAATCAATACCCCTGACATCAGCCTTTCATTGCCTGCCTGGTCTACACTAAAATAATACAAATCATTTTTAATTGAAACAAAATGTGTCTCGTCATTTTCCCATTCCCCTCTCCATATGTAGTCACATTTGTTAGCTCATTGACAAGTCAGCTTAATGAAATGTTTATTATAAAAGATAAGTGGAAGTTACATTTTACCCAGCTCATGTTGATATTTCCCCTTAAGTACTGAAGTCTTTCATTTGCATCAAAAAGACTGAGGTATCAAATGAGTCCTTTTTTCCATACAACTAAAATGTTAAAATCATTCAAGGAAATCTGAAAACAGTGAACCAAATGGTGTTATTTCTGATTTTCTTACCTAGTATAAATTTTATACGATCTGTAAAACATTTGGGTAGCAAGCAAAAGCTTTCTAGTTTTAGGTTTAATTTACTAAAGGAGTGCACGGTGCTCAAAATCAATGCAGATCCCCATGTTTAGTTATCCACATTGCTTCCCAGAATTCTTGCATATTTGCAACCACCGTAGTTGAATGCCAAAGGTTGCAGCAGATACTGAAGACACACCGGATTAGTAAATTGTGCCCAAACTTGTGTCTGTAAATGAAGGTGCATCACACGAGCAGGATATGGACATACAGTTAACTCTTTCTTAAACTGCGTGTAATTCAAGTGGAGTAATCGTGAAGGCCTTAAGGCACAATACACAAAGTACTGGTTGCTTAAAGTGATTTTGTCATGATGTTTATTGTTTACTTTTAATTTCTAAATTATACTGTGTAAATTGTAAATAATTCACTTAACCATTTAAAATGTTATTCTTGAACCAACAAATTTATTTTTTTTGGTTGTAATATTAGTGTGGAAGCAGTGATATCAGATCATTGTGCCTGATTCTGAGCTTTGAGAAGGAGCCAGCACTTCAGGATGGAAAAGCTTTGAGACATCTATTGTTTCTTCCCCTCTCATTGTATTTCAATATAACCCAAGTCGTGCTCCCTAGGGATTTTTCTGCTTGGTGCTATCCTTATGTCTACCACTAGTTAGCAACACAAACTGATCCTTCAACAGAGGTGTCAGGTAGGTGCTATTTGGTTAGCTGCCCATTGTTCTTTGATAGGCTACTGCGGGGGGGGGAAGAGGGTGATATTACTCCAAGACACATGGTTGGGGTGCCTGGGAAATAGACATCATGTCTAACTCCTTGCCAATTCCAAAATATAAAAAAGTCTGTTTGCACTTTTAAAAACAGATTTTCAGTGCAGAATTCTGCTGGAGCAGCACTATTAACTGTGGAAAAAAAATGTTTTCCTGCAGCAATATGCTTTTAAGGCAGATGTTAGGCAAAGGGCTCCATTGCATGAGAGCGAGCTACCCCTTCCACTTCTTCAAAGTAGATTCAAGCAGTAAATTGCCTAGTAGGGCTAGTGTAGACGAGTAAAAGAACATGCAATACTTTTTGCTCCTTTTATACTTGTGTGTTAGTGTAACATTGAAAATACAGTTAAGTCAGCTCCAATCATCCAATTTTAGTAAATGTTGGTGCACGTACCATCAGTGGTCCATTATCCACTTGTATTCATTTGGAACAAAAATCTTCATATATCACCAGATAATTAAAGGTTAAAATGCCTTTATTGGGTTTACATGGCAAAACCGGCCTTTTATCAAGCTGTTAGTGTAACATTGGTCCAACTGATTTTATTGGGCTTTGACAAATCTAGAGCTGTGTAAAGTAAAAACAAAATAAATAAGGTAACAGAAGTTTTTTGCATTCGCTCTTGAAAATTTCCCTTAGTAGGCTTTATATACATTATGCCTTAAGATGTCATTAAAGGGGAACTTCCAAACCAAAATTTAATAAAGAGGCACATAACACAAAAATCTGTAATATATCCATTACAGTTATCTGCTTCTTCAAAAAGTATGAATAAATGCCATTTTCTATTCTGAAATCCAGCTGTTTAACAGTTCTTCTCTTTCTGCATCATTTGCAATACTGGCAGAGAAGGAGGGACTAAACACCGATGTTACAAATTGTAACAACTTCACAGCTTACAGACATCATGCAGGAACTACATAACCCAAAATGCATTACACTTAGGGTTGCCACCTGACCGGTATTTTACCGGCCTGGTCGATAAAAATGATGGCTGATCCCAATATTTTTAATAGGGAAAAAGTTAAATATATAGGAAGGCCGGTATTTTTTTTCCAGAAAAGGTGGCAACCCTAATTGCACTGTGATGTTCCTTTCCAAATTGAAATCATATGTGCAGGGAATTGTGGGGTTTGGAGGATGCAGGCTGAGGAAAGATGGCTGTTGATACAAAGTAACAGTAGTCAGCCAGCTCAGCAAAGTAGTCAGAGAGATCAGCAGGAGAGCAGGGGGCTAGGCTTAGGGAACTGTCAGAAACCATTAAAAATCATGAAAAGTCTGCATATTTTTTACGATGTATATTGCAAAGTTGCTTGAAATTATGTTTACTTTTCAAAAAGCTCAAGTTATGTTTTGTGGAGTTCCTCTTTAAATATAGATTTGGCAGTGTCCTATAGGTGGCTGCGGCATCCTGCAAGTTTGCCACAGCTAGGTCATAGCAAGAGTTTCACATTAAAACATACTTACAGATACTACCTACAAAGTTTAGCAGAAATATTGCACACAACCATAGATTACAGCAGGTGCAAATAATGCTCCCATTGCCAGTTTGAAGAGTCTATAATCTATAGTATATCTTTACCTGTTCTCCAGTATACCTTTACCTGCCGTCAGCGATTAGGATGGCAGTGAATGATCCCTGTTGTATAAACAATAAGAACTGTTAATAGAATATTGATTGATATTCAAAGTAGAAATAATATACACAGTGCAACAGCACAAAACCTATTGTATGTTTTCAAGGAGACCATATGTAAACTATAAAACTAGCGAATACATAAACATCAGTGATGACACCTACTGGTGGGAAGCCCATAGTTCACACATGGGAAAACTTAGAGTCATTAATTGGGGTTCTTATAACTATAAAATTGCTCTAAAAGTTAAAATGTAGGCAATAGTATGATAGTGATACAATTTCACCAAACACTGCAAGATATTTTTACACTAACAATTGTTAATAATAATTAATATAATACAAGCTTCCTCTCATACAATTAAAAAAAATCGGAGTTAGGATGATGGCAGACGGAGTGTTTTGTCACCCATGCTAAATCTCATCCAGCACCCAGTGACAAAATGTCTAAAACCTTTTGGTATCAGTGTGAATCTGCACTGGTGAAACATGTATGAGAAGGCAATTGCACAATTCAACTGTTAAACCATTGGAGATCACACTGACACCAATTGAAAAAAGGCATTTTGATATACATGCTGGAAGAGATTTAGCATGGGTGGCATGAAAAATCTTCCATGGCCCTTAATGTTTCTACACCCCTCCACCCCCTGTCTCTTTCTACATGCAAGTATTGTGCCTGAGACTGAGTCGTGTGCATTGTGTAGGCAAAGGGAGAGCAGGCATAGGGATAACTGTCAATCAAAATCTGACTGATTGCAGAGAAGGGAGATCCTAAAGAGTGACTTGATTATTTTAGGAACAGTACAAACTTTTTAATCAATTACATTTTGAAAGTCTCTCATATCCATGAGATATGCGAGACTCTGTCACTGACACAGACAAGACACAAGGAGGCTGTTGAGGTTAGTTTTGGAATGTAAAAATAGTGCTAGGTATGTTTTAAAATACAAAATGGTATAATTTTTTTCTGTTAAAGTAGGTTAGAAACGAGAATTAATATGGCTGCACATAGAAATAGTGAAACCTTCGTATACTTTGTTATGCCGGGGAACATCAAAAGCAGTGTACCTCCCAGACTTTCCCCACTGTTTGGTATGGTCATAAGATGTTAATACACAAATGCTAAAATACTATCAACTATATATGTATATATTCACTATATGTGAAACTTCCACCAATTTCATGTGCAGCTCTGGGCAGTAACCCAAGACAACCAATTAAATGCTTACATAAATTGTTTAACCAGCAGCTGGCTGAAAAAAGCCAATCTTTGATCGGTTGCTATTTGTTAATTTCAATATTTATAAATAAGCCCCACTATATCTTTATATTGGAACAGCAGGGGCGAGTCTATTTTTTTCAGGTTTCTTTCTGTTCTTTAATATTGTACCATATAAATAAATACAGTATCAGAATCAACACACATCCATACTACAGAAACACAATTTCTGTAACAATGCCCAACCTTAATCATATGGAGTTCCTAAATAATATCAATTTCCTAAATTACATAATTTTGCCTCTGACTAAATTAAGAGCCCTAATCTAAGGATTCTTTCACTGACCTCTCTTTCCAAGTTGGTCCAGCAGTTTCTTTTGATGGTCATGAGTAATATAAGGTCAAGAAAAATTTACATTTGTTTACAGATGAGATTTGCACGTTGACTTTTAACATTACACATAAACCTTAAATTTAAGTGTATTTTATTCAAAAGTTTATTTTAATTCACATGAAAAATTACATTTATCCTAAAATATTTGCTTTGGAAAAATTATTACTATACTTATTTATTTAATGATGTTATTGCCGCCTTTCCCTCCTCATGGAGCAAAACAGCATGACATGATACATGGATTTGCCATTATTTTATTTATGTAATCAAAGTTTGACGTATGAGTCATTTTCATTTGGCATGCATCACAGAGACTGTCAGCGCTTATTACAATCACCTATTTCATATTTTTGTCGCGCACACTCCATAGAAAGGACATATGGCTGTCATTCACAACAGGAGCCGTTAAAGATACATAATATGAAAATGAATGAATAAATACAACTTAGACACGTTTGTTAAGAAATATACTTGTATTTAAAAGACCTACTTAAGCAAGAAATATATGGACAACATACATGGCCATGTACAACTGAAATGTGGAATGTACAGGGAATCTTTGATGGCACGGTAAATCAACTATTCAGGTGTCAGAACATTAATAGAAACTCTCTTTCTTCCAGCAGAGGTATTACTAGATATTACTGAGCCATTTTTCAGGCCCCCAAAATGTCTAGAGGTTGACCTGTTTTACCAGTATTTATTGAAATTGTATATAAAGGAAAGTCTCGTGGGGGGCCCTATATCTCCTGAGGTTACATCCATGTCTTCCAGGATGCTTAGCCACATACCTGAAAAACATACCTGACAACTGGGTTTGGCTTAAAAAGAGCAGGGACATGGCCTAATCTTTGTAGCAGCTCTAATTCTGTCCATGTCCTCGGATTTCATTCAGAAAAGATAGCCATTTACTATACTTTTAGTATGTTATAGTGGCTAATTCAAAGCAACTTTTCAAATGACCTTCATTATTTATTTTTTTATAGTTTTTGAAATATTTGCCTTCTTCTTCTTCTTCTTCTGACTCTTTCCAGCTTTCAAATGGGGGGTCACTGACCCCATCTAAAAAACGAATTCTCTTAACGGCAACAAATTTATTGTTATTGCTACTTTTTATTACCCATCTTTTTATTCAGGTCCATTCTATTCATAGTCCAGTCTCTTATTCATATCAATGCATGGTTGCTAGGATAATTTAGGGTCATTTGATACATTATCTACACTAGTGAAGAAAATGCTGATGCTGTCCTGTGTGTGGTAACTGGTGTGAATGGGATTAGGATGCTGGTGGAAAAACTTGCATTATGTCATATTTGCCTAATGATTGTAAATTGAATATCAAGGATAACTTATAACCAATAACTAATATATATATATATTGCTTTTCTTGGATGAACTTTATATTACTTAGTACTAGCACGTGAGTATTCTAACTATACACAACCAAAAAGTAAAACACAGAATCTCACTCTAACCATGAAGTGATGCTGCTAGTTTTGGGCATCAGATAAATCATCAATGGGTTAACAACATAGCAAATAATTGTTGGTAATATTAACATGGACAGAAAATGACAGGTAAGAATAAAGGATGGAAATCAGGAGGCCTAGTGTGTTTTATGTTGAATTATGCATTGTAGCAGATACCACACAAAAGAGGAAGATCCTTATCCAGAGAATGATTGACTTCTTAGGATACCAACCTTTTCACCTTAGTGGCTCCTGAGGCTCTTCTCCCACACACAGTAGCGCCATAAATCATTACTGTAAAATTACATTCCAGCAGTTTTAGTTCTTTATTTTCAGGCATTTTACCAATTTCCCAATGCTCCGCTGGCAGTAAACAGCAATGAATTGAAGTAAGATAATAAAGCGTGACTGGCATTTCCTCCAAAGCACTAAGTAAACAATTCATTCACAAGAGGTCTTAGTGCAATATTTTCATACTCTCTTTACTCATTAATCTGTTTTATAAACCTACTGTCTCCCATTAACAGATATCTGTGCTCTTTGGATAACAATGTACTGTTGTCATCTGTCCTTCCCCAGTTTAGGGCTATAATTTAAATATGCAGATATCATATATAAACATTAAGGGGCATATTTATCAAGGGTCAAATAGTTATTTCAAATTCAAAATTCACACATTCAGATTTTAATCCCCCTATTCAAATGTAAATTAGAATGTGAGATTTATCCTACCTTGACCATAGAAACAGTCCTAATTCAAATATTCGCCACCTAGAATCTGAAGAGTTCATGTAAAAGTCAATGGAAGAGGTCCATTTAGCCATTTGAAGATGTTAATAGCCTTCCTGACATTCAAGGTTTTTTTCGGGAGGGAAACTCAATTCATGTGAATCAAATACAAAATGAACACGATTCGAATTTAAAAAAATTCACATGTATTCGAAATTCGACCTTTGATAAATGGGCCTCTAAAAGTCACTGTGGTGTTTTAAATGTTTATAACTTCTTTTTGATGCCTGGCACATTTGATGGAACAAACAAGGGAAAGTTGTGCTCACCACTAATTTTTAAAACCATTAGGCGGGGGTGCAATGAGGCTGTGACCACAAAATACATATAGACAAATACAAGAGTCCTCTGCACTCTACCCATTATCAATATATTTAAGACATAGACATTTTTAGTAGCAGTATGCACAAAATGTCTGTCTTAAATATATTGATAATGGGTTGAGTGCAGAGGACGCTTGTATTTGTCTACATTTTTGATGGAACACCTCATATATGTTCCATCAAATGTGCCAGGCATCAAAAAGATTGATCAAAATTTTAAAATGCTTCTCAAATTTTCTAACCAAATTTCTTTTGTTCCCTGGTATTTATCATTTGAGCTAGAATTTTCATGAGCATAAACTGTAAATGAATGAAAGGTTTAACCCCTGTTGTTAATGTACACTCTGCTAAATAAAAAGAGATATATATTTATATGTGTACTGTATATATTATCTATTAAAAAGAAGAAAAAAATATCTATCTATATATATATATATATATATATATATATATATATATATATATATATATATATATATATATATATATATATATATATATATATATATATAATATAATTAAATCAAAAAAATGCAGCTCAATCCCTTTTTATTGGGTGCACATGGGTACGGCTTGATATACAAATTAATAGAAATTTACCCCAGCACTCCAACATATAGCCCCCTGGGAAACCTATTTTTGCACAACTGAACTGTAACTAACACAAAAAAGAGACACTTTTAGTTACAAAGTTTGTACAAAGCATGCATAAGCTGACGCGCCCCGTCAAGGCAGTGTCCGTGCGTCAGTCCTATCCTAAGTGAAAAAAGTATTATCTTTGGGGGGAGAAAGATCATACCTGCTTTTCTCTTTGTCTAGCATGATCTCTTCCAAAGACACCATTAAGCGGGGGTTGGGAGAGCAAGCATCAAGGAGAGCGCCACCTCCCCATATATAATATAATTAAATCAAAAAAATGCAGCTCAATCCCTTTTTATTGGGTGCACATGGGTACGGCTTGATATACAAATTAATAGAAATTTACCCCAGCACTCCAACATATAGCCCCCTGGGAAACCTATTTTTGCACAACTGAACTGTAACTAACACAAAAAAGAGACACTTTTAGTTACAAAGTTTGTACAAAGCATGCATAAGCTGACGCGCCCCGTCAAGGCAGTGTCCGTGCGTCAGTCCTATCCTAAGTGAAAAAAGTATTATCTTTGGGGGGAGAAAGATCATACCTGCTTTTCTCTTTGTCTAGCATGATCTCTTCCAAAGACACCATTAAGCGGGGGTTGGGAGAGCAAGCATCAAGGAGAGCGCCACCTCCCCATATATAATATAATTAAATCAAAAAAATGCAGCTCAATCCCTTTTTATTGGGTGCACATGGGTACGGCTTGATATACAAATTAATAGAAATTTACCCCAGCACTCCAACATATAGCCCCCTGGGAAACCTATTTTTGCACAACTGAACTGTAACTAACACAAAAAAGAGACACTTTTAGTTACAAAGTTTGTACAAAGCATGCATAAGCTGACGCGCCCCGTCAAGGCAGTGTCCGTGCGTCAGTCCTATCCTAAGTGAAAAAAGTATTATCTTTGGGGGGAGAAAGATCATACCTGCTTTTCTCTTTGTCTAGCATGATCTCTTCCAAAGACACCATTAAGCGGGGGTTGGGAGAGCAAGCATCAAGGAGAGCGCCACCTCCCCATATATAATATAATTAAATCAAAAAAATGCAGCTCAATCCATTTTTATTGGGTGCACATGGGTACGGCTTGATATACAAATTAATAGAAATTTACCCCAGCACTCCAACATATAGCCCCCTGGGAAACCTATTTTTGCACAACTGAACTGTAACTAACACAAAAAAGAGACACTTTTAGTTACAAAGTTTGTACAAAGCATGCATAAGCTGACGCGCCCCGTCAAGGCAGTGTCCGTGCGTCAGTCCTATCCTAAGTGAAAAAAGTATTATCTTTGGGGGGAGAAAGATCATACCTGCTTTTCTCTTTGTCTAGCATGATCTCTTCCAAAGACACCATTAAGCGGGGGTTGGGAGAGCAAGCATCAAGGAGAGCGCCACCTCCCCATATATAATATAATTAAATCAAAAAAATGCAGCTCAATCCCTTTTTATTGGGTGCACATGGGTACGGCTTGATATACAAATTAATAGAAATTTACCCCAGCACTCCAACATATAGCCCCCTGGGAAACCTATTTTTGCACAACTGAACTGTAACTAACACAAAAAAGAGACACTTTTAGTTACAAAGTTTGTACAAAGCATGCATAAGCTGACGCGCCCCGTCAAGGCAGTGTCCGTGCGTCAGTCCTATCCTAAGTGAAAAAAGTATTATCTTTGGGGGGAGAAAGATCATACCTGCTTTTCTCTTTGTCTAGCATGATCTCTTCCAAAGACACCATTAAGCGGGGGTTGGGAGAGCAAGCATCAAGGAGAGCGCCACCTCCCCATATATAATATAATTAAATCAAAAAAATGCAGCTCAATCCCTTTTTATTGGGTGCACATGGGTACGGCTTGATATACAAATATATATATATATACACATACACACACACATTACATAAAAATCCACACGATAAAAACTTTGTCCTGAAAATGTAGAATTCCGCACTATGCAGCGAATCAGTCTGACATATTTGCATTGCCTACTCTATGAATTGTACTATTTGAATTGTCTTTAAATACAGATTTCCAAAAAATTAGGTGGGGGCTTGTTGTACATCAGAGGCTACAAACTGCTAATCTGCTAATGTTTACCCTACAAGGCTGGACTAGTGCACATAACATGTTAGAGGAGTTTACTTTGCTTCTCTTGTAGAGTTTATTGTATATGTAAAAAATGTGCTTTTTTAGGGAGAATCACGTGATCCTGACAGGTCCTGCCTATTGAGAGCCAGACCACCCACATGGAAGACGATGGAACTGCTTAATAGAAACAGTCATGTAATTGTGAGACCTTCCAGCACTCTGCAGAATGCCTCTAACCAGAAGGATTATTACACTCTCAGTTCCTGATGGCAAGAAACTGATGTGATTTCAAAGGGCGGCATAGCACCAGGTCACCCTTCGCCCCCCCCAAAAGGGAACTGGGAAAAATAATATCTCCCTGCAAAAATCATAGGGGTTTGGCAGATTCAAGAGAGGGGCCCGATGGTAAGTAATTTAATGCTGCAGCGTTGAGATATGAGAGAGTGATGACTGGGATAATGGAATAATTCTCTGGAGTGAGGACTTGGCAAATTGCAGTGGCTGTGTTTTGATCCTGCTACTGCTGCTGGACTTAGATCTGGGAGCAGAGGGAGGGCAGGGAATGGTTGGCAGGAAAGTTATAAAGTGATGTGAGTTTGTATGGATACAGCCTGTGTCACACAGGATCTGGGTTTGAGGATTAAGCTATGAAATAAAGAGATCCTTGAAAGAGCACAGTAAAAACCTCTCCACGATGAGCAGAGAGATGCAAACATCTTCCCTTTGGGTAACAATAAATCTGCTTTTATTTAAATGCTAGGCAGATTTTAAAAAAAATGGGGAGGGAGCTTTACAGTAATATAGCAATAATTTCAGTATAACTGTGTCCATATTAAATCATTTTCAAATATTGATTTGTCTTTGCCATATTAATCTGTAGATGTATATGGCATATGTGTACATTTTGTAGATATGCTTTGTGCTGTACATTATTTGATGCTTCTTTTAATATTGAAAACTGTAAGCAACTGTGTGTGATGTTGGTATTTATGCAAAAGTTTTAAAAGAGGTTTTAGCAAGATCCTCAATTACACATTCCACTGTGGATTACCATATAGTTAGCATCTCTTTCAAGGAAGGCACGTCTTGAATATATGTAACCAGCACTGTATGCTACAGAATCTGCAATTAAATGATCGTCAAAGCTGCTGAGGGGATGTGCGATTGGAAAGTAGCTGCTAGGAATTGGTTATGTCCTATATCTTTATTGTACATTATCCCCTCTGCACGCACACTACCTTTTATAACCTCATTCCTATGCCATAGTGCAGAAAGTCCTATTGAACCATGTAGGCGTGGTGTGTAAACCAGATTAGTAGAGTGAATTGTTTTACTTTTCACTTCCCATGCTCCTATCTCTAATAAATGTTTTAGTCCAGCAGTGGGTCAAACTCAAAGGGATCGTGTGGCTCAGATTTCCCTGATCAAAGCATATAGACCAATTGAATGGCCTTCTGTTGCAGCCCATCATCTACTCTGTATGCTTGAATTTACAGATCTTCTCAGGTAGCTGTTAATCAACATGTAATTAATGCAAGTTTTACATAAGACTTGTGCATGATATTTTAACAGAAACTGTTGTACCACCAGCATCTGCCAGTGTGTGGGGGTGCTGATGAACTGCTTCTTAGGTATTTCTAGCATGCCCGTGTAGCTCTAATTTAATTATGATGTTGATGTTTTGCTTGAACTCTGGATATTTAGCTTTGGTTCACATGAATGACTTGTAGGTTAAGTTCCAAATTAGCAACATCAAATGAGCTGCAGTGAGTCTAAATGGAACTGTAGTGTGGATACTTTCACATTCACGGTTATAGAATGTGGTTTCAAGAAATATTATGAAAACAAAACAAGAAAAGGTTCAATCACTTAAAATGTCCCAACAAAGATAGTTCAGTTTATAAAATGAAAGGCAAGTTTGAATGACGGTAATTATCTGAGCAAAGCCTTTTACTTTTGAATGGACTGAGATTAGCAGCACAAATGCTTCTACTATGTTAATAAAGGTAAGGTGTTCATGGTGTGCCAAGCTCATAAACACAATGGTCTGTGTGACTAGTGGGAAAGAAGAGCGCTTATACAGTTACTGACAGACATGAGCCAAACAATATGTTATATCTATAAGCGGCAATCTGCAGACATTAAGACAGACATTATACCTGTAATCATTATCATCACTTATTTATATAGTGCCAAGTTTTGCAGTACTTTACATTCCTTTATAATAAATGGGATTTACACTCAATTAAAAAAACAAGGGATACAGACAAACTTTTGAATTAGGTTAAAATAATTTAATCTATTATGGTACCCTGTATTGCAAAATAAATAAAAAATGACTGCATTCCAAGGTAACAGCTTAAATGCCATACAGAGTTGCCCAATAATCTTCTATACTTTTTAAAGGCCCGTAACATCAATATGAAGTACATATTATGTAGAAATCGCAATGTTTAGAAATGCAGTTGCTTTTGCTTTATAGAGTACAGGCTCAAGTCATAAATACGTATTTTCTATAGTTCTTTTGAAAGCAAAGGATTTGAGAATGAATGAATGGGTGGGTGTCTGCCAGGCAATAGTCTTTCATGAGAAAGCAGATAAGCAAGTACAATGCCATAAATACATTACAATTTCACCTTATACAAGCATAAGACATTTGTACAAGCTCAAATTAAAATTATTTTCATTTTAAGTACATTACTGATCCTTTAACTGCTTGTATGCTGCAGACTGAAAAGTGTATAGCACTGGCAGGTACCTGAATGTCAATGCCATAGATGCTACATAACTGGGTTCCAACTGATTTAAGCTGCAAATATCAAAAGGCTTATAAAAGTGTGTGTGCTGCATCAGAAAGGAGCACTGTGCCAAGAGAATACCCAGCATATGGTGCACTTTCAAAAGCTCTCAAAGCTAGCTTGCATATATTATTTTTCAGATTTCAGATTCTGCCCTTAATGCCCTACCTAACTTGGTGAGCATATTCAAGGAACCCAACTGGCAATCAAGTTGGCGTCTTGCAAAAAAGGGAAATACTTGTAATACTTTTATTAAGGGTGATTGGGCTTAATAAAAACTCCCAATGCCATTGCTCTATAGGAACAGAAAGTTAAAAATTAAAGTTTCTTTTGTATGAAATATTAAATCACATCCACAAATATTTACAGGAACCCTTATGGAATACAGCAGAATTTAAGGAAATCCTCTCATTTTTTAAATATATAAAAATATATTTGTGACACTAAGGGGGTTATTTATTAGAGGTTGAGTTTGTGAGGTTTTTTCTACCTCGAATAAACTCACAACCCAAATGTAAAAAAACTCGATTGAATCCTATGGGGGGGGGGACTCAAATACTTCAAATTGATAGGCTAAAAATCCTTCAAGCACAAACGACAAAAAACCCCTGAAAATCATGAAGGCAAAAACATCTTCAAATGGTTACAGGGACCTCTGCTATTGACTTTTACGTGACCTCGAAAGGTTTTAGCTGGAGTATTTTCAGATTCAACCCTCGAAAAACTCAGATTTTTTGCGAAAAACACAACTCGACCTTTAATGATTAACCCGCTAAATCTTACTGATGATTAGATTAACTATAACCCATTGGCATACAACTGTTAAAGAGGTACACAGTGTACAGTCTTTTACATACATAGTGGTGACTGTAATCACCTGTCTTTCCACTTTTCTATCCAATATTTAGTATCCCGTTTAAATACAAGTTAGACCTTTTATTCATTCATAGATGCCAATAATTTGCCAATATGTAGCGTTCTGGTGCAAGTACAGGGCATGCGTATTAGCCAACAATGCTTGCAGATGTAAACATAAGCAGATTGATTAGGAAGAACATTGTAGCACTCACATGGATCACGGTTGAGGCAAACTGAGGGCATGCATGACTCTGACCACCCACGATGTGGCAGACTTACATGACATCTCTTCCTTTTTTAACATTATAGAAACAAAGCCAAATAGATCCCAGTGGTAATTCATCTCTTGTGTATGGAAAAAGGCAGACCACAGGAAGAGAAAAGATAGTGGTTGTTTAGCTTGAGCCTTTAGACCAGATTCTGGAAAGAACATATGTAATGTGCTGGCACCACAAGTATTTCCCTTTTTTTGCAAGACGCCAACTTGATTGCCAGTTGGGTTCCTTGAATATCCTCACCAAGTTAGGTAGGGCATTAATTGCAGAATCTGAAATCTAAGTTATGTTTACTTGGGGTCCAACACATGAAATTTAAAAGAATACATGCAAGCTAGCTTTGAGAGCTTTTGAAAGTGCACCATATGCTGGGTATTCAGTTGGCACAGTGCTCCTTTCTGATGCAGCACACACAGGCTTATTCTAATGAAAAGTAGAGGTGGTTGTGCTTTCAATCAGTCTCATTTCATATCTTGCAAGTTTGCTTCTGATTCAATGACACTTGCCTTTACAAGATATTTGAAAGTTTTAACAGAACAGAATACCATTTAGATCCAGTTATCTGTATTTGGATACGTTTAATTTAGGCACCAGTTGTTCTGTTATCTATTGCTATAAAACAAGAGATCTGGGCTTGTTTGTTTGCAATAATTGAATTACACTGTGCAGCCTGTAAAGGCTTAATTTTGTAGGCAATTATGAGTAATATATGATGTTGCTTTTACATGGTGCTAAAAATTAATATTATCTTTAAAAATAGCCCCTTTATTGGAGCTCCCAATAGATGTTTTCTGGTCCCTGTCTGTGGTTCAAATGAGAGGTGAGCGTGTCCTAACGGTCCCTGGCAGAAGCACAGCAGGAGGGGGGACAGCCAATCACAGCCCTGCAGTGACACAAGCATAGATAGACTTCAGTTTCCTATCAGGTCCTGCTAGCTGCTGATTTGTTCCTGTCTTACAGTACAGTGAGCTGAGTGCCGCTGGCTCCCCTGCACAGCCTGGGAATTCAGGGAGCAGGAAGTGGATGAGAAGGGAGGGATTATTAGGGTTTTTGCAGAAATATTCAATAAATCAGCCCGAAACATTACTTTTTAAATCACAATTCTTCTATATCTAAATGAGTATAACAAACTGGTACATTCTTATTTTTTTACACAAAATGTCTCCTTTAATGTGCCATGGTACTCTGTTATTTTACTGACGCTGTACCAAAAGGACAGCTTTGAATAAAAGCAATTTGTCATGTTAGGTAATTTGTTCAGACAGTAACTGCCCATAGTATGTGTTCAAGTCAAATAGAATTCCAGAGCCCCACCAAGGATTCAGTTATTTAGCTAATTGCCAAAAGACCAGATTAGTGTATGAATGTTCTGTCTGCCAGGGTAATGATCACTAAACAGTGGCTTGTGAGCAACTAACTCTGTCAGATGATCATTATTTCTGATTTTTTTTTTTTTAGTTATTTAGCATTTTATTCAGCAGCTCTCCAGTTTGTAATTTCAGCAATCTAATGGCTCGGGTCCCCATTACCCTAGCAACCATGCATTGATTTGAATCAGAGACTGGAATATAATTAGGGGAGTATCTGAATAGAAAGATGAATAATAACTTGCAGTAACAATAAATTGATAGCCTTACAGGGCATTTGTTTTTATGTGGGGTCAGTGATTTGAAAGCTGGAAAGAGTCAGAAGATGAAGGCAAATAATTTAAAAAAAAAAACTATAAAATATTAAGACCAATTGAAAACTGGCCATTTTGAACATACTAAAAGTTATTTCAAATATGAACCACCCCTTTTAGCTGGCCCTACACTGGCAAGTACTCTTTGGTATTCAACTGATTGGCCCGAGGATGAAGATGGATAGCATACAAGTGGTCAAAGAAGTAGAAGATAGGAAACAAGAAAAGGACCGCTACTGCTCCCCACAGGTACTTTTCCAGGTGCTCTGTCAAGCAGTATCTGACTGCTAAGATACAATAAGTTGAGGAACAAATAGACGGCACTTCTGGAGAAGATTTATTACTGCTGTATGTCCTAAGGACATACAGCAGTAATAAATCTTCTCCAGAAGTGCCGTCTATTTGTTCCTCAACATATGGTCAAAGAAGTAGAACAGAAGAAAGTGAAGCTGTAGCTAATCTTCCCTTCAACATCTGCTGATGCATTGGCTGCCAGGAAACCCTGAAACTTGTTGACTAAATAACATGGAGTTTTGGTGCCAGCAAGTTGAGGTACTCAGAGCACACACCTCTCTCCTATGTCTATTGTGCTCCTATAGAGATGTTGGCCTGCAATGTATCAAAATAGTTTTTCCCTTAAAAAAAAATGGAAGGACAGTCGTCACAGAATTCATTCTTGGCGTTTGCACATCATTAGTTCTACTTTTAGTACTAATGCCATTCAAAGGGATTACTTACCTTTGACTTAACTTTTAGTATGATGTATTTAGCAGCTCTCCAGTTTACAAGTTCAGAAATCTGGTTAATAGGGTCCAAATTACCCTAAAAGCCATGCACTGATTTGAATAAGAAGCTGAAATGTGAGTAAGGGATGACCTTAATAGAAAGATTAAGTAGCAACAACAATACATTTGTAGCCTTACAGAGCATTTGTTTTTCAGATGGGGTCATTTGAAAGCAGAAAGGAGTCAGAAAAAAAAGGCAAATAATTAAAAAACTGTAAAAAAAAATAAATGATAAAAGATCAATTGAAAAGTTGCTTAAAATTAGTCACTCTATAACATACTAAAAGTTAACTTAGGTGTGGTGCTGTGAAGGAAAAACCAAAATGCCAAAATTCACAAGATGGTAATATGGTACATATTACCATCTTGTGAATTTTGGCATTTTGGTTTTGCACAAATGCAGTTTGCCCTATTCTACCCACTGGATTGTTTCCATGAATGCACCAATAAACTTGATTAAAGGTGGCTACAGACATTGAAGGAGCAGTAAAAAAAAATAAAAATAAATGAAAGTGTTCTAAAGTAATACAAATATAATGCAGTGTTGCCATGCACTGGTAAAACCACTGTGTTTGCTTAAGAAACACTACTGATGTTTATATAAATAAGCTGCTGTATAGCAATGGGGGGGCAGTCATTCAAAGGAGAAAAAGCTTGGGTTACACAGCAGATAGCAGATAAGCTCTGTGGAACATAATGATGTTATCTGTTATCCACTATATAACCTGTGCCATATAGACTCTTTTTTTAATTTCCACCATTGCCACACAGCAGCTTGTTTATATGAACTATAGTAGTGTTTCAGAAGCAAACAGGTCAGTTTTACCAGGGCAGGGAAACAGTACATGATATTTTCATTACTGTAAAACACCTTCATTTGGTGTTACAGATACTTTAAGGTGTGTCTACCCCTAACGACTAATTTTAGTGCGACAATCCATCAAATTATCATGAGTTTAGTGGGGCACCGGACAATTGTGCAAGTTTTTTTGTCAGAAATTTTGTGAAAATGTATCCATTGTTCAATTGTTTGCAGGGTCAAGCAGGCAGCTGACTTTATTGCTTGAAATGGTTGTTTTAGTTGATGGACAAGGTGTACATTTAAACAATCATTTCAGGAGAGGCTTGGTCGTACAATAGGGAAAAGATATTTTAAAAATCTTAACGTCTATGACCACCTTTAGTTTGATTTATGCAGACTGTGCTCCACTCTTGTAGCAGGAGGATGTGGCCCAGGGTTTAGTAGAGCTTCTGGAGACGGATTTCAGATCACAATAATCTCAATGGGCTTCTCTTCTCGCCGGCAGTCAGGGAGGAACCTGGTGGAGGATGTGTAGCATAAGAGCCTTACAAGCTGCTGCTCCTTTCATCTCGCTATTGGCCACTCGCTGTCAGCCCCACACAGTATTGGGTAACGTAAAGGGGGACGGAGAAGAGACCTTGTGAGGAATGTACTATGGTATTTCTCTACCCAGCAGTCCAATCATGTGAGCGAGTGCCTTAATTGTGTGTGAAGGTAGAAACACAACAGAGTATTGTGCAGGAGTCTGGTAAAGTACTAAACTTTCTATCATCCATATGTTATTAAACTACAACTCCCAGAATCCCTTAGGATTATCAAGTTTCGGGACATACTAAGCGTTACTATAGCTATAGGAGGTTTTACTGCAGTGAGATTGCGAAAGTGTTGTTGATAGCATACGCTCCATATAGTTAGTTATGTAAAACCCACGATAGCTCTTCAAGTGAATACAGCGCTGCATTTGTTTTCAAAGAGTAATCTCCGCCACCCCTCCCCGTCGACCTTAGGTAGGTACATTCCACCATTCAAGCGCGAGCATCAGTTTACTCCGATGGGGACATCAGGGGCTGGTTTGTTGGAGGGCGGGGACAAATTCTTCGCGAGCGCGCCATCTTCAGAGGCCCGTCCGTCACGTGACTTTGGCGGAATCCCATCCCTCAGCTGCGGTTTGTTTTGTTACTCCACCTCCTCCTCCCATCAGTCCCCGCCCCATCCCCTTTCTGCGGCGTATTTTTTTCTAAATGGACACACACAGAGTGAGCCTTAACCCTCTCAGTGCTGGAATTTAGCACAAGAGATCGAAGTTGCAGCAGTTTAAAAATCAGCATACCCATCACAAACACTAAAATATGTTGGGCTTAAAGTAGTCCACAATCTGTGCAACCCGATTCACTTCATTTTTTGTCTGTGAGATGATTTGGTTTATGGCAGATGTATTTCTGAAGGGATATTTGTATATTTGTAGTGCTAAAATACCATAATTTCATATTTTACACATTTTATAAAAAATAAACTGACAATGCTGGTTGTAAATATGTTGCACACACGATAAACCACAACATATTTGCAACCAGTGTTGTCAGTTCATTTTATGTGTAAAATATGACATTTTCTAATTCAACCCTAAATATATACAAATGTCCCTTCAGAAATATATCTGCTATAAAAGAAATCATCACACAGACAAAAATGAAATTATTTAGTAGCCACACATAATTCATAATTAATTAAAAAGTGTTTTTGAGGCCCCCTGCAACTGTTCCCCATTGCCCTGGACACTGGTTAGTGCAGTGATCCACAGTTACCAGTGGTTGTTGCAGCTAGAGATTGGTTCCAGTTGTCTACAGTGTTAACCATTACATTCAGTAAAGCTGGCCATAGATGTTGAGATTTTTAAAAGATCAGATCCTGATCGTGAGACCAATATCTTCTCAGAACGATCGTACGAATTTACCATCAACTAAAAAGACCAATTTGGCAGGAAAACAAAGGGGAGCTGCCTGCTTGGCCCTGCAAACATAGAGAGATTGCACTGGGGCCGACAAAGATTTTTTGACCTGGCCGATCAATTTCCCGACAGATGTTGGCCGAAAAATCGTAAGATGTACGATCGTTCGAATACCACTAACCGCACGATAATTTCGAAGGATTGGTCGGACTTCCCTAAAATCGGTCGTTCGGCAAGAAGAATCGTCGCGTCTATGGGGACCTTTAGAGTAGATTTGAGGTTTCACAGGGACTGACTAGCCATGCATATTCTAACTGTGTGATTGGGCAGGATGGGTAGAAAGTTGCAGAATAGATCATTGCTCCTAAATACTTACATTTTAATTGCTCAACTCAAATTTAGACTCTTTATATACAGTATATGATTGTTATTTATCTTGCAGCATTTTGTAGAAGGTCAGTTATTATGCTGGACAACTTAAATGTACACAGTGTAATTTTAGCACTACCTGCTATCTTCTGACCTCTGAACTTCCACTGTAACTATCACGTCACATTGCCAGGCCTGGGTCTCTACCAGGCCACAGGCTTTACCTTTATAAGACTGTATTTGGCAGGGTGTGGGATAAAACAGACTTTATGTGGCTTTTTATGTAAACTAGGACCATGCCAGCAACTGCCCTGCATCTCTGTTTGAAGTGTTCACCAACCAAAGTGAAAGAGCCACAGATTGTCTAAAGTTTGCTACTTGCTAGGAACCCTTAGCAAACAGTCAGCAAGCAGCATTTACTCGTCTAATTGGTTACAATGGGTTACAAGATTCGAGAAATGGTAAACTTACTTACATTAACCTAGGTTTACTATATAACTTAAAATATCAGGGACACATCTAATAAATGTATGTTACAGGTCTGCAGGTCAGTGGAGCCCTTTTAGCTGGAGTTTGTAGCTGTGTCCCAGAATTTTCAAGCATTCCAATAACCCTACATTAGCCCCAAAAGTAATCTATTGAAATCTGTTGTGATCTTGCATTATTTTCACCACCATGCTAGAGCTGGTTTTCCCTGCGCTTTCTACCGACATATGGAAGTCCTGACACGGGTCTACATATGTAGATACTGGCAAATGCCAATGGGCCTTCTGTAAGAGATATATTAACTATGTATTGGGCCTGCAGGGAATTTAGTTCAGTTGAAGTTCTTGTTTATAATCTTTATCCCACAGGAAATTCCATGTGATACCACTCCAATTACTTACATACCTTTATTTTGCAATTTTAGAGCACAGAGTATTTCCTATATGATTCTTAGTGTAGGGGATGGGAACTCTAATATATGGGCACCAGTGGCTTTAAATATACAATAAGGAGGTAAGCAACAACTTGCCAATTCTCATGGAATCAAATTGTGTATAATATGCCACATGCTTGGGCAAATTACATTGATGTGATTTACCAGTCTGCAGTGTTTTAATCCATGACTGCTTTTCTCCACACACCAATGACAAACCATCACCAATCAAGTTGGATCAAAGGCACTTAGAATGGTCAACATGGACCCCTCCAATAAGGCTATTGTTGGTCAGTTTTACCACATTTGGGTACAATTGCTGCTGGACTGAATATAATTACTGTAAAGTGACTCTAACTGCATGGATCCACTGTAGGTTAAACCTGATGGCTAGTTGTGTTGGAACTTCACATTTATATCTCATATCAAACTTTTTTTGTATCAATCCAAACACTGGGCACCTGGGATGGAAATACATACTCTAAATAAGCATGTCAAGTTTTCATCAGCATTCCGGCTGTTATCAAACTACTCTTTATCTCTCAACACAACTATGTGTACCTGTTTGAAGCTGTAGTCGCACAACACTAAGAGGGATGGACTTTGGACTTGCTTATCTGAGCTACAACTATGTTACTAACTGTGGAATTATGGAACACTCCATCACTTGTTAATGTAAAATCTTGTCAACCTGTACCATATTGTGATGCCAGAAGTAAAACAGCAATATATACTAAGGGCATCAATCATTTACATTTCCTACATATTTCCAGGGTGATTCCTTGGGTGGAAAAACACCCCATCAGATAAAAAGGTCTTGATTGAATCAGACATTTTGAAGGGAACAAAACATTACCAGAAGCATTTTCATTCTTTACAAGAGGAATGTCAGAAAAAAAGCCAAATCTGGCACTATTCCGTACTTCTTCCAGCATTCTGACAAGGCTTGTGTGCGACTTTGGGAATTCAAATTGGACCTCCCAGCATTTGTTTCAGCTTGGGGCCAAGGTGCCTCTGTAAAGGATCTGTTTTATTTTAATAGAACTTTTTCTCCTCTTGGAATTTTCTGAAGCTCTGCTCAGCAGGACAAACCCTTATTCAGCAACTGCTTGATGGGAGCAAAATATAAATTAAAAAAGGGCTTCCATATATGATTCTCAACAATAGAGGAAGCAGATGCTGCAACTGTTGAAGGGGGAACACTGACAAGTATGTAGCTGCAGTATACGTTTATGAGAAATATTTTAAAGGTTTAGAAAGGTTCTATAATGATTATGCTGTAGGATCCAGTAACCTCTAGTTATCCTATTGAGCACGAGTGGGTCAAAGCTGCAGCCCTCCAGCTGTTATACTGCACTTTTCAGCAATTTTGACAATCATGGAATATACTGGGAGTTGTGGCCAACCTCTGCTGGAAGGGTAGCAGGCTGGGGATCTGTAGAACGTGATCTTCAATTTGAGCTGAGGGAAAGCAAAGAAGAGGCAGAAAGAGGGGAAGAAATGAGGAGAAGAAGTTGCTAATGGCTGGATTGCATGCGAGAGGAGAGGGCTGGATCACTTTAAGGCTCCCCCTGAAGCAGGGAGATGCACACACAAGGCTTTGCATGCCTGGGTGGTCTCTCTACTTTGGTGAGCTGTTGCTAAGCAGCTAATAATAGTCATGTTTGTTGAGTAATTTCTGCCCTTCTCTAGCCAATAAGAAAGCAGGAATCCAAGCCATCTGACAGCCCCCGGGGGTGGGTCTCTTTGGATTCTCTCCTCCTTTCCTCTTTCTCCAAATGGAGAGAGCCAGTTTTTTCCTCCCCCTTCCTCCTAAATCTCATCTATTGAAGCAAGGAAAGAGCGAGGGAGAGAGAGAGAGAGAGAGAGAGAGAGAACACAGGCAGCCGAGCGAGTCTTCTAGGGCCCCCGCACTCATTGCTGTTTGGATAAGCCATGATCCGGAGAGCCAGGCGCACTGTTTGCTCCCAGGGGAGGACACCCAGTTAGTGAGAGGAGAAGCGGCACGTTAGGCTTTACCTTCCTGCTGTCCCCTCACATCACGGAGGACTGCACGCACTGAGGGACAAGCTCGGCTCTGCAGGCGGAGGGTGCATGCTCCGTCCCGCTCTCTTTCCTCTTGGTCCTGCACTTTGCATGCGAGTGTGAAGCGCCTCATGGTGTGACCCGAGCTCGCACGCTCTCGTCTTACACACACACGCACACACACACACTCCGGGACCCCTTTCTGAATGCGGGAAGCTGCAGAGACCCCCGGATCGCGAAATGTGGGGATGGAAGGCGCAAAGTTTCACTCGCCGCCCGCCTCCTCCTTCTCGCCTGCAGCAGCATGAAGCAGAGCCCGCCGAGGATTGTGCCAGCCAAGGAAGAACAAGAAGCTGCCAGTGCCTGTCCTATTTGGAGCAGCTAAACCTCGGGGGGATCACGGAGCGCCAACCCCTGGGGGAAAGCAACGGCCCCGAGCCGGACACAACATGGCCTCGACTGCCTATACCGCCGAACTGGGTGGCAGTGGGGAGGCAGCTGCCCAGCCGAGGGTAGTCAGGAGGAGAGGAAGGAGCAGGATAGTAGCGCCGCCTGACCACGACTATCTGCAGCGGCCGAGCTACTGCGATGCCAATTTCGCCCTTCAGCAGATATCAGAGGTGAATCATGGTGCATGTTTGGGGGATGCCCTTGCACGCTCCTAATCCTGTGTCACTTTGCTTTGGGGAGGGATCTTCGTCATGTGAGAGCAGTGACAGTCAGGGATGCTGCAAGTTGTAGTTTAGCAACAGCTGGAGAGCCACTGCTTGAGTGGGTTAATGTGGATACTCCATCGGTCATTTTACTTTTTTACTCGTTGTTTCCATGGAGAGTGTGTAGGTGCATGACCCTAGTTACACTTTGTGATGTACAGAGAGCCTGTGCCCTCACACTGCCCCTCTCCTCTTACTTCCCAGCAGCAGAGCATACAATGTAGCTCCCAATAGTCTACGTTTTTCTAATAGATTCAACGTGAAATGCTCTGCAAACTTATGCACTCACACTCTGCTGTGATGTGCTGTCCATCTGTTTTGTATTTACCTATTGGGGGTCCTGCGGTGCATTTCACACACCCCTCATTGGTGTGAGCTGTTGATTACCCCTTGACAGAAGGCCCAGGGAAAGTTGAAACCCACTGGGGGTAGTACACAAACCTACATAAGTTATACTTCAGGCATGAATTCTCCTTGCAGGAGACCAGTTAAAGGCTGATTGCTTGCCTGGGATAAAGCATTTTTGCATCTATGTTTGGCAGTGAACTCCACTGTCACCTCAGGTCCTTGTTTGGATGTACAGCTGGAATATATAACCTTTTGTCTGCCAATAGTTGGCGAGCCGCAACTCTCGGCATCACCCAACAACTGGTGGTGGAGTTGTTTAACTAAATTTGGCATGGGTGCAGGTTGAATCCCTGATGTATATACACGGAGAAGTATTACATTGTATGATGTCCTGCTTTATATTGTTTTCTGTGTTCCTGGTCCATGGTAATACCTTGCGTGCCCCTGTCTGTTTTTTAACTCTGCCCCTCATCCTGCTTATTTTCCTTCTCCCAAGCTGGAGAATGAGAGGCAAGAAAGACCATGTGGCTGCCCTCTTCCGTTCACAGATACTGATGTTTCTGCTGGCTGCTGTGTTTCCTCATTCAGATCACACAGCGTCTCCAAACACTTTGGAAATTACTACAGTCGTGCTCCCTGCAGCATGTGGATTTTTACTCTTCTGCTGCATGTTTGGAAACACTGCTGAGCTGAAAGTCTCTTTGTGTGCTGAAAATGAATCTTTCCATGTACCAGGGCTAATTTGGCTCAGATCTGGTATTATTTAAATAACTCCCAAGTTATGAACCAATGTAGTAAGCTTGCTGAAATGTGATTTTTATATAACTATGATCAGTGCAGCACTGCTAACTCTATGTTGCTTTCATTTGAATGTATTGTGCTGTCAGATTTGAGATCTCATGCAAGCTTTAGGCCCTGCTATTCTAGTTTTTACTACAATGCATTAACCAACACTTGACAGGTTGCTGGATATTGCAGTTCTACCAGCACCCTATACCAGTCCATATGCATTCTATGTTTGTAGGGAGCCTCAAAGGTTTCTGACTAAAATGATGGTATTATACCCACATGAGTTAATTATATCCCTATCAGAGTACATTTCTTTAAACTGGCTAAGGCCTACAGTTTGACAATTAGCCATTTTTATTTTATTCTAGCACACTAAAGGGATTGTTCAACTTTAAATTAACATTTACTATGATGTTGTAGAGAGTGAGATTGTGAGACAATTTGCAATGGGTTTTCATTTTTTATTATTTGTGTTTTTTGAGTTGTTTAGATTTTTATTCTGCAATCTGGTTGCTTGGGTTCAAATTGCCCTAGCAACCAGGCATTGATTTGAATAAAAGACTGGAACATGTATAGGAGAAGGCCTGAATTGAAAGATGATTAATAAAAAAGTAGCAACAGCAATACATTTGTAGCCTTAAAATGCATTTGTTTTTAGAGGGGTCAGTGATCCCCATATGAAAGCTGAAATGAAGGCCAGTTCAAAAGTTGCTTTGAATTAGCTTTTCTATACAATTTGCAATGGGTTTTTATTATTTGTGGTTTTTGAGTTGTTTAGATTTTTATTCTGCAGCTCTCCAGGTTGCAATTTCAGCAATCTGGTTGCTTGGGTTCAAATTGCCCTAGCAACCAGGCATTGATTTGAATAAAAGACTGGAACATGTATAGGAGAAGGCCTGAATAGAAAAATGATTAATAAAAAAGTATCAATAGCAATACATTTGTAGCCTTAAATGCATTTGTTTTTAGAGGGGGTCAGTGATCCCCATATGAAAGCTGAAATGAAGGCCAGTTCAAAAGTTGCTTTGAATTAGCTTTTCTATGACATACTAAAAGTACATTTAAAGGTGAACGACCCCTTTAAGTTTATTTTATATGAAGTATATGCTGTGTTTTTTCCTGTCTTTTTGTGATGGTATAATGTCTTTTTTTTCATGTTTCAGGGGAAGGCTACGGGAAGAAAAGCTCCATTGTTTCTAAGAGCATTCTTTCAAAGACAATTGTTTAAACTTGGTTGTTACATACAAAAAAACTGCGGAAAATTTCTAGTTGTGGGCCTTTTGATATTTGGTGCTTTTGCTGTGGGATTAAGAGCAGCTAATTTAGAGACCAATGTGGAAGAACTGTGGGTTGAAGGTAAGGAACCAACTCTATTTCATTTATTTTTGTTCATGAGTTTGGCTATAGTACAGTCACCTCCCCTGTTGCCTTTCCTGGTAGGGGTGAAAAAAAATGTGGGGGAAACTTCTTGTTTTCTTGGTATGATGTTTCTCTGCTGTGATATGTGTTCTGATTTGATTAGCCACATACAGGGACATATCAACAGGTTTTTCGCCAGCAAGTTTTTGTTCCAGCAAGCAGGGATGTAATGCAGTGTGTGATTTACAGTGCACATATTTAGTCAGTAACCTTAGTCTTTTGGTGAGTGTAGGCCCCCAGCAGGAGGACATGTACATTGCAGGCTGCTAGGCCCTGTGTGTGTGTGGTCCTGTTTTGGACAGAATTCAAGTTTTTTTTTCCCCTTCTCTGCTCTAGGGGGGAGGGGAACCTGGTGCATATGTCTGAAGGTAAAGCAAGGGTGGTGGTGCATGAGAAAAAAAAAGTATTTAAAGCAGTGGCTGGAATGTATGTGTACAAAGAAGTTTTATGTATTTTTTTTTATTTTTTTTTAAAGGCTACCTTGCTTACTAAATGTAATCTTTTAAGCAAATGCAGTGGTCATCTGTATTCCAGTAAACATTCTGAACATTGTATAAGTTTGCATTTTGCTTATGTAATACAACTCCCAGAGTACTTGGGTGCTTGGAATTTGGTCTAAGGAACACACAAATACTGGTGTATGGCTCTATCCAAAAACAAAATCAATAAATAAAAAGTCTAGAAATAAAGAAACTGAAAAAGTGAATGAAAGAAATAGTAAAGCTAATGAAATGGATTCTCACCAAGGCAACCCCCAGTCTAAAGGTTGCCAATCAATTTTTCCAGTATGCAAAAAATCCAGATGGAGTCAGGCCCATTTCCATGTAAAGCAGTAGCTCAAGTCTTGATAAGTTAAAAAGGCTTTATGAGTAAGTGCCTACACAGGCACAAAACGCGTTAGGCCTATGCATGTCCTAATAAAGCCTTTTTAACTTATCAAGACTTGAGCTAATGCTTTACTTGCAGTAATTGAAGTGTCAAAAGTGTCTTTTTTCACCTTCTGAAGCAGCCCTGGAAAGGGGGGGGGGGTCGCCAACCCTGTAAACTGTTCTAAATGGATACATTTAGTTGATACATTTCTTATTTTTGTGAGCAGAATCCTTGAGTTTCATTAGAGGCAGCTGTTAGAATTGATACAATAGTTGCTAATATTCCAGAGATGCTGCTGAGAAATGTATCAACTCAATTTTGCAAAGTTGTAACAGTTTAGAATCTGCACCTGAATTACTGAGCTGCCAGACCAAACACCACAGACAGGGACATTCAACTTTAAACTTAGATTTTGGAAAAACAGTAAAAAAATAAATAATGGAAAGTAATTGGAAAAAGTCTTTATTTCTGGGGAACAATCTAAAAACAACTGGATTTAAAAAAGTGTTTGGAAGGTGAACAACTCCTTTAACCCTTTAAGTGCCACAGAACGTAGAATCTACGTTCTGTGGATCAAAGGACCAAAGTGCCACAGATCGTAGATTCTACGTTCTGCAGCACTTCCGGGTTTGCGAGCGGAGGAGCGGCTGTTAGAGCCGCTCGCTCCGCTCCTTCACGATCCCCTGCCCCTAGACAACGAGCAGAGCAGGGGATCGTGTGGCCCCTGGGGCGCGATCGCCCAGGGGCCCCAAAGCAGCAGCAGGGACGCGTTTCCTATGCGTCCTGCTGCTGCCTGCGCTGCACTTCCGCCCAGCTCCGCCCCCACATGGCTGATGACTTTTGGAGCTGCAGATCTGCTGCGTGGAGCCCTCTCTCATCGATCTGAGGCATCTACCCCAGGTAAGTGTAACATTTGCACACACAAAAACACACAAACACACCAACACACACTTATTACAGTAATATACACTTACATTCACACTTACACACACTCACACATAGATTTTTGGGGATTGGGGGGGTCACACACACTCACAGCACCCATGTACACTTGCACACGCGCACACGCGCAAATAACATGCAATTTACCCGTTGTGCACACGCATATGTACATATATGGCTTTGTGGCTTTTTTTTTTTTTTTTCTTATCGCATCGTCTCTTTTTGGGCTAAAAAAATGTTTTATTGCCGTTCCGAATAGCGTATTCGCTAACCGTACTGTGCAATAGCATTTGTATGATATTTTGGTGGTTATATTGCAATTTTGGGTATTTTGGTGCATTTTTAGCCATTTTATTGAATTTTTAGCCATTTTATTGCATTTTCAGCTCTGCATTTGTGTTGTTCACTTGTTTCTGTCCGTATAATCAATTTGGCCCAGCTAAAATATTCAAACGGTAATTCTGGTGGCCGATTACACTAGTGTGAAAAAAAAAAGCATTGATTTTTGTGGTTTTATTAGTTTTTGGTGATTTATTTGCATTTCACACTGTTCTGTGTTATTTTGTTTTGCCTATGTAAATTTTATCTACTATATATCCATTTGTGGGTCTCTGTGCGCCACATAGTTTGGTATATCTATGCATATTGGGCATCAAAGTGTTCAGTAGACCCCTGTCGTTCATATTTAGGATGTTTTATGCTGATACGTTACGAAATGTGGGGCACATAATGGGGTAAAATTCAAGCTTTGTGACGATTTTCAGAAATTTGATAAAAACCGTTATGTTCAGCATTGCTTTGCAGTTTGGCAGTTTGCAGTAGAAACACTTATTTACCCATTTTGGATTCGTCAGAATGTGTACTTTCTGAAAATATATGGTTTTCTGGGGTCTCTGTACTGTTAGGGGGGTCTAATGTCGCATATTACACACACCAGGTGCTTATATTGCAGCAGCCAGCGCGTCAGCTGTGAAAATGTCTATACATATTGTCATTTGGGGGTCTCTGTGCGCCACATACTTTGGTATATCTATGCATATTGGGCATCAAAGTGTTCAGTAGACCCCTGGCGCTCATATTTAGGATGTTTTATGCTGATAAGCTACGAAATGTGGGGCATATAATGGGGTAAAATTCAAGCTTTGTGACGATTTTCAGAAATTTGATAAAAACCGTTATGTTCAGCATTGCTTTGCAGTTTGGCAGTTTGCAGTAGAAACACTTATTTACCCATATTGGATTCGTCAAAATGTGTACTTTCTGAAAATATATGGTTTTCTGGGGTCTCTGTGCTGTTAGGTGGTCTAATGTCGCATAATACACACACCGGGTGCTTATATTGCAGCAGCCAGCGCGTCAGCCGTGAAAATGTCTATACATATTGTCATTTGGGAGTCTCTGTGCGCCACATAGTTTGGTATATCTATGCATATTGGGCATCAAAGTGTTCAGTAGACCCCATGCGCTCATATTTAGGATGTTTTATGCTGATAAGTTACGAAATGTGGGGCATATAATGGGGTAAAATTCAAGCTTTGTGACGATGTTCAGAAATTTGATAAAAACCGTTACGTTCAGCATTGCTTTGCAGTTTGACAGTTTGCAGTAGGAACACATATTTACCCATATTGGATTCGTCAAAATGTGTACTTTCTGAAAATATATGGTTTTCTGGGGTCTCTGTACTGTTAGGGGGGTCTAATGTCGCATATTACACACACCGGGTGCTTATATTGCAGCAGCCAGCGCGCGTCAGCCGTGAAAATGTATACACTATTGTCATTTGGGGGTCTCTGTGCGCCACATAGTTTGGTATATCTATGCATATTGGGCATCAAAGTGTTTAGTAGACCCCTGGCGTTCATATTCAGGATGTTTTAGGCTGATAAGTTACGAAATGTGGGGCATATAATGGGGTAAAATTCAAGCTTTGTGACGATTTTCAGAAATTTGATAAAAACCGTTATGTTCAGCATTGCTTTGCAGTTTGGCAGTTTGCAGTAGAAACGCTTATTTACCCATATTGGATTCGTCAGAATGTGTACTTTCTGAAAATATATGGTTTTCTGGGGTCTCTGTACTGTTAGGTGGTCTAATGTCGCATAATACACACACTGGGTGGTTATATTGCAGCAGCCAGCGAGTCAGTCGTGAAAATGTCTATACATATTGTCATTTGGGGGTCTCTGTGCCCCACATAGTTTGGTATATCTATGCACATTGGGCATCAAACTGTTTAGTAGACCCCTATGTTTATATTTAGGATGCTTTATGCTGGTAATGATACATGGACAATACGATGCTGGAAAGTTGAAGCTTTGAGGCAATTTTCAGAATATTTTACCAAAACCGACAAATTTGGCAAAGCCTTGTGACTCAGTAGTTTGGGGCAGAAAGGCATGGGTACCCATTTTAGATTCTGTATAATGTGTACTTTCCAAAGATATATGGGTTTGGGGGGTAAACATATATTTCTGTGTTTTTACCCCACAAAATGCAGTCAATGTGTTGATTTTTCATTAGCTGAAGTTACCCACAGGACTATTTGTATGCGCTAACTTCATTTTGGGGCCTCTAACTGCCATATACTTTGGTAAACCTATGCACAGTGGGCACCAAACTGTTTGGAGGACCCCTGGCAATCATATTTAGGGTGTTTTTTTTTGGTGCGTAACGATACATGGGTGATATGGTGCTGAGAAGATGAAGCTTTGAGGCAATTTTCAGATATTTCACCAAAACCGACAATTGTGGGAAAGCCTTGCGACTCAGTAGTTTGGAGCAGAAAGGCATGGGTACCCATTTTAGATTCTGTAGAATGTGTACTTTCCAAAAATATATGGGTTTGGGGGGTAAACATATATTTCTGTGTTTTTACCCCACAAAAATGCAGTCAATGTGTTGATTTTTCATTAGATGAAGTTACCCACAGGACTATTTGTATGCGCTAACTTCATTTTGAGGCCTCTAAATGCCAGATACTTTGGTAAACCTATGAACAATGGCCACCAAACTGTTTGGAGGAACCTTGGCAATCATATTTAGGGTGCTTTTTCTTGGTGCGTAACGATACATGGGTGATATGGGGCTGAGAAGTTGAAGCTTTGAGGCAATTTTCAGATATTTCACCAAAACCGACAATTGTGGGAAGGCCTTGCGACTCAGTAGTTTGGAGCAGAAAGGCATGGGTACCCATTTTAGATTCGGTAGAATGTGTACTTTCCAAAAATATATGGGTTTTGGGGGGTAAACATATATTTCTGTGTTTTTACCCCACAAAAATGCAGTCAATGTGTTGATTTTTCATTAGCTGAAGTTACTCACGGGACTGTTTGTATGCGCTAACTTCATTTTGGGGCCTCTAAATGCCAGATACTTTGGTAAACTTATGAACAATGGCCACCAAAATGTTCAGAGGAACCCTGGCAATCATATTTAGGGTGCTTTTTCTTAGTACGTAATGATACATGGGTGATATGGTGCTGGGAAGTTGAAGCTTTGAGGCAATTTTCAGATATTTCACCAAAACCGACAATTTGGGAAAGCCTTGCGACTCAGTAGTTTGGAGCAGAAAGGCATGGGTACCCATTTTAGATTCTGTAGAATGTGTTCTTTCCAAAAATATATGGGTTTGGGGGGTAAACATATATTTCTGTGTTTTTACCCCACAAAAAATGCAGTCAATGTTTTGATTTCTCAGTAGCTGAAGTAAAGTCCTGAACAATTTGGATGCGCTAACTTCATATTTGTGTCTCTAAATGCCAGATACTTTGGTAAACCTATGCATAATGGGTATCAAACTGTTCAGTGGACCCCTGGCAATCATATTTCAGGTGCTTTTTCTTGGTACGTAATATAGTTTGGGATATGCGGAGCAGCAAAATAAAACCTTTGAAATGATTTTTCAAAATTTTGAATTTTATTTTGAAAAACCGCTATGTTCAGACAAGCTTTTCTGTTTGGTAGTTGGGAGTAGAGAGACATAGCTACCCATTTTGTAATCGGCAGAATGTGTACTTTTCAAAAATGTATGGTTTTCTGGGGTAAACCTATGGTTTCAGGATTTTTTGCCTTGGAATCTAAAGCATGCCGTTTTCTGCCTTAGTGCTTTCAAAATTCAGTAATATACTGCCGGGAGTTTTTGCTGTACAGAAATCCTAAATCTCCCTAAAACTATACATATCTGGTATTGGCACGTTCGAGAGACATAAGGCTTTCCAAATACGTTGGATTTTCATCTGTAAAATGAAATATTTTTCTGGTATAAATTGATATACGATGAAAAATGGTAATTTTTCATTTTTTTTTGTTATTTAGCACTATAAATTTTTTTGCACAGGTGGAAATACATGAAAACTCAGGCAGATTTAGAAAGCTCAGTTTCTACCGAAAAAAACAATGTATAATTTTCCTAGGTAAACTATAGGTTTCCCCTCAGAAAATGCCCCTAAAGTGAGAGAGCACAAAATGCTTAAAAACGGCTGGCATTTCGCGTAACCAAAATGTGAAATTCTGCTGGCACTTAAAGGGTTAAGGGCAAACTTGGAAATGCAGTATATCCGTTTGTTGTGGCTGAAGAGTTACTAAAGAGTGCCTACTTGTACATGTCTGGTTATTCGTTCAAGGGATACAGTTGTATTTTGCTATAGATTACATTTTAATATGTAAAGTAATATGGCAGTTGGTTATTATGGATGAGTTATTGATGTAGTTGACCTTTAAATGGCTGCTTGTTGGTTTATAAAAATTATGGATCCAACGAATCCAGGATTCGGTTTGGGATTTGGCCAAGATTCGGCTGAACCGAATCCAAATCCAAAGAGTCACCTCACAATGAAGTCAAATTTTTTAAAATCTTTTTACTTGTTTTTACACTCTTTCTTCTTCAATTCCCTAATTTACATATGCAAATTAGGGTCGGATTTGGCCGAACTTTTCACAAAGGATTCAGGATTTGGCCAAATCCTAAAATAGTGGATTTGGTGTATCCCTAAAGAAAATATGCAAATACTATTTTGGCAGCCATTGATTGAAATTGCATGGGGCAGATTCATCAAAATGCATGTTTAACACAGAAAAACTTACTCACTTTCTTCTATTCAATCCTATTGGATTTTTAGAATCGTATTTCTCAGTGGGTAAAAAGTTCACCATTTGATAAATACACTACTGTGGTAAATTTTGATAAATTTGCCCCTTTAGTGTTTGCTTGACTAATATGGCAACAAATTGTTAAAGGGGTTGTTCACCTTTAAATTAACTTATGATTATGAGAATAATATTCTGATACAATTTGCAATTGGTTTTCATTTTTTTATTTGTGGTTTTTGAGTTTTTTAGCTTTTTGTTCAGCAGCTCTCCAGGTTGCAGTTTCAGCAATCTGGTTGCTTAGGGTCCAAATTACCCTAGCAACCATGCATTGATTTGAATAAGAGACTGAAATATGAATAGGAGAGGGCTTGAAAAGAAAGATGAATAATAGAAAATGGCATTAACAATATATTTGTAGACTCAAGATGGGATAATGACCTTTTGAAAGCTGGAAAGAGTCAGAAGAAGATTGCAAATAATTAAAAAAAGAAAGGACAACCAACTGAAAATTTGTTATACTTTCTATATTCCATTCTATAACATACTAAAAGCTAACTTAAAGGTGACCCACCCCTCCAAATTTTATATCTAACCAAAAGAGTAACACTTCTGGAATGTTTCTTTAACCTAGTTTGGACATAGGTGCAAGAGTTAGTGATAATTACATTTGTTTGGTTTAGGTCTGATGAGTCCTTTGGAAGTTCTGAGTATCTTTAGGGCAGAGACACGCGGTCAGATTCGGGGAGATAAATCCCCTCTTCTTCGGGGTTGCCCGAAGTTGCCTCACGAGGAAACTTCAGAAAATGAAGTGCTCCGAGTGCCATCCCGCTGGCGATTTACATTTTAGCCGGCAGGAAGGCAATTCGTAGAGATTAGTCACCCGTAGAAGAGGAGATTTGTCGTCGGGCGACTAATCTCCCCGAATCTGACCGTGTGTCTCTGCCCTTACAGACCAAATATGCTGTCTTGCTTTGGTCATGCCCAAATCTCATTCATTAGATTAGAAGGTAGTAATTCCATCAGCCTTATTGCTTGCATGTACACCTTGAGCCAGTGGAACTAAAGAAGTTGGCTTTTATATAGGAGCTTCAGAAGAAGCAGTTGTAGCTTCCAGTGAACACATTGGCAATATTGACTGTCTCGTGTATTTCTTTTTTTTTTATACAGTATCATAAATGTATGGTGCTGTTCTTGACTGAGCTGTTGCTACTTTACCTCGCCAGTGCATATTTGCCCTTAAGTAATACTGTATTCGTTGACACCATCCATCTTTACTAATGAATTAGTGGAATGAATACAAACTACATTTCATGGATTGTTGGCAGAACTTCAGTAATCGGAAATTTTTAGAAGGAAAGTATTTCCTCTTCATAAATAGGATTGGTTTTCCATGTATGTTCCCTTAAATAGACACTAAGGTATGAAGGCATAGCTTATTCAGTTCTCATAACATTTTTACTTTGCTTGTCTGCATTTACACATCAGAACCATTACATGGCTGATCCCAAATTAGAAATTCTTTGTTTACATCAATGCAGAATCAAGTGGTTCTTGAGAGACAACTCTTTGACAGTACCTCTGCTGGAAACCTTTATTCATGTGCATAAATAAAAAATACACTAAAAGGGAATCCTGTAGGCTTGAGTGTGGCCCTTTTAAGTCATATTTATTGCGTTATATTTATTGATAGTGAAGCAGCTTTTGACAGTGCCATTCTTTGCATGTCAAATCACTACACATATTAGGAGTATGACTTTTCTCCTCAGTTGCCTCTAGCTCAATGTTTTTCCCCCCTCAGACTTGAATGCCAACATCACATCAGCATGTTGAGCAGTCTTCATTGATATGGCTTCTGCTAGTTGTGCACTTGTAGTGTTACATAAAACACTGTTTGCCCAAATAGTAAGTGACTCTTGAGGAAATAAAGGGAATTCAGGGAACACTTTCTGTCTTTAACATTATTAAAAAAAAACAGAGCCCAAACACAACTGGCCTGTATACACATTGATATGAAGAGTCATTTAAACGGTCCCAGGCACAAATGCTACAGTACTAAAAAGGAGCAAAATGGCTACTTAGTGGTCACATACATTTTTTTTTAAATGAGTGCCCTACCTGTACTTTGTAAATGTGCTTGCTAGGCATTAGCTGCTTAGAAAAGTGCCCAGTTACTTTGAAGCAGAGAGGCACTCTGAAGGTATAAAATGCTGTAGGCAGCAGTGCCTGGTGCCAGGACTGAAAATTGCAAGTCCAAGAGCAATTTCTGCCCCTGACTTTGAAGAACAGCAAAAGTGTCAGCACAGTTCTGAGCCTAGTGTTCTGTGTCTTAAACCTAAAAACATATCTGTTTTTACAGTGAAGCTAACCATGAATAAATTCCTACGGTAGTTGCAAATCCAAGTTGTAACTAAAGTAAGTTATAAAATGCCAGGGTCTTTTGGCAGGCTGTTGCCTTCACAATACAAGGCAGTCTTCTCAGCTAGCATGGGACCATTTCTTTCCCTTTTCAAGAATTGTTAAAATGTGGCCTATGTTATCAATTGTTCTGCTGTAGAAATATAGCTGGAGAGTTAAAAGGCGCTGATAACAATCTCCATCTTCTTTACACTCATAGTGCTTATCTCCCTGTCATAAATTGCTGTTGAGCCATGCATTAAAATTATGGAGATAGCTTTGACCAATTTGAGTCATCCATTCATTGCCTACTTAACCCCAGTAATAACCATGGACTTGGACCAGAATGTTTTAACTCTACGTTTTTTGCGCTAGAAGAAAAAAAAAAATGACGGTTTCCAGATGCGTGAATCGACTGATCTGTTTGTTTAGATTATACTGCACAGGCGATGCCTAGATTAGGACTGGCTGGACAAAGCTCAGGGAGATTTGTCTGGTTTCTACAATACCATGTTTATATTTCATTTTGGTTTCTTCCTCAAAGCTGACCTTTCTTTAACCTACTAGATTTGAAGTCAGTAAGGATGCAAACTTGAATTAATTTCAAAATTACTTTTAACTTCCTGAATTGTCTCTCTTGTCTATTTCATTCAGTAAGTTTAGATTCAATTTAAAAATTACACTGCCCAAGCTAAAGGATTTGGGGTTTTTAAAGGTCTATTGCTGTATGATCAGAAACTATTATTGTGGATCATTCATTGCGGTAATTTGTCTTGTATTATTTGTATTGAATAAAATGCTAGCTTCAAATATTTGAAAACAATTGTCTATATCAGAAATGCTTACAGACTAACGTGGGGTCATTTAAAAATTTCCAGGTTCCAACTTTGAGCAATACAGGTTGTATGGGGGGGTTTGTGGATGCACACCTAAGGCCAATTTCAAAAAGTATAATTTCAAAAAGTATAAAGCCCTGTCTAAGTAATTCAAGTAAATATGCCAGTGCATGTAATTTTGAAACAGGGTTTTTTTGTTACAAAGTTATGATCATAATATTGATAAGCCACCATACCACGTCAAGGTAAAACCCCACATGGTGGTCCCTAACTTATTTATCTTTAGTCATAGTAAACAAGGTACATTACCTCTCTGTAGTAGCAATTCTTTGTATAAACATCTCCTGTGCCTTGGTTTCAACTCTGTGCTAGATCCTCCCCCGCCAACTGCTGAGCGGCTTTTAAGAGGGAGAGACTGCCTTAACCAACGCCCATTTTAGAAAAGTAGAAGTCAGGTGTTGTAATTAAAATCCAGGTAGAGTGATATGTGCAGTTGCACAATAGTGTGTATACATGTGTGAAGTGAAATGTGAAGGTATGTATGGTAGTGGTAAGGGAAAGTGTATGTGTATTTGGGAGTATATGTGTAAAAAAGCATAGAATAAAAGAATGTAAAGAAGAAATAAATGAGAGACATAATAAGTGTATGTGTACATAGAGTAGTGTCTAATGGGACGTTGGTTTTTTCGGCTAGACCCTCCCATGCCGCCAGCACTTATGGCTTTTAAGAGAGAGCGATTGCACAAACCAAGGCACAACAAGTGAGGGGGACCACCAAAAGTATAAAGGGGGGGTATGAGGGTGCAATAACCACATGAGCTTAGCCAAAGCTTCAGGCAAATACATCAATATGGGGGGGTTTGTGGATGCACACCTAAGGCCAATTTCAAAAAGTATAATTTCAAAAAGTATAAAGCCCTGTCTAAGTAATTCAAGTAAATATGCCAGTGCATGTAATTTTGAAACAGGGTTTTTTTGTTACAAAGTTATGATCATAATATTGATAAGCCACCATACCACGTCAAGGTAAAACCCCACATGGTGGTCCCTAACTTATTTATCTTTAGTCATAGTAAACAAGGTACATTACCTCTCTGTAGTAGCAATTCTTTGTATAAACATCTCCTGTGCCTTGGTTTCAACTCTGTGCTAGATCCTCCCCCGCCAACTGCTGAGCGGCTTTTAAGAGGGAGAGACTGCCTTAACCAACGCCCATTTTAGAAAAGTAGAAGTCAGGTGTTGTAATTAAATTTTTATTTTTAATTTTAATTACAACACCTGACTTCTACTTTTCTAAAATGGGCGTTGGTTAAGGCAGTCTCTCCCTCTTAAAAGCCGCTCAGCAGGTGGCGGGGGAGGATCTAGCACAGAGTTGAAACCAAGGCACAGGAGATATTTACACAAAGAATTGTTACTACAGAGAGGTAATGTACCTTGTTTACTATGACTAAAGTCAAATAAGTTAGGGACCACCATGTGGGGTTTTACCTTGACGTGGTATGGTGGCTTATCAATATTATGATCATAACTTTGTAACAAAAAAACCCTGTTTTAAAATTACATGCACTGGCATATTTACTCAAATTACTTAGACAGGGCTTTATACTTTTTGAAATTGGCCTTAGGTGTGCATCCACAAACCCCCCCATATTGACATATTTCACCCCTAACTGGTTGAAAAAATATTTTTCTTGCTCTTATAAGTACAGCTTCTATGCTTCAATATTTCACAGCCACTATGCTTTAATATTTATATTTGTTTCTACTGTTAAGAATAAAGAGAATTCCTTTCAAGCTGGGTCCAGCATGAATGAGGCGGTACCAGGGGAGGGAAGCTGGACTGTTCTATTTAATATAGCTGAATTGGTGAACAAATGTCAGCAATATGATATTTCCTGTAATAATTTCCTACAATCCAGAGGCTAAGCACCTTGACTCTTAATGCCCCGCCTATGAAACACCCTCATCAACTCTTCTGTTCTGTTGCTGCCCTTCTCAATGGGTTCCTTCATTGAAGCTTTAAGTATGTGTTCTGATTGCTGCTAAGTCACTTTCCGTTTCATATTGTTAACAATTGTGCCTGTTTCTAATCTAGCCATACAGAAACACTGTGTAAATAAGCAACAACTAACATGCACATTCATAAAGCACCCCCCCCCCATCCTTGCCCAAGGGATTTTGGCCCCCAGCTCAGGAATTCTGACCAAAAAATGCCAGAAGTATTACACAGTCAAGTATTGCAATGTAAACAGTGTTCCTTGCCATGAGAGCAGGGTGGTCCTTTTTCCCCTTGTTTTAAAGGGGTAGAGAGAGAAAAACACAGACGTTTTAGTGTTATTTGTGTTTTAGCTGCATAGTTGTATGCTTGCTTTTCTTAAGATACAGTATGAGAGAACATGGGAATTCATATTTTGGACTGGCATGTGCAAAGGCAAAATGGCTTGGATATTTTTGCTTACTTTGGCTTTCAGGTTTGGAAGTAAGGGGAATTTATATGGTGTGAGAATCATACACCCTGTGTCTTTTACACACTCCATACTTGTATAATGCTTAGACTTGCTAAGCAGTGCTTTCACACTTAGGCACATACATCCCCTGGCACACACGAGAGCTGTATTCCTTTAGCTAGTCAGCCACTGTTCCAGTTTTCTCCTCTGGAGTTACAGGGACAATAGATCATATGAACTAGTTATCTAGTTGTGGCTGTTGGGTAGTGGTTAAAATGCATTTCTGCACCATTTATGGTTAGACACTGTCCCTTCAGCGTCAATACTGACCACTCTTTTAACTGAATTGGCAACTCATTCGCAAATGAAAAGGTTTTCCCTATCTGGAAAACTGAAACAATGGAGTGCATTGTTGGTCCTAGAAGGTGATAAGTCTATTTTGGCCCTCTGCTTGGCCAGACTGGGCAAAGGTCTATTTATGTGGTTACAGTGTATGACAAAATCTATGACCTGAATGATTTGGCTGTGGCCAAGATGCAACCCTCCTAATGAAAATGTCCATCCATATTCATCCATGCATATTGATGGAAAGTTACCCATGACATTAAGGGACAGGGTAGATTTGTCGCCCACAATTTAAAAAGCTCGGCAACAAGGCAATCATCTTTTTTGCAAGCAAAGATTTGAGGCAAGTTTGGCTTCCAAGCGATTTGCATCCCATAGTGCACAATGGTGCTTTCTCCTCCCACATGGGCTGGACGCTCTTCAACAAGATCAATGAAAATATCTGTGTCAAAGAAATGCTTTAAAAAAGGCATTTTCTGCGGCGTGTTGCATGTATCTTCGTATGCTAATGATGAGTGAGCTGGAACAAAGAATGCAGAATTGCCACCCTAGAAATTAGTAATTTACGTCCATTTGTTTTTATGTATGTACGACATGCTGCGCACACAAAAATTTGCATACTATCATGGCTTCTAATCTCCTTGTGTGTTTTGCTGGCACAGATTTTCACTACTTCTGAATATTTTCTAACCACTCTAACACAGCAGCTGCTCTTTGCCGGTCCCCTGCCGATTGACGAGAAAACCTGAAGCGCTACTCTGCATGCTTCTTCCATTCTAGTAAATTTGCATTTTTTTTATGCGATTGGCTGGCACAATTTAGCCAATGGGATCAATGACATGCAAATTAAAGGAGCGCGCACAGTAGTTCTGCATCTGTGGACTTTTTTATCTTCCTGTGGGCAGGGTCTTGTATCGAAAGCAGGGGGTCAATGACGTCCCCTGCTTAACTCTTAACGTTAAAAAAAAATCAAGATTTGAAATTATTTTAATGACACAAGCTGTTGGAATTCATACGGTGAACATCTCTTTCTAAGGCCATTCTGTCTCTTTTAAGTCCCATCTCTATCATTGGAACATTGTATCAGTAGCCGGTTCTCCTCCAGTTCCCACAATATGTTGCATGTTCTGTCTTTTAGAGACCTAAGAAGAGGGCAAAATGGCAGAAGTTTTGAAGCTAATGTAGTAACTGGAGTTTGGCTACAGGATGGGTGTTTTCTGATACATTAGGGGTCACAGGGGCTAAAAAAGGCAATTGTAGCCTTTTTTTCACTTTGCACGCTGTGTCTAGTTTTGCAAATGAATCCTATTGTTTTGTAGTCTTTTAACATGGTAGGTTACTTTTTGGTTCTGTTATAATATGTACTGTTCTTAACAACCTTTCAGTTGGTCTTCATTTTTAAGTTTTTTGTCTTCTGCCTGTTTCTATCTTTCAAATGGGTGTCACTGACCCCGGTTTTTTGAGGCTACAGATTTATTGTTAATTTTTATTGCTTATCTTTCTATTTAGGCCTCCTATTCATATTCCAGTGTCTTATTCAAACTGGTTGCCAGAGTAAATTGGCCCCTAGCAACCAAATAGCTGATGACATTCTAGAATGTACAGCTCTGGAATAAAAAGCTAAATTCAAAAAACCTCCGTAAATAAAAGCCAATTGCAAATCCTTTTAGAATATCAATGTTTACATCACACCAGGGGGCTATTTATCAAAAATATATATGTATATTTTTTTCACAATTCAAGAAAAAAGCCCAGTAGAAATACAAATATACAAGAGAATATTCTTTGTAACCTTAAATCTTAAAGAATAAAATAACGAAAACTCTCAAAAAAAGCTCGCCAAGTAAAAGCTGGCGAGAGTGTATAGAAGTCAATGTGTTCTCTGACAAATGTATTTATTTTCCCAGTTTATTAAAACATTCAAGATTTCCAACCTCATTGAAAATTAATGGGACAATGAGATTCTGACTGGCATGAGACTTTTTTCCCACGAAAAAACATGCATGGGAATATCTTGTCACATTTTTTTTTTAAGCTAGCATTCGAGAAAAAAAGTTGCAAAGGTTTTGTCTGCGTTTTTTTTCCTCTCGTCTGTGTTTTTTGTTTTTTTTCTTCACGAACTCTGATTTTTATAAATCTGCCCCTTAAATGAAAAGGAAAGCTACCAAAGCATTTTATGATCAATAGATCACAATAGCCACAATAGTGCAAGCTAGAACACTATATTTGTTCTGTAGAATGCTGTACCATACCTGAGTAAACAGCTCTAGAAGCTCTCTGTTTGTTTAGGATAGCATCTGCCAAATTAGCTTGGTGTGACATCACTTACTGTCTGAGTCTCTCCCTGCTCACTCATAGCTCTGGGCTCAGATTACAGCAGGAGTAGGAAGAGGTAGAGAGGAGCAAACTGAGCATGCTCAAGCCCGTGCCCTAGAGGTTTAAACTGAAAAAAGAAGTCTGATACAGAAACCTTGTGTACACAAAATAAGGAAAATAATGTGGTGTTTCTTTTGACAGAGGATTCTGAGCTGCATTTCTTTGAGGGTTTACTGGTGTATTTATATAGACCTTTCTGATAAACCTTACTTAGTTTTAACCTTTCCTCTCTTAAAATAGACATGTCATGTGCCCTTTACTAAAAAGCCTAAGTCTACAATTTTGTAAATTCCCAGTTTGGTCACCCAAAAAGTACTGGAACCATTACTGACCTATTTGTGCTAAAGTATAAGATGAGCGTGAAGTGAATGGCAATGGTGCCTACATATTTAGCCACAAAGTTCCTTCGTTACAGGCTGCCCACAGAATGACTATGACTATAATTAAACTTGCCTTTACAGGCACCCATTTTTTATGTGTTTGTTCATTTGCAACAGTTTCTCAGATAAATTGGTTTTTTTTCTGCTTTGCCTTTTTTTTCTCCCTCTCTTCATTCCTACACCAATTGATTTATCATTTTGCTTGCAAGCAGTCTTAGTGTGTTAGGCGCAGGAACACACTCACTTTTTTATCGTAACTTTTGTTGCGGAGCGAAACCAGTTGACTTGAATACATTTTTCAGTGGCCTGAATGAAGCCAGCAACGTGGAAAAATCTTGCCATTCAAAGCTGCCTGAATGTACATTTCAGCCACACAGTAAGCCGCATTGGTAAGCAGTGGACTGCTAAATACAACCATTTCTCGCAGCAGAGAGTTAGATAGGTGATTAGCATAATTAGCACAGAGAAGGCCATACATATGGTAATGTTAAATGTGTAAATGCCATCTGCAGTGTAAAATTTATGTCAGGGGTCGCCAGGGCTGTGCGAAAGTATTGTGTTACAGCTGCAGGTCAAAGCCCCCTTTGCCTGCACTCTTTTCCCCTGTTGGTGAATGCAGCAAAAGAAGAGAGAAAGACCCAGGGAAAACAGATAAGGCTTTGATTGAACAGCTAAAGGGAAAAAGGATTCTGGATTTCTTCAAAATCTTCTTGTCACATTTGCTTTGTGCGCCATATTTCTTCTGTTGTAAAATGCACAAAGCCATTTTCCTAAGGCAATGTATGGATGGTTAGCCTGCACAGTTATCCAGATGTTGTTGAACTACATCTTTTGGAATGTCCTGGTAGCCTGCTGCTGTTGGGGGGTATGCTAGGAGCTGTTGTTCTCCCAACCCAACCTCATTTTGGGCATCCCTTTCTAGGAAAAATGCACTAATGTGTGTTTCTCTAGTTGAAAGGACTTGGTTATTAGGTTACTTGTTGAAAGGAACAGTAACATCAAAAAATGAAAGTGTTTTTTAAAGTAATAAAAATATCATTTAGTGTTGTCCTGCACTGGTAAACCTGCTGCATTTGCTTCAGAAACACTACTATTGTTTATATAAATAAGCTGCTGTGTAGCAATGGGGGCAGCCATTCAAAGGAGAAAGGCGCAGGGTACACAGCAGATAAGCTCTGTAGCACATAATGTTATCTGTTATCCACTATTTAACCTGTGCCATATAACCTTTTTTCAATTTTCGCAATTACTACACAGCAGCTTGTTTATATGAACTATAGTAGTGTTTCTGATGCAACCAGATCAGTTTTACCAGGGCAGGGCAAAACTACATAATATTTTCATTACACTTTCATTTTTTAGTGTTCCTGTTCCGTTAATAGCTGTTAAGTTGTAGGAGCAACCTGAACCCAGAAAGTGACCATATGAAATATAGTGGTAACCATATTCTAGCAGCTGACACATTCCCATAAACATCCGTTCAATGGGTGTCTTTCTTATGTTCATATACTCTGTTCATTCCACAACCTTTTTTATGAACTGTCAAGGACCTCTAAGGGCACCTTCATCTAACTTTATATTATGGATGTACCTGTCCTTGTCAAATTAAGGATAATATTTGTTTTGTATGATTTTTTTTTTAATTACTAGTGTTCTTATTCCCTCTGTTTCCCCCCTGAAACTGAAAAAGATCTCTGGTTTCTAAGGTCAGTGACCCTGGCAACATTGTTCTATTTCATTTTTATTTTCTTATGGTTTTATTTTTTCAAGCCCTCTACTGTTATTTTTCCAGTCTGATTTGCAATCTGCTGCCTGGTTGCTAGGGTAAGGAAGCCCTAGCTGGTGAGTAGCAGTTGAAGACTGCGAGCTGGAGAACGGAATAAAAAAAAAGTGAATATATATAAAACCACAAAAAAGAAAGTTTTAAATGGTCTTAATGCTTATACAAACATCATACTAATAGTTAACTTATGTGTGTGTGTGTGTATATGTATATATATATATATATATATATATATATATATATATATATATATATATATATATATATATATATATATATATATATATATATAATTATTTGAGCTTATACTGACAATGGACCTTTAGTGATTTTTGTCTGTTGCTTTTCTCACATTAGACATTTTTGGCATTTTTTGTGATCTGCCAGTGGTGGTAGTGTTGACAGAATATAGTTCACACCACACTGACCTTGTGATGAAACTTCCTCACAGCCGCAGGGGGTCCTTATGAATCAAGTCCTAATCCAGCTAATCCTGATCGCAACAAAATCATGAAAGTGGCCCCCAGTGCTGTGGGTTTTTCCCCCTCTCTGCACAGATGCAACGGGAACAGGACTGAGTATAAATCTGTGCTGCCTGATGCTCCACATTGGCTGGGGAGTCTGTGTGAAGCTGGGGTCTTCTTTTGTATCTTGCCCCATGTGGCCTCAAGAGAGAAGCCAATGAAAGATGAGGTGGATGCATAATGATTAGAAGAATGTTTAGAGCCATTGAGTGATGTCAGCCCTGCACAAGTAAAGAGAAGAGGACTGGGGTTAATGTTATGCAACAATCTCAATAGACCATGCAAGGGAGGAGGGGGCCCTAAACACATCAAGCTTCTATGAAGGTCTGAGTAATTGACTACATTTTTTACCATAACATTCTTTTTCAACTAAATATTTCTCTGCCATGGCAGAACAACATGGTTCATTTAAAGTTTTAAGGCAAAATGCCTTTCTTGTTTCTTTTGTTTTTTGTTTTAATTTTTTGTCCAGTCTGATTTTGGCCTTGCAACACTAGTGTCCTGAGTTCTATTCCAGCTTAAGGTGGCCATAGACACACAGATCCGATCGTACGAATCGAGGATTCGTACGATTTTCGGATCATGTGTGGGGTGTGCCGACATCTTTCGTCCGGCGGAGATCGGTCGTTTGGTCGATCCCGCCGGAGCCCATGGCACATCGTAATCTGATCGTTCGGCCATACGGCCCAACGATCAGATTACCCCCGATATAGCCATGCCTGTTAATGGCATATCGGGGAAGGATCCGAGCGGATCTTTGCATCTATGGCCACCTTTAGGCTGTGGGTTTGTACAGTTTACCCATATCTGTGTGCATTTCAACCCGGTTTCCTTCCACACTCCTAAAACATACATGCTGCATGTTATTTGGCTCCTGATGAAATTGCCCAAAGTGTGTGTGAATATGATAGAGATCATAGATTGTCATCTCCACTGGGGCAGTGGCTGACGTGAACGATATATAATCGATCAAAAGCGCTGCAGAATATGTAGGCGCTATACAAATAAAAGGACTGTTTGCTTAGCATGGAGCAACAGTGAGCTCCTTGTTTGCACTGTTGTGCATTCCAGTTTCTGAATGAGCCGTTTAATATCCAGTAAAAAATAGGCCTCATGACAGATCCAATGTTGTCTCTGGAGCTGGTGACCGAGTAGGAAATATGGAGACTGGGAGAGCTATGACAGGGAGCAGTTTCAGGCAGGGGGAGTGATGACCTGACCTGATTGTCTCTGACAGTGAGAGCAGTTATGCTTCACTGAAAACACTCTGAATAGGAAGCCTTTTAGGTAGCAACAGATGGCATGAAAAGCAGCTGGCAGGGAATCCTCAAGAAAAGCCCAAAGACCTGTTTGTATGGTTTCCATTCCTCTTGACTTTTCTCTCTGTCTTGTTTTAGTAGCCTGCTTGATTTTTATTTTATATTTTTGTTTAGACACAACTTATATTTTGAAATGCTTTCCAAAATTCCATGTTCTGCCTTCCAGGAAATAATGGATTCTTGCTGAAATGTTCCTCTCCGGAAACTTACATTTAAAGTGATACTGACACGTTCCTATAAAAATAGGATGTATTGGTAAACAGAAGCTGCACGTGAAACTTAATCAGCTAAAAGCTCCCCAAAGCCGCCCCCCAGCCCGGGGAACCTTAGTAACCACGACCCTCCGACACCATTAAATCTTGCTGAGTTGTTTCAGTCACACTGGGCTGGGGGCGGCACGATCCCTTGATTACAATTACTAATGAAAACAGGATTTCAGCCTATGGAGAGATTGTGCCGCCCTCAGCCCAGCGTGATGAAACAACTCAGCAAGATGATTTAATGGTGTCTGAGGGTTGGCGTTCCTAAGGTTCGCCAGGGTGGGGGCGGCTTTGGGGAGCTTTTAGTTTGCGTGCAGCTTCTTTTCACTGATACCAACGCGTTCTTATTTTTATAGGAACTTGCCAGTATTACTTTAAGGGGCTGATTTATCAAAGGTTAAATGTTAAAAACTCGAATGATATCTTACTTAAGAAAAACTCTAATGGCAAAAACCTGATTCTGCAAGTTGGAGTCCTACAACCCGAAAACTCGACTTGATCGAGTCTTTGGCGGGGAAAAAACTTGAATCGAGTTCTTGATTCGAGTTTTCGGCCAAAACCCTCCAAAAAAACTTGAACATCAAGCAGGCTGTTAACCTCTTCAAACAGTTCAAGGGACCTCCGCCATTGACTTCTACAGAACCTCGACCGGTTTTAGGTGGTGTATTTTATGATTCAAGCTATTTCCAGGGTCAAGGTGTAATAAATCTTTAATATTCAGGGGATTTTTTTCTTTAAAACTCGATCGATTCAACAAAAAATACCCGTAAATGAGTTTTGACCAAAAAATACAACTCAAAAACTTAAATTTTTGTGAAAAAAACAACTCGGACCTTAACAAATCTGATTTAAAATTCTGTAATGTTTGCATTGTACTCACGGATATTGATTGCAGCTTTGCTTAAAATACTGTACTTGATATCATAACCAACAACATAACTTGTTTTTTTTGTAATAGCATTTTTGTTGTTGCCTGTTTAAAAGAAAATCACATAGACATCTACTGTATTTACTCTTTTCTTATGTTAATCTTTGGGTGCAATCTGACTTAAAATGAATCTTCTTTTCTGGAAGAAAAGACACTAAAGGAATGTTGTCGCAAAATGGATCAGTGTTACACAACTCAATGAAACCTTCACAACTGATCCTCTCACTCAGGTTTCAGGCAGTACAATAGTTTATTTACATGTCTATACCAGCATTAAAGCTACTTTTCTTCATCCCTTGGGTCATATGCAGCAGGCAAGTGCTGTCCAACTTCTTCCATGCAGTGGTCCAATTATACAATAAACTATATGTTCTAGAGCCAGATTATATTAAAATAATGATGTCATGCAAAGGAGTCTGTGGAGCCATTGTGCATGCTGAGGGTCATAAAAATACCTTTTGATTGCCACATCTAAGAAGAAACCATATGGAGCAAAACAACTGGCATTAATTGCAAAAGTACCGCTGGCACATACAAACTTTCTGTATGCTTTCAAATTAATTTAATTCTTATTTGTGCATGGTAGCTAAGGTATTTTTTTGGCAGTACTATCAGACAGAATCCTATCAACCCCCAGAGCTGTCCTAAGCATAAGACCTGGTGAGTGCACTTGTACACCCCAAGAACCAAAGATTGGCAATGCCTACAAACTACTCATCTATATTAAGACCTCCCAAACCAATTTTTTTTTATTGTCCATCTATTCTATAGCCTTCCCTTCCCAACATACCATATGGTAGTATTGCATTAATAAATTCACTCTACCTTGTTTTTGAAAAATAACTAATATAGTTTGAATACCTGAACTTGTAATATGTTCATTTTTGTTGAAAAGATTATCATATTGAAAACTGCAAAAACTATGTACTGAATTAGTAACACATAATTATGCACAACGTTAGTGTTCTGATGGCTAATTCCATTAGATTAAACCTGGAGTTGTTGCCATGAAAATTCAGCAAAATACATACAAAATAGGGCCCTCTGATCTTATCTTTATTCTGTAACCCATGTTAAATTTATTGAAAGAACCCTATTTGTTATAAATAAATGTAAAGTGATATGTAACTTCCTGTCGCTAGATAAATAAAAATTATAATACAAGGGGATTGGTGGGCAACAATGATTTAAAGGAGAAACAAACCCTTAATGGAAAAAACCCTAACCCCCTACCCTACATATACCCCCTCCCTCCTCCCCCAAGCCTAGCTGCTACTCTGGGCAAATGCCCCTAACTGTTTACTTACCCCTCCATGCAGATTCTGTCCAACGGAGTTCACGGGCGCCATCTTCAGCCGCTTCGGCAATTTTCATGAGTTTCGGTGCATGCGTAGTTGTCGTGATGCAGAAAATTCCTCCAACTGCGCATGCACTGTTACGCCGGTCGCATTCCAAAGATTACTGAAGAGAAGTAGATGGCTGCTGTGAACACCACTGGACAGAATCTGCACGGAGGGGTAAGTAAAAACTTAGGGGCATTTGCCCGGGGTAGCAGCTAGTCTGGGGGGGAGGATGGAGGGGGTCTATGTAGGGTAGGGTTTTTTTAACTTTAGGGTTTAGTTAGAGTTTTAGGCAACACTCCACTGTCCACTAGGGTAACACATTTTAAACAGTACAGTTAGTTATCAAAATAAAATGTCCTGCACATGGGCACTCCAAGTCATATTGCACTCCGTAAAAGATTTGTTGGGATTGTAGACCCTTTGCATTCCCACATGATGATTTCTTAATTCCACAAAAGTGTGCGATAGAATATAAAATATTTCCCTTTCAAGATGATGTGAAATGACTTTGGCCATGACTGCTGCTGTTTTCACACTATTACAATTAAAACCATTTCATTTCCTTTTCCAACCAGTGGCTCAGAAGCAACATGTTGTTCACCAACCCCCTGGATGTTGCTCCCAGTGACCTCAAAGCAGGTGCTGATTTTGGAGTTCCTGGTTTGGAGGCAAGTTTTTGTTGCATAGAAACCAGGTGTACTGAACAGAGCCTCCTGTAGGCTGCCAGTCCACATAAGGGCTACCAAATAGCCAATCATAGCACTTATTTTGTATCACCCAGAAACATTTTTTATACTTGCTTTGCTTCCCAACTCTTTTACATCTGAATGTTGCTCACGTAAGGGATTCAGAATTTTCTCTGTTTGATGACTACTGTTGGGTTACAGGGTTCTGTCCTGGAAAAACAGGCAAAGCACAGTTAGTTTGTTTTTAAACCTGAAAGCAGTCCAGTCTTCAATTATTCAGCAACCAGTCCACTTATTGTGAATTGTCAGGACCCTAGTGACATTTTGGTATCTTATTAGTTATGCTTTCATTTAAATAGCAATGGTACTGTTGCAGAACATTCTCATCAGTCATTTTAAACCCTAAAAATGGCATATTTTATATACTGAACTTATTGCATCAGCCTAAAGTTTCAGCTTCTCAATAGCAGCAATGATTAGGCGTTCAAACTTGTCACAGAGGGTAACCATCTTGGAAAGAGGTACCTAAGCTCATTAAGTGACAGCAGCACATAGCATGTGCAGTGAATCAGCAGAAAAGAAGATGGGGAACTACTGGGGTATCTTCCCCACAGACCTTCCCTGCTAAAGGGTTGTGGTTGCCTTGGGCTAATATAAAAGCCCAAAACATAATGTACAACATTTCTAGCCTATTTCTTTAGTAGACATGAATAAGCATGAGCAACATTTTTGAACTGGATCACTGAAAAGGAGAATATGATGATAACTTAGCCTACTTCTATATCACAAGATGAGAACTTTTGCTAGTGGGCTGCATTGTAGTGTACCACCAGTTTATAGCAATTTAGAGAATGATGACTGTTATATATACTCTTGCTCTACACTACAGAGTGGATGGATCTTCTGTCTCATGTATGCTATCTGTTTTATTCTCAGACTGAACAAGGTAATCTGAGTGGCTAAATAGTTAGAAAGTAATAATTATAACATATGAGATTCAAACTTTTATGATTTAACATTACATTGTCAGTAGAAAAGTGTTTTCCCCTATTTTGGAACAGGGCCCTGGTATTATAGGTAACGCAAGTATACCATACTGCCATCAGGTTTTTGGGCCACTACTGCCCATGGCAGTGTAGCTGTGGTCCTTGCTTTTAACCACACAACTGACCCTTGTGAATATAGCAATCTAATGCAGTTTTCCCAGCACGTCCCTTAAGTTCGTATCTAGTGGGTTCACCCACTTAGTTAGGTCACACCGTAAAGGACAATTCACATAGTATGAAGGAGGCCACAAACATCTGCAGTACTGTGCTGCAACTTTTTATTCCAAATTCCACAATATAGGTTTTAGTGGTCTCTAGGTTCTACTCTGCATGGTGGAAACATTGGCTAAGATCATGGCAATTCATTCCACAGAGGCATTTTTTGCTCTATATTCAGTATGACTAGTGGTACTGGTAAATCATCGAGTTCTGTTTCTTAAACATGTACGTTTTATTTACCTTTTAGGGAATTCTAGGAATGCTATGACTACTAAACCAGCTATATAAAGAATCTAAGCTATTTATCATTTTTTAAGTTCTGTAGAATACTATATGTACACCTACAGGCTCAATGTTAGACCAGCAATTACTATTGCCTAATTTTAAACAAAATGCCAAACGGCTCATTTTGGGCGATAATCAAAGCTCCGTAGCTAGTCATGTTGTATCCCTTCTAGGTATCCTGAGTGCTCAAATCAATTAACAGGGTATTCTAGCAGCCCTTTTTAACCCCCCCCCCGGTTGTTTTCACGCACATGGACAAATGCTCTCAGGTCCAAACTGGCAATCTGTGGACTCTGACAAATGCCAGATGGGCTGCTGAAGAATTAATAATACTATTATCATTATTATTGTTAACAATAATGCCATAGACAGTCACTATTCATTGGGCCTGTGGGGGCTGTTTGGGCCTTGTGTACTTGAAATGCCAGGGCCTATTTTGAACTTTTGCCTCACTATTCATGTACAAGTCAATATACAGCAAACCTTAAAAAGGTCATCAGTGTTACAATTCAGTTGCTATTTTCTTACATTAAGAAGGTTAATTTTACTGAAGGCTACTTTTCAGACCAAGAAAAATGAATTTCTTATTTTTGAAGGACTTTGCAGACTATACAGAGTTTTGAGGTTGTATGTTTTTTTGCTTCCTTAAGTAAATCCTACCTTTTATAATGTTGGGGTAAGGGAAAATTGCTTTCCCTCTGCCAATTTTTTTTTTTTTCGGGCGGAAGTATGTACATAAAAGCCATTGATCGTGAAATGTGCTATTGGGCTAGACTGTTTATACAAGTGCAAGAAATTGTACGAGAAAATTTCAGTCTGCTCTGCAAGGAAACCCTTCTTCAAGTGATTTAATTTCTCCATGTGGTCGCCTTGAATCAAGGAGGGGGGTTGGAAATTAAGCTTTAGCAGAAATTAAGACACTCTTTTTACTTCTATTATCTAGATCACAGCACTATTTACAATTAATTTTGAAACCTACTTTAGCTTAATATAAATGATTGTAAATTCTCTACACATAAACAGTTTTTTATTGTGAACTCTTTACTAAAATACTATTCCTTTTTGTTTTTTACTTTCTAGTTGGTGGAAGAGTAAGCCGCGAATTAAATTATACCCGCCAGAAGATAGGAGAGGAGGCTATGTTTAATCCACAGCTTATGATTCAGACTCCTCTTGAAGATGGTGCTAATATCCTGACAACGGAAGCCCTCCTGCAACATCTGCACTCTGCACTTGAAGCCACCAAGGTGCAAGTCTACATGTACAACAAGTAAATGTCAAATCTTCACATGATCTCTCTACTATTTGTAATCTAAATGTATTGTTTTTTGCAAGAAGTAAAGGAATGTTTGCACATGAGCAATTAGTTGGCTGTACTTGGACCCAAAACAAACTATATTAAATTAAATAGAAAGTATTAATATAACTGTATCATTGACAAAGCCTGTTAAAGTTCTGCAGTTCTTATTGATAAATTTACCAATTGTTGATCAAGTTGGGTTGCTAAATGCATGCTACATTACCATAAAGGGGTATGTTTATGTATTTTCATATATCGCTTGAAAAATTATTTAATAAAATGGTTATGTACCATCCTGTCATACATTAAGGATTATTCAAAATGTTTCCTTTTCGCAGACCTTGGAAATTGGAAGAATTATGCTTTAAATCAGGTGAACTTATTACAGAAGCAGTGTACGTGAGCCAGGTAAGTGTACTTTCAAGGTGTATAAGTTCATGGGTTTATGTATGACTTACATAAGCATTATGAACACTGCTTTATTTTTAATTCCAGATCATAGAATCAATGTATCCATGTTTAATAATCACACCACTGGATTGCTTTTGGGAAGGTGCAAAGCTACAGTCTGGAATGGCATATCTACCGTAAGTACATTATCTAATTACCTTACCTTAAATGTTCAACATCATTCAGCTCAGAGCAATGGTCTAGTTTAAAACACCATGAGTTTTTCATACTCAATGGCCTTTTCTTAGTATAAAGTACCTGTACTGTAAATCCTGGCAGGTACAGTTGCACGTCAGAACAAACTGAAGTAAAATGCAATTGCTTTCGGGTTTATAATTCTCGGGACTCATGAGCGTTCCTTTCATTGTCCTCTCCTGGGAACTTTACTAGAATCAAGATGTTCATCCAAAGCTTTCACGGCACAAAGAATAAAGAGCCTTTCATCTTTGATAAAGATGCTTTTATTTAACAAACAAATTAAACTTTCTTTTCCATCTTGGATTCATACAGTTGAGCAACTTCAAATTTCTTGGTTCTTCTACAAAGAGTTAATTGTTTTTTATGGCTGGCATGTGCACAAGTTTTTGAGTAATTATGTAAGGGTTAGTGTCCAAGTTATTGTTCCTGTCCTCATTTGCTTGTGTATGTTAAACCAATTTGCAATTGCAGTACTGTTGCCTACAATGTAAAGTCTTGGATGGAGAAAGTAAGCATTTTATCTTTTCTAATTGGAAGATTTGAAATAATGTGATAAGCATGGTTGGGCAAATACAGATTGGCTTGAACAGCAGATGGAAGCAACCAAAAGCGTTTTTGATTCTCTGGTAGGGAAAGGAAACGGGCTTGTCCTGTGGCTGATGGCCTACAGAAGGCATTTTAATTATTGCTTCTTTTGCTGAAAACAGAGTATGAAATAAGGAAACACTGTGACGCTACCTTGATGAGCCTCTAGCCTAATATTGTAGCTAAAAAGCTCTCGAATGATGTTGTAGTAGTCTCTGCAGGAATGACAGGGCTATGAATATGCCACATGTAAATGTCTTAACATTTGACTTTATAACCTTGTTTCTCTGGAAAAGTAACGTCATAACAACTGGGGAAGATTTGTTCTTATTACCCCTATTTACATTAGTATGGTACGTCTGCTTAACACATGTCTAAACTGTAGTGTGAGTTACACACATACTTGCACTGAGTTTCAAGGACCACAATGAGAATGAGAACTATTTCAGGTGCAAGGGTTACATTATTTTCACTGTGTCCAGTGGGGGGAGTCTTTCCATATAAAACTCAAACCCTACCTAAGTGTACTGGTTTTTGTACATTGATCCATACTTAATTTGTTACTCGTCCTTCCTTTTTTCCTTGCACCCAAAAATCTTTTGTAATGTAGTTTACTTCCTGATAGTGATGGGTTTTTATGCTTATCATAGTTATCACTTGTGCAGCTTGGACATGTTTCAGTCATCAGCATTGTCCTATGGAGAAAATAAATTACCATTACTTGCGCACAGTAATTGTAGGAATATTACTAAGTTGAGACTTTCTCTTCTTAAAGGAATAGTTCAGTGTGAAAATAAAAACTGTGTAAATAGATAGGCTGTGCAAAATAAAAAATGTTTCTAATATAGTTAGTTAGCCAAAAATTTAATATATAAAGACTGGAGTGAACAGATGTCTAATAAAACAGGCAGAATCCAACTTCCTGCTTTTCAGCTCTATAACTCTGAGTTAGTCAGCGACTTGAAGGGGGGCCACATGGTACATTTCTGTTCAGTGAGTTTGCAATTTATCCTCAGCATTCAGCTCAGATTCAAAAGCAACAGATATGACCCATGTGGCCCCCCTTCAAGTCTCTGATTGGTTACTGCCTGGTAGCCAGGGAAACCAGTCAGTGTAAACCAAGAGAGCTGAAAAGCAGGAAGATTTGTTCTGACTGACAAGTTATACATCAAATCACTCCAGCCTTTATACATTACATTTTTGGCTAACTAACTATATTAGAAACATTTTTTATTTTGCACAGCCTATCTATTTACCCAGTTTTTATTTTTACACTGAACAATTCCTTTAACTTGGCTGCCTGAACTTTGTGTGGTAGTGATGACACTGGTATTCTGCACTTGATGTTTGTATGTTAGATTTTAATTCACCTAAACATATTCATGCTGTCTATCACTTGGAAAAATGGTTATAATAAAATCTTGTGTTGTCTTTTTATTTAGAGGTGAAGACACTTTCCAGTGGACAAACTTTGACCCTTTGGAGTTGCTGGATAAGTTAAAGAAAGGAAAACTTCATATAAACACCTGGGAGGAAATGATAAACGATGCAGAAGTAGGCCATGGTTATATGGACAGACCTTGTTTGAATCCATCAGATAGTAATTGTCCAAACACCGCACCCAACAAAAATTCAACCAAAGTGAGTTCTATTTTTCCTTCAAGTATGGAGTTCTACACAATTTTATAAACTATTAGTGAATCCTGTCTAACCGATCATTTACTGTCTCTTTTGCTAACAGAACCTCATCTCTAGTTCCACTTAATATAGGGATGCCACAGTACTCTGTACTTATGCTGGCCATAGATGCAAAGATCCAATCGTATGAATCCTCGATTCATATGATTTTTGGATCGTGTGTGGAGTGTCTGACATCTGTTGTGCCATGCCTATCGGTCATTTAGTCGATCGGATAGGTGAGAAAATTTCTGTCGGCCGCTGATAATATCTCTGCATATATTGCCGATCTAACGATCTTCAGTGGGAGACTGTCACTAGGTTTTGTCGGACATAACTTTCATACGAATGCTGAAGGGGCAGAACATCGGCTAATCTGTTCTTTTTCTACTTTATTTGATCTTAAAGGTTAGTGACAGGTCTGGAAATGGGGAAGTCAGATCGTTCGAGGATTCGAACTATCGGATCTTTGCATCTATGGCCAGATCCGAACTAATCAACTTTCTACCTAAACCTGGTCGTACTACCCCCCCCCCTTTACTATTGATGGCATGCTCATTAACCCTGTTGGAACGTTATCTGGGGGGGGCAGTGTTATAATCTTTGACTCCTCTCTCTCCTCAGGGGTGCCGCTACCATGAAGTGAGTTGAGAAACTAACCTCTGGTGGCAGTTCCCTGAAAGTTACCAGGAGTGGCAAAAAGCCATTCCTGGCAACTTTAAAAGCCAACATTCTGATTTTTAAATTGGAATTTCAGATCTTCTTGTCCAGAGAGTTTTATTAGCGATCTGAACTAGCGATGCCGCCCCCTGACCTGCTCCAACTTGAGGAAAGGAAGCAAGTGGGGTGGCATCGATGTGGCCACCTCACTGAGGCTTGAAATGGCCCTTTCTCTCCTTCTCTGATGCTAGTAAAGGGGCAGTATACACCTAGTGCCTCTTAATGTATACATAGCAGGAAGCCAGCAGAACGGCTGATTGTTGACCTGTGTTAACAAGGCCTGAGAATCAACCCTGGCTGGCAGTAGCCTTACGTAGCATGGCAGCTTCCATTCATAAATGAAGATGTGTTTGCTCTTATGCTTTCTAAACAGTAGAACATAACTGAGACCAAAATAAATATTGTCCATGAGGAAATTTATGATACTGAGTGGCTGGAAAGTATTTTGTTGATATTTGAATTTTTAATCTTTATTTTAGCCTGTAGATGTAGCCCTTATTCTAAGTGGTGGATGCTATGGAATGTCAAGAAAATATATGCATTGGCAAGAGGAGCTGATCATTGGTGGCACAGTGAAGAATGCTAGTGGACAAATTGTCAGGTAAGGGGCTGCTCATAATTGTATCTATTTTTTTTTATACAGGGATCATATTATTTGAAACTGCCATTTTTTACCCTCCCCTCTCATTCTTTCAGTGCCCTGGCTTTGCAGACCATGTTTCAACTAATGACTCCCAAACAAATGTATGAGCACTTCAAGGGTTATGAAGTAGTTTCCCACATAAATTGGAATGAAGACAAAGCAGCTGCAATCTTGGAGGCCTGGCAGAGGACCTATGTTCAGGTACAGCAGCTTTGATTAAAGTTGCTTATACCATGAGTAATTTGGTTCCACGGGAGTTTAGATATGGAGTAAAAATTTCCTAAACAAAGCCATATTTGGGTGTCGGGGGAGGGGGGAGTTTTAAAGGAAGGCATGGGCATAGCACTGAAAAGGAAAAATGAAACGGCAACAGCCCTAGTGAATGTAGTAAAATGTTATAGGCTTCAGTCCTTTAAAAGCACCTAGTCTTTCTTACATACTTCTTGAAATGCTCATCCACGATGATGTTTCTATAGACGTAAGGAAAGGATACCGGAGCTGGAGGGAAAAATGCAAGTGTGACTTGTGAAGGAAGGTGTCTGGAACACATTAGTGAGCCAAAGAATCTGTTCACAGCTGCAGTCCCATTGGTGAGGTCATGTGACATTTTCTGGCCTTTGTTTCCCAGGCACTGACCTCTTCTGAGTTGCATGTGACCTTTGAAAACCAGCCAACCAATTAAAACAAAAGCACTGCCTGACATTCTTTCACGTCTGTGAGGTGATGTCTTGTGCAATACCGTTGCAGAGTTGCACACAGCAGTAACTAAAGGCTTTGTATCTTTTTAGCATTTTGTTTGTCCCTGAAGTGATACCATTCCACAAACTTCCTGTAGACATGCTTGCTAAATTATAGTTAACCCCTTGTCCATAGCACACCTTAGGAAAATACTGACATGTCTTGAAGTGTAAATTCCCAGAAAGTCTGAATATAGCTAGTCTGTCAAATTCAGTTTGTGATGAAAAATCTGATGTCTATTATTTGCATAGACTTTTTAGAACACCTTGCAGTAAAACACACATTAGGGCTCGTTTACATTTGCAGAGAGCAACTTTGGTTTTTCTCTGCAGTAAGATGCATCTAAAACTTTTGTATATTTGCACTCAGTTCCTTCCGCCCTTCCTTTCCAAATTGCTGTGCCTTTTTCAAATGACGATGTGCAAAACCTGGAGCTACCTCCCCTCCTGACCAGGTTGTAACCCCAGGATTCCCCCAGCTCCCTCTGTCATTGACCAGAGCACAGTTGCGGCTAAAGAATCAGGTGCAGTCAGGCAGACTTTGAAACATTCAGTGCAACTGCATCCAGTTTACGGCAGATACACACAGTTGCTTCTGTTTTGACGAATCAGATGAAGTTTGCAAGAGTCAGACACAGCGTAATTGCACATAGTTGCGTCCAATTCAATGCATGCATTGCGCACAATGTCAAATGAACTCTGGGGATAAACAGTGCATTTTGTGAAAAAAAAGAAACATGGTGATTACATCTGACATGCTTTTAGCTCTATGAATCAGTGACTGAGCCCTTCAGTATTTCAGCAAAAAGAGTCAAAGAAGGAAAGGGGTGAAGGAGTTTGAATGTAAATTTATAAAGAACGATATGCCCTAAAGTATGCTCTGTTTATAACTAGCTATTTTTACTTTCATGTATTTTCTGTAACCATTGTAACTGCATTGACTGTTGCTTTCTCTACATCATAAAATTTGCTTAATTCAGCTGCAGCTTTCCCTTGATCTTTGGGACTGTGGAATAAAGATTTCTTTAAAGGAGGTGTCATCGAATGGGATTTGTTTTAGCCTCCATGCTTTTTTTTAATATAAATGTTACTGTAAACATAAAATGCCATAGTGCTTGGGAAATCAGGTTTTCTTCAGAAGTGTTGCTTTTGTATTTACTTTTGCAAAGTATGGCTTGATGCACCTAGGAAGTAGAGCACAAACGTTTAAACATACAAGTTGCCACCTACATATTGTACGTTGGAATTAGCCACTAACTTGTGTTGTTTACTCACCATAATGGCATACTGTAATTATTTACATTTGAATTTTTTTTTTATTAACAACAATTCCCCTTAAATTCAGCTGTTCTATATTTTTTTGTAAGGTTGTACATCAAAGTGTCCCACAAAACTCCTCACAGAAAGTTCTCCCTTTTACTACAACTACACTGGATGATATTCTCAAGTCATTCTCAGATGTGAGCGTTATCAGAGTCGCAAGTGGCTATCTGCTGATGGTGAGTCAAGCCCACTAACCCATTTTCTGCAAGGACATGAAGGCATGGCACCCTACCAGCATATAGCTGGATCATGCATGTTAAACAGTAACCTTTCCTTAATCATTTGCAAAAGTTTTGGGGGTAACGGGGCATCCTAAAGTGATATGCTTTCTTTCTATGTGTTCCATTTGCAGCTTGCCTATGCCTGTTTAACCATGCTGAGGTGGGACTGTGCCAAGTCCCAGGGTGCCGTGGGGCTAGCAGGAGTCTTGCTGGTTGCGCTTTCAGTGGCTGCTGGATTGGGTCTATGTTCATTGATTGGAATTTCCTTTAATGCAGCAACAACTCAGGTATTAACTCCATTGTACTAGATATATTATTAAACGTTTCTAGATAATATGAGGGGCTGATGTCTATTAAAAGACTGTAGCATTTGTCATGTTTTGATTGACTTTAAACAAGTTCCTTGCTTTGACAGTTAGCAAGATAGTATTTTAATTTTTGTGCTGATGATTCATGTATAAGCATATGAACAGTTTGTATCATGTACAGTAATGCATTGGCATAGCTCCCCTCAGTTTTCAGTTTTACATTCGTACTTTGTCCTTTTCTAGTGTTGCATACCACATTTTTATGTATTGAAGACTCTATTGGTAAATAATGTGTATATACTGTTTGTTCATGTGTTTGGAATTATAAGTCTCCTAAAAACAGTTGACTGATTTTATGCATATACAAAGGGCATGCTATAATACAGTATAGCGCCGCATATTCCTAACACAGGTCATAATTATTTTGAGTTCAGAAGTAAGCACATATGTATGTTTTCATGTGCATTTGAGGCAGGCCATTTCAAATGCAGAGAGTTCATACGCTAAATCAGAGGTTACCAAACTATAGAGCTGCCCCCTAGGGTTGTCCAGAGCATTGCCTGACTGGGCCGCTAAACTGAAGGATATATAGGGGTCAGATTTAGACTATTTTGTATTTTCTTTTTTAGATACCCCTACATACCCAGTTTTTGGCTGCAATTGTAGATGAAAACACATTATTTTTCTCTAGGTTTTCTTGAATCTATGGTTGAATGGCTGATCCAGCAATTTTTTTCACTTTTTCAATGTTACATTATTATGAACCAGGATACCTGACCAAATGTTTTATTGGGACTTGAACTGAAAAAGTTAAAAAGAAAAACCTTTGCACTGAATTACTGATGTATAAGTAAAAATGTGGGCAATCAATCATATTGTCTTAATTTGTGATATTATTTAGCTTTGTAAATTTTGGATCATCAGGTATAATATTTGGGTGTAAAGGTGGTCATACATGGGCTGATAAAAGCTGCCAATTTGGTCCTTCCTGACCGAGTTGACCGCTTATTGGCCCTCCGATGGGCCATCTCAATGAAACAGCCCTTGCCCTGATGGCCTGCAATCCTGTGATCCCTGGGGCCAAACAATTGTATCAGCCTGTTAATGCCCACCTCCAGGTGAGCATAACAGGAAAGATCCATTTGTTTGGTGACCTTTACACACAAACACAGTACAGGGCTGTATCTATTTTAAGATTTAAAATGTAGTTTAATTAGGTGATTGATTATAAATCTGTCTGAGCTTGTTCAACCTTACTTTACCCCAGCATCACTGCAAAAGCCCTTAGTAGAGACCCTGTCCAGAGCTAGACGGAAGTGTTTCCCAGCACGCACAGATAATTGCTAACTGTTCGCTTTGGTCCCCACAGGTTTTGCCTTTTCTTGCGCTTGGGGTTGGTGTAGATGATGTCTTCCTTTTAGCACACGCTTTTAGTGAAACTGGGCAGAATAAAAGGATTCCATTTGAGGTAATTACCAACCTTTGAAAGGAGTGAAAAAACTCCTTGCTCAGGTATTTTCTTAGGAGGCAATTTTTTATTTGCATTTTTTGATTCATTTAACTCTATGAATGGCAAAAGAAATTTGCACAGACATATAAAAAAAAAAAGAATTTAGATATTTGAGTATCTCAGTAAATGCATTTGACTTTATTGTGAATGAATCCTGAACTCTCCCTGCATTATTTTTCTTAATCGTTAATTAGGACAGAACCGGTGAGTGTCTAAAGCGGACAGGAGCAAGTGTAGCCCTTACATCTATTAGCAATGTCACTGCTTTCTTCATGGCTGCCTTGATACCTATTCCTGCACTGCGGGCATTTTCTCTCCAAGTAAGTACTTCCAAAATACTATTCAATCCAGTACAATTTTGCTATTTTTTCTCTTGTGTTTTTTTTTTTTCACAAATGATGAGTGTGTGTGTTTGTGGATACTATATAGTTAAATCTGTTTACCCCGTATAACAATTGTGTTACAATGTTTTTACCACGGTTATGCTAGGAGATATAGGATCCTTTCAGGATACATGCTTCTGCTGCCAAAATAAATGATTGCTTAAGTATTTGATCAGGAACATTTTAATTATAATCTATTTATTTTTGTAAAATGAAAAAAAAATTGTCTCCACTATTGTGCATTTTTAATGTCCTTTTATAAATTAGTTCACAAAGACAGAAAATGCCAGCAGTTCATTTATTTTTCGTGCTTACCTTTGGCACGGTCCCAGTCATGTTTCTGAACCTCTTCCCTGACTAGATAATGGGAAAAGCTGCAGTCATGTATTGGGCTAAAAGAGGATTTGCACAAGCGCAAGTTAAAGAAGGGAGTTGCAGATGGGCAGCTGTAATATGGAGTGTAGCTGACAGGCCTCCTCATCTGCTCATCACTTCAAGCTATGAAGTACACCCAGTCTCCCTGTGTGGTCTGCTAGGAATGGCAAAGAAAACACTCATACCTTGGGCAGGGCCCCATCTGAGAAGGATTGCTAGTTTTTCTCTGGATAACTCTAGCACAGACTTCCCATTCTTCTCTGACATCAGTTACAAGCAGTAACCACCAGATTTTCAAACACTGGAACACTGAAAACTTGCAGAGGCCTTAAACAGGACTAAAAAGGAAGGGCTTGTATAGTCTAGCAGATCTTAACAGATCATTTGCTACAGCGGCTGTATGACTTCGTTCATTACACTTCTACAAATTTCACATGGTGCAGCATCTGCGTGGGGCTTTGAACCACAAAGTGTTTTGTTTCAACCAGACAAGCATAAAACAAAACCATTCTTAGGGTTACGGTTTTCAGGTAACAGATGCAAAGTGCTGTCCTGCTCTATAGGAATATATCCTAAACATTTTTTAGCCCCAAAACCCTTCTTTACTGCAGAACAGATAATGCTGTTTATTAATTGGTAGTGTGTTTATTGCATAAAATAGGACAATGTAGATGGAAAGTGTCTGTTAGGAGACTGAATTGCATGCTTCGGCACAAAGCCTGTGGGCAGTAAAACTTCTTTTGCCCAAACTCTGTTTACTGGGGATGTACAATGATGGGGCCTGGGTTTCAGTGTCCCTTTGTGATACGCCTACTTAGGGGCAGATTTATCAAGGGTGAATTTTGAATTCATGTGTGTTTTTACCACAAGAGGGGGGTTTAAATTAACGGTGGCCCTATGTCCTTGTTGTTTTTTATTAATCCTTGGTTTGGGCAATTTCTCTCCCTTAAAAGCCACAAATGCTAGCGGCTGGGGAGGCTTTGGCCTTTTTATTACCAACGCCTGTGAGACACTCATTATATTTACTGCACTTATCACTAGGTAACACTTGCACAGACCCACACACATTACACCTATTACACTCCACATTTAGCTTTTCCTTTTTCATCTCCCTCTACATCTATACTCAAACCTGTACTTATACTCACACACATACACACACAAGTGTGCACTTATATATACAACTTTACTTTTCCTTCATTATAGTCTCTTCACAATCACTTTTTTTTTTTTAAATGGGCGTTGGCCTGAGCAGTTTCCCCTTCAAAAACCGCATATGCAGGTAGCGGGGGAGGATCTAGTCCACAGATTGAAACCAAGGTTTTATATTTTGATCACAGGTAAACAGGTTAGGGACCGCTGTATGGGGTTTACCTTGACGTGGTATGGCGGCTTACCAATTTTATGATCATAACTTTGTAACAAAAAACCCTGTTTTTCTTTTTTTAGACAGGGGATTATTGTATTTAAATATTTTTTTATATTGCCTTAGGAGTGCACCCACAACCCCCCTCTTGTTTCTGTGTTTTTACCACAACCACAATTATTTTCACCATAAAAAAACCTAGAAAAATGGAATTTTCAATTCGACCCTTAATAAATCTGCCCTAAATGTTTCAGTTGTAAATAAAAACTCTGTCTTGCTATTGTGAACTGCATTTCCCTGAATCTTCAGCATGGGTATGGCTGGACAGGAAGAAAACAGAATTTACAAGGGTTTTACAGTGTTTTGCATTGCATTTGCAAGCTCTCTAGAGCTAATATCACATTAGGCGTATCTCTTCTTCCCCCCCCCCCCCCAGTGTATTCCTGCCAGTAAAGAAACACCTGAAACCGGCACTCACACTTTCATTGAGTAGAATAATCACCACTGGTACAGACAATTTTCATCCTAAAAAATGTTTTCATACCATTGATGACAGGTGGTTTCCATTAAACTCAATGGGAGGTGGAAATGGCAGTTTCAGCCGTTTCTTTGCCAACAGAGAAACCTTCTCATCTGACATTAACCCAAGGCTGGAGACTTTTCCTTAATAGCTTCTATTGTCTCATCTGTATATTGGTGAGGATTTTGTTGTTGGCATGTAAATATTCACATGTCTAACAGCTGTTGTTTTGTCTAATCCCAGGCTGCTGTTGTTGTGGTGTTTAATTTTGCCATGGTCCTGCTGATATTTCCTGCAATTCTAAGCATGGACCTTTATCGCAGGGAAGTCCGCAGACTTGATATCTTCTGTTGCTTCAGCAGGTAAATCTACTTAACCTGGAAGATATGGTGTAATGGTCAAATTCTGTAATATGTTTAGTGTGTATAATAACCTTTTAAGTGCTTCAATGCTTTTTTGTAGACGATTCTCTTTATGTCGCCAGTTGAAATGAAATGAGAGCTAACAATGTACACATTTTTCCTCTAGTCCCTGCGTGAGCAGAGTGATTCAAATTGATCCCCAGGCCTATACGGACAACAATGACAACACACGCTACAGCCTGCCCCCACCATACAGCAGTCAAAGCTTTGCTCATGAAACACAAATCACAATGCAGTCAACAGTCCAGCTTCGGACCGAATACGATCCACGAACACAGTTGTATTACACCACAGCAGAGCCTCGGTCTGAAATATCAGTGCAGCCAGCAGCGTCAACACCTCAGGATGTAATTGGCCAGACTCCAGAGAGCACCAGTTCCACTAGAGACCTGCTTTCTCCATTCTCTGTACACGGGGACTCTATCCAGTACTCACCAGATTCAAAGTGGACATTGTCTTCTTTTGCAGAAAAGCACTACGCCCCATTCCTCTTAAAGCCAAAAAATAAAGTAAGTGATATAGTTATTGTAATAGCACATTTTAAAATTGTCTTTTTGTTTACATATATGTTCATTATTGTTTGTGTTTCAGTCAAGATAACAAGACCAGGTCTTTTTCTTGACCTGGGATGTATGAATTCTAATTTCAGAAGACTTAGGGATAGTGGTATTTGTTATCCATGGGAAACCTGCAGTACCTCCGAGTGACAAATCACCCTGTATGGCATCACCTTTAAAATATATAAATACAGGATATAATGAAAATAAATAATGAAGTCCAGTCTCTCTCTCTCTCTCTCTCTCTCTCTCTCTCTCTCTCTCTCTCTCTCTCTCTCTCTCTCTCTCTCTCTCTCTCTCTCTCTCTCTCTCTCTCTCTCTCTCTCTCTCTCTCTCTCTCTCTCTCTCTCTCTCTCTCTCTCTCTCTCTCTCTCTCTCTCTCTCTCTCTCTCTCTCTCTCTCTCTCTCTCTCTCTGTCATACTAAAAGTTAGTGTAAAAGTGAACTTAAAGAACAATTGCTCATCTAGTTCTTTATGCCATCAAATTCTATGCTTCTTGCTTTCAAAGGTAGCTTGATGCTGTGCAGCATAATTTTATTATTTATTTTTTATCTTCTTCAGATTGCTGTCATATTGGTTTTCTTAGCCTTGCTTGGTGTCAGCCTTTATGGAACTACACGAGTGCGAGATGGCCTAGATTTGACCGACATTGTACCAAGGGAGACCAGGGAATATGACTTTATTGCCACACAGTTCAAGTACTTTTCATTTTACCACATGTATATAGTTACACAGAAAGCAGACTATCCTCGTGTCCAGCGTTTGCTTTATGAACTTCACAAGAGCTTTGTTGGAGTGAAATATGTGCTGTTGGAGGGTAACAAACAACTGCCCAAGATGTGGCTGCATTACTTTCGAGATTGGCTGCAAGGTAAGGCAGTTTGCAAAACGTTGATTGATTCATGTGTGAGAATGGTGCTGCACCTGTCCCTTCTAGGTCAGCCGGTGATCTTTCATTGGGAGGCAAATTCAGGCTAGACTTGTGTGCTAGGTCAGAACAGTTGTCATCTGATGGGATTGTATGACAACCTATGAAAACAGCTCTATAATAATAAATTGGATGCGCTATGAGTACGTGTGATGACACACGAAACACGTTAGGTGATTTTGTTGGGGAAATAAAGCCATTTTAAAACCACTACTGTCTGCTGATCCATGAAAGTGCGCGCAACATTGGAATTTCACTGACTGTAAGGGACCTACACAACATTTTGTTGGAAGCATCTAAATTGCATAAAAATTTGCCTATGTGTATAGCTTTAACTGTAGAGCTACTCTACTTGCCTGGAGATACAGCAACCAAATTATTTTGAAGATTTGCTCCCCACTGTAATTCCATAATATTTAGTTTAACTGTAACAGGACTGCAGTATCATCAGACAACTGGGGTGCACGCTGTTGAAGTGTCTTGTTTAATTTAATGTTATGGTCTTGCTGATATATTGGTGGCTTGTTTTGTAGCTATGGTTTGTAACAATGGGGCTGGTTTACTACCATTGGCAATACATATCACGGGTGATCTACTGTTTAGCCCTAATGCTCTCTGTGCCCCATGTCTCTCTAGAGTTACTTAGACAAAGAATAGTGAATTATCAGCAGTTGCTTTACCATGTGTGAATTGCCACAATCATGTTATCTGTGTTTTCTGGCAATAGATGCACATGTGGCATGGTCACTAGTGATGGGCGAATCGGACCCGTTTCGCCATAATTTGCGAAACGGCAATGGGTGGCAGAATTTTATGAGGCACAACACATTTCTTTCACTCTTTGAAGTCTACAGGCATCAATTTCACATCAAAACTTGGTGGAAAATTTCACTCATCACTAAATTGGTCACAGTTTTTTTCGTGGTCCACAATGAGAAACAACTGGTGACTAATTTGACAACATTATAAAACACTCTGTATTTGACATTCACCTTTTAGTAGGTTTTGCACAGTCTTAAGCTGGCCATAGATGCAAAGATCCGATCGTACGAATCAACGTACGATCGGACTTTCCCATCTCCCGACCCTCCACTAACCATTCAGATCAAAGTCTTTACCATTCCGATCAAATAAGAACAGATCACCCAATGTTCTGCCCCTGACAGCAATCGTACGATACTTATGTCTGACAACACTAGTGACAGTCTCCCACTGATAATCGTACGATCGGCAATACACGCAGAGATATTATCGGCAGGCGACAGAAATTTTCTAACCTGTCCGATCGACCAAACGACCGATCTCCGACGGACGAAAAATGACAGGACTCTCCACACATGGTCCGAAAATCGTACGAATCCACGATTCGTACGATCGGATCTTTGCGTCTATGGCCAGCTTTAAACTGGTCTGCTAAATCCTACATAATTCTTTTAAAAAATGGTTTCTGTTTGCAACATCACTACATATTTTGATTAGCTCTAAATGACGTTCATGTTTTCTTGTGGGTGGCATGGCAGTTTTTAGCCACAGTCTCTTTTGGGTAGGTCTGGAAGTGTGTAATCTCACTGAGACATGGTTTATTGTTCTCAGATCAGGGCAAGATTTTACTTGTCTCCTTGTTGTATGCCTTTCACTGTTGCAGAGACTGACAAAAAAGACTTTTCAGTAAGATGTTCAGAAAAACAGTCAAAGAAAAAAAACGTGATATAGGTTGAGGCAAAAAGAACCATGTAGTTACACAAATATAAGAGAGAGTTTTTGTTTTATGCTATATTGTAGAATAGAAGTGCTAGTGCCTTTTATTTCTGCTTAGACTATCTATGATACCTTCCTAAAAAGGAGATCACTAGCCTTGTCTTTGGTGATTCTTGCTTCATGTCGCAACCTTTATATTTTGTCTAAAGCAAAAACAAAGGTTTTTTTCCAGTTCCTCTTATTTCCTCCCTGCAGCAACTTCTAAAGTACTGGCTATTGTGCGATCTATATTAACCTCATAAAGGTGATTGTGAAACAGTTTGATTTTGAATTCCTAAGTAAACTCTGGTTCTGTTTTGCATCGGCCTCCCTACTTTTGCTTTCTCACTTGGGGTGTGTGTGTGGTATCTAGTTCCAGCTCTGGGCACTGTGTTAAGTGTGTTCTCAATGGCTTGTGTGTGTGTGCTATGATTCATTTCCTTTCTTTTACTAGTTTGCTCATCTCTCTTCCCTCTCCTCCTGAAAGGATGGCAGGGATGGAAGAAGCTGTAAAGAACTGAATAGATGTTGGCTGTGATTTTTACACATGCTGGCAGCACATCCCATGTCTAGTTTTGCTGCACAAGTTGAACACATGGAACAAATTGACAAAATCATGTTCACTCGCACTGTGCTCAAGAAGCAGCTGAGATTTTATTTAGAGTCCAAAAGTTGAAATATTTTTATTAGCTAGTGCATCTTTTCCTAATACTTTAAGGATGGTATTTTGGCCTGCAACAGTATAGCTAATACATTCAGTACTTATTTGCTAGTATGTGTTTAGATGAGGAATTCCTGCCTTTCATCCTTCCTTAATTTTTTCCAGATGTCATGGTATCTCATTGGATTGATAAATAGTAATATTACTATAAATTAGGGATGCACCAAATCCGGGATTTGGCCAAGATTCAGCCTTTTTCAGCAGAATTCGCATTAGGCCGAATCCATGCACCTGGCCTAACCCAATCCGAATTTGCATATGCAAATTAGGGACGGGAAGGGAAATCACTTAACTTTTTGTCACAAAACAAGAAAGTAAAAAATGCTTTTTCATCCGAATCTTTCATGAAGCATTCGGGGATTTGGCCAAATCCCAAATAGTGGATTCGGTGCATCCCTATATAAATGCAATTAAGGTGAAGTCTTTGAATTGTTTTTGAACTCCCTTTTCTGTGTTTTCAATTTAGGACTGCAAGATACATTTGACCATGAATGGGAGGCTGGAAAAATTACACGCAATGATTATAGAAATGCTTCTGATGATGCTGTCCTTGCTTACAAGCTGCTAATACAGACAGGCAATTCTGATAAACCCATTAACCTCAACCAGGTAATGTTATTTAAGTATTTCATGCATTCAGCTGGCTTACTCAAGCCTTATGGCAGAATATATCTTTTCACTGAAAATAAGCACAACAAATAAGGAGCCAAGAAATTAGGACAAAACTGTCCAGTTTTTTTTAGATACCGTATATACCCGAGTATAAGCCGAGTTTTTCAGCATCCAAAATGTGCTGAAAAAGTCTACCTCGGCTTATACTCGGGTCAGCGGTACCCGACCCCAGTAGCTGAGATTGCAGTCACTTTTAATCATTCCTATACCAACAGTACACTTGGGGAGAGACTGCAATATCCCACAATGCCCTCTGTTGGTTATATGAAAGAATAACAGTGCGCCCTCTGTTGGTTATATGAAAGAATAACAGTGACTGCAATATCACACAGCGCCCTCTGTTGGTTATATGAAAGAATAACAGTGACTGCAATATCACACAGCGCCATCTGTTGGTTATATGAAAGAATAACAGTGACTGCAATATCACACAGCGCCATCTGTTGGTTGTATGAAAGAATAACAGTGCGCCCTCTGTTGGTTATATTAAAGAATAACAGTGACTGCAATATCACACAGCACCCTCTGTTGGTTATATGAAAGAATAACAGTGCGCCCTCTGTTGGTTGGTTATATGAAAGAATAACAGTGACTGCAATATCACACAGCACCCTCTGTTTGTTATATGAAAGAATAACAGTGACTGCAATATCACACAGCGCCATCTGTTGGTTGTATGAAAGAATAAGTGCGCCCTCTGTTGGTTATATGAAAGATTAACAGTGACTGCAATATCACACAGCGCCATCTGTTGGTTGTATGAAAGAATAACAGTGCGCCCTCTGTTGGTTATATTAAAGAATAACAGTGACTGCAATATCACACAGCACCCTCTGTTGGTTATATGAAAGAATAACAGTGCGCCCTCTGTTGGTTGGTTATATGAAAGAATAACAGTGACTGCAATATCACACAGCACCCTCTGTTGGTTATATGAAAGAATAACAGTGACTGCAATATCACACAGCGCCATCTGTTGGTTATATGAAAGAATAACAGTGACTGCAATATCACACAGTGCCCTCTGTTGGTTATATGAAAGAATAACAATGACTGCAATATCGCACAGCGCCCTCTGTTGGTTATACGAAAGATTAACAGTGATGGCAATATCAAACAGCACCCTCTGCACATGGTAGTGGGACAGTGGGACAATGCACACAGTAATCCGTTTGGCAATTCTCTGTCACCATCAACTTTGCAAAGAAGTCCGGTTGATTGCTGGGGGGGGTCGCTTTGGTGGAATGTGCGCTGCTGGGAGACAGGGCTGTAGTTGTGTCTAGGCTTATACTAGAGTCAATAAGTTTTCCCAGTTTTCGTAGGTAAAATTAGGTACCTCGGCTTATACTCGGGTCGGCTTATACTCGAGTATATACGGTACTAACAATAAATCATTGACTCTAGTATTAATGCTATTTTTGTCATTGTATGTATATATATATATATATATATATATATATATATATATATATATATATATATATATATATATATATATATATATATATATTATATATATATATATATATGTATTTACAGATTTTCAGATACTCCTTGGCTTAATTTTAATGCTCAGCAGAAGGGCAGCCATTGTGTTTTCTGACTTTTTGACATTTTCTTTTATTTACTAAGTAGGTGTTAATCTAGAGACTGGCTTTTCCGTTATTGTTTTAATCACGGGCTCTGTTTTGTTTATTTTTTTATTTTTTTGCTGTAAAGGGATGGTATATCCCAAGGTAAGCAAAAATGTTTGTTCATTCCAGCAATCCAGCAATTTACCTTCTGTCCCAGGAATAAAAGAGTGTGCTTGTGACTAAAACTGCTTGTGGCTGACCTTCACAGAATTTGAACAGGGTTACAGTTAATTTTTTTTCACTTCAGATCCATAGATTTATTATTTTTACTTCTTGAAGATGTTTCTACAAATGCTCTCATAATGGAGCCATTATCTGTTCAATTGTCTGGTTCAAGTAAAATGTGATTAGAGCTGCTCAGAAGTCAATCAATGCATCAAATAATCCATGTATTGCTTGTAATGCAGAATGCAGAGTCCCCAATATGTAATCAAATTCATAAAGTTTGCCAAGATGCAGTAACACACAGCAGCCAATAAAATGTTTGCATTTAAGAAGGTGGCCAGTAAATGCTACCTGCTGATTGGTTGTTTTAAGTGACTAGATCAGCAGCAAGTGTTGCACCTTTGATTACATAAGCCCCAATGAATCTGGCTGGGTTAGATGTCCTAGCTATATATCTCCTCAAACCCTATGTTCTAGCTATACATCGCCTTAGGTGTCCTAACTATAAATGTCCTTAGCCTTTTACATATCCAGATCATTGCCGCTATATCAATTTACTTACACCATATGCTATTTACCTTTAATAAAAAGAGAGAGAGTTGCCTACACTTCAGGTCTGGACTGAGAATTAAAATAGGTCCTGGCATTTCAGATACACACAACCCCCACCTGACTCTCTATGGCAACTTACAGCAGCCCCTCTGGCATTTGCCAGAACCCACAGATTGCCAGTCCGGGCCTGCTACACATGCACTAACAAGTGTACCAAACTACTGATATTATTTACAGCAGGCTTATGCCAACTAACAAACTTTCTGACTACCATGTTTATTTTCTTGGCATCCAGCATGATTTACTATCATTCTTCTCCTTTGGTGGAGATATTCACTTTACCTAAACAAGTGAGTCATTATGCTGGAATGTGTGTGTAATGATTCTGAAGGAAAGCTGAGTATTGTTTTTGTATGCATTATAAAGTAAGCTGTCTATACTGGTTAGAGCACCTGGATAAATTGTTCTGTATGGACTTAAGTAACCTATTAACTAGAGAGGATTATATGAAGGGTTAGCTCTTGGATTGCACTGAATATTTGCAGTTATATTCATTTTGAAGCTGCCCAACTTCATAACTTACAAAAAGCTTTCCAAGATGTGCCCTGGTGGTTATGAATAGATGTCAGTATAGTTATGATATTTTACTTGACCATAAAACTGAGAAAAAATAAATAGAATGCAAGGAAAAAAATTAAAAATAAATAAATAAATACCGGTGTGTGTGTGTGTGTGTGTGTGTGTGTGTGTGTGTGTGTGTGTGTGTGTGTGTGTGTATATATATATATATATATAAATAGAGGTGCACACTGGGATTTGAGATAGTGTTAAAACTTCATCTTTTATTGTTTACATTAAAAGGAACTGGTCTATATATATTAATATTAACTCTGTGTGTGTACGCATATATATATTTATATATATATGCGTATACAATATGGAATTTGGTTTTTCATTTCTTAAAAATGTCACATTGAACTAAACTGATGGTAATTATAATGAACCACGAGACTAATCAGCAGGCTGGACAACTAAATATCAAATGGTATTCATGACTGGCAAACAAGTAGGCCAGAGAAGGAAAGCCTTAACAGAATTTATACAGATGTTTTTTTTTGTTTTTTTTATTGCCTTTCCTTCATTTACTGGGTGGCATTTCCTTCTGTGTTAACAACGGAGGTTAACTGCACCCAGACGTGCAGAGGGATGTTTGCCAGGTTTCATTCTTTTTTCTCCTTGCTTTGTTTCTGCAGAATGTTTCTCTAGCTTGGTCATCCCTCCCCAGAAGCACCTTCCTCCCCCAACCCCCAGCTGTAGACATTTGTTGAACACACTGGTCCATCAGGAGGGGCTTGGATGCAAGAATGGAACAGGGTTGTTAGTGTAATTACAAGGGGAAAGAAGAAATGTTTTTGTTAGATGGGGAATCGTATTTCTTTGGAATGCAGCAACTGTTTATCCATTGCCATTCCATTCAGTTCAAGTGTAATTAAAAAGCAGAGATGTTTATCTTTTTTTTTTTTTTTGTTAAATCGACATCATATGGATCTGTATTTTACAGTGCAGTTACTTATTGTAAAAGGGGCCCTTCAGCATCAATGTGCATCCAACTGTAGATCTTTGTAGAGTAATAGATACAATCATGCTACACACTGCATAGCTGGTTTGGAAGGCATAGGAAAGAAAAGTGATTGAACGACGGTTCATAGCTAACTATCAGGACTAACCTTTGGGTAAATAGAGCACCCCTTTCAGGCTGTGACCCTTTGATAATGGGAAAATAAGGGGCAGATTTACTAAGGTTCGAATGGTAAATTTAAATTTTTGAGGTTTTTTTTGGTCAGAATTCACAATTTCAAGTTTAAAATCATCAACTCTTATTTGAAATTTGATTCTGAGAATTATCATCCCCTTACCCTGGAAGTAACTCGAATTCGATAGGTCGCCACCTAAAACCTGCCGAGTTCATTTAGAAGTTAATGGCAGAGGTCCACTGACTTTTTGACTTTTCCTGATTTTTTTTTTTTAAAAGAGAACTCGATTCGAATTGAGTTTGAATACACTTCGCGTTTTCGTATCGGATTTGTTGCAATTTTGGACGTTTGAGTTTTTTCATAAATAAGGTACCATTCAAGTTGTGAGTTTATTAGAGTAAAAAAAACAAACTCACATACACTCTAAAATTCGACCTTTGATAAATAACCCCCTAAGTGTACAATGTTTATAAAACAAACATTATAGTTTAAAAACTTTAAAACTATGATTATTCTTTAAATGAGAAGGAAAGTGCTTTTATTCTTGGGGGTGCCGAAAGTTAGGCACCCCCAAGTGATTGTATTTACTTATCTGACACTTTGCACCAGTGCTCCTATCAGCAGAAAATGCCACCGGGATTCTTCCAGTGAGCACCACGGAATGATCCTCTTCCTGCTTCTTCTCTCTTCTCGCAGCTGCACATGCACAGTAGAGTGAATAGCCGAACTTTAATGAAGAAGTCAGCTAGTTCGTTCTACAGCGTATGCGCCTGCCCCAAGAAATTTGAAAAGCGAAGAAGACAATCGCTCCGTGGTGCTCGATGGCAGAACCCCGGGTCGGTGCAGTTTTCTGCTGATAGGAGCACCGGCCCAGAGTGTCAGATAAGTAAATACAACTACTTGGGGGTGCCTAACTTTTGGCACCCCCAAGTAGAAATTACTTTCCTTCTCCTTTAAATTTCTAGTAGAGCTTAAATGAGGTACACATACACACGTCGGTTTTTATCAGGAGCCAGTTAACCTGCTTGTATGTTTTTGTAGTGTGAGAGGAAACTGGAGCATGTATTATATATAATGAAACCCTTACATCCAAGTCGCAAATGAATGCAACTAAATTGTAACCTGCAGAGATTTTACTCCCCCTTATTAACCTCAGGATCCTCCCTGTTAACTTCTGTTGGCATAATTCGTGGTCCATTATGAAAACATTGGTTGTGTTACAGTAGTTCAACTTCTATTTCTGGCAAATTCAGTCTAAAAGTCCACTTCTTTTCTCTTGTGATTTAGCTGACTAAACAGCGGTTGGTGGATGCAGATGGAATTATTCAGCCAAATGCTTTCTACATCTACTTAACAGCCTGGGTGAGTAATGACCCTGTAGCCTATGCTGCTTCCCAGGCCAACATACGCCCACACCCTCCTGAGTGGCTCCACGACATAGCAGACGATAGGCCTGAGACCAGAACAAGTGAGTAGAAATTTGCCTCTGGCCTTTACAATGTTTATGAACAGCTTCCTCCAGCCCAGCGCTGCTTTAGATGAGATTGTGCAGACCTACAATAACCTCGGCAAGCTGGTGTATTTTATTCCTGTCACCCATTTTATTGTTGCATGTTCATATAGAGAAACGGGGTAGTCTCAAAATGCACACAAAAGGCAGCCAAAATGTTAACATTAAGGTAAATTGCTTATTGTGTCAGTTTAGAACAGGGGTAGTCTGACTTTTTGTACTGAATTTAACTGGGCATTGCTTCATAATTTGTTTATAAATAAGGCTTACGCATTATATCTGGTGCATAAACTTATTCTGCCCACAGAATAGTTTTCTCTCTTCAGATTGCACTTGTGGGAGGTGTCATGAGGAAACATTCTACTGTATATCTACAGACAGTGCTCTTGGGCACAAATACTAGCATGGGTGCCAATTAAATATCTATAGACAAATACAAGATTCCTCTGCACTCAACCCATTATCAATATATTTAAGACAGAGACATTTTGTGCATACTGCTACTGAAAAATGCCTTACCCTTTAAACAACACAGGGATTGTTTGTCCATATATTGCAATATATTTAAGCTGGCCAACTACGTCAAAGTCATCCCATATCTGGCCAGTCCTATGCTCAATTTTCATCTGATTCATTAAGAATTCTATGGTTTAATTATACATTTTATAAAAGGGACGAATACGTTTTACCTGCAACTTACTAGCTGCTTTTATAAAATGTATAATTAAACCATAGAATTCTTAATGAATCAGATGAAAATTGAGCATAGGACTGGCCAGATATGGGATGACTTTGACGTAGTTGGCCAGCTTAAATATATTGCAATATATGGACAAACAATCCCTGTTTTGTTTAAAGGGTAAGGCATTTTTCAGTAGCAGTATGCACAAAATGTCTCTGTCTTAAATATATTGATAATGGGTTGAGTGTAGAGGAATCTTGTATTTGTCTATATGTATTTTGTGGTCACACCCTCATTGCACCCCCGCCTAATGATTTTAAAAACTAGTGGTGAGCACAACTTTCCCTTGTTTGCCAATTAAATATCGCCAGCGCTATTGCCCATAGTATGTGATACAAACTTTGATTTTTCTAATGTGCAGTAACTTGCTCAGGTGCAATTTTGTATCTGTGTTCGTCAATTAACCCCTTTGTGTCGGATCATGATAAAGAAAACGAAACAATGCTTAGTCATTAATTATGCTATTTTCTTTAACTGGGCTTTATTTTTAAACTATTTGTTATTTTGTAGGGTGAAAAATAGACTTTTTGTAGATGCCTGGTTTTATGACTAAAGTTTGCTTTATGTTTGGTGCTGGAGGTGTTTGTATGCCCCATACTCTGGACTTTCTATGGAGCCGAGTTCCCTCCACTTTTTGTAATGTGATTTGGCCAATAAAAGAAATAAATATTGTGCGTTACTGTAGCCAAAGCCTAGAGCCCTGTGGCAGCCTGCCAAGTCTTGTTTTAAAGAAAATTTATAGTTGAGATTATAATAGGGCAAATCATGTTTAGCATGTCAACTGACTGACCCTGCAGGGTCTGGAACACACAGCGTCAAGTAACTGAAAGCTTGCTGAAGGACCAACTGGAATTTCTATATTCTGGGCTTTTTTCTGTGTTACTTTTTGTGGTCGATCTAGGGTTACATGATAAAAGGAACACGAAAAATTACATTTGCCAGACTAATAAATGAACATACATCCAATATTTTCTATTACAAAGATCTTTTCATTATTATGGATAAGGCAATGGCTGCCTTGCATTTATAAGGCATATGTTTGGGTGTTTTAATACAACCTGCACATTTATTCTCTTTTCTGCAGTTCGTGCAGCTGAACCAATAGAATATGTCCAGTTCCCTTTCTACCTCAATGGTCTGCGGGAAACATCCGACTTTGTGGAGGCTATAGAAAAAGTGAGGGCAATCTGTAACAACTACACAAGCCTTGGGGTGTCGAGCTACCCAAACGGCTACCCTTTCCTGTTCTGGGAGCAATACATTAGTCTCCGTCACTGGCTGCTGTTGTCCATCAGTGTGGTTCTGGCCTGTACCTTTCTGGTGTGTGCTCTCTTTCTCCTGAACCCTTGGACTGCTGGAATCATTGTAAGTTAATAAGGTCCTTTGTTGCTCTCAAATTCCTTTCAGCATAGCTCTTGCTGCAGCCAGCAACGTTTGTTTATGTCTGGTTCTCTGGTGGAATAATGTATGTTACATCATTCTTGATATGTTTATTCGCCTTTTGGAGGGGGAAAGAAAGGTGGGTTCTTGTTACAAACTAAACCTTTAAAGCCCAACTCCTGCACCCCTTTTGTGGACACCACCATATTTAAGGAAAGAAAGAATTATCAAAAAAAAAAAGTTATGGGGTAAAGGTTTATGCAATCATTTTAGCTTAATAAATGTGAAATATTTTCTAAACCATAAATTGTACAGAAATTATACCTTCTAATAGTCTAGTGCCCCCTCAATCCCTTCTACCTAGTAATTTCAAGTGGTTCCCATTTGTTTTACACGCATAGTTGTTAAAGTGTTAACTTGTCCAACTCCATATGTATAGGCTGAATATATATGAACATTTTAAAGTTGCAGGACCAACAGAAGGAAAATATTGCTAAAGCAAAAAACTTTTGAGATTTCCAAAAATCAACATAAGATGTAATGAAAAAAGGCCTGTTCTACTTTCCCTTTAATTCTTTTTTTGTATATACTTATTTGAAGCAGTATTTTCTGCTCCTTGGCAATTACTTAGCAGAGAAATTTAGAATGAAAAACATGCAAAATGTTAACGGCTCGCTTTGTTCCTGTCAGTCTATCAAAGTTCCTTCTAAAGTCAGGAGGCCTCACCGTAACTTGATATCTGTCAGCTGATGAGGGCACTTTTCTCCTTTGCCATATTTTCAGCTAAATCAAATGAAATGCCTTTTAGAAGGACAGCTGTACATTACAATTACTGTACATAAATTGGGGGTAACTACAGTGTTATCTGCAACTATCTGTATAAATGGGGAAACATATTTCACAGCACTGTACAATAAATGGGTGTTTACACTAAACATACAGATTGCATATAAGACTATAACCAATACAAGAGGTAAAGGGGCACTGCTGTAAATAGCTTTGAATGTAAAAGGAGAAGGGGCTAACTACTACCCTTCGCAAAAGTGTGCTTATTGTGGGTTTGGAATAAACAATATCAACAACAGGTTTTTTTCACTCCCCTTGTGGATATCTTGAGAACTGTAATAAAGTGTTATAAGTAATATGTTATTGAAATTATATTCCCTATATGTTTTTCTGCCGTTTCACAGCAAATACTTCTTTTTATTTCATGTGAACGTTCTATGCTCTGACCCCTGGTTGTTTCTTGCCCATAACACACTGGGACAAATAGAATAAAAACTTTATTACAGTAAGTGCTCATTTTACAATGAACCAATCATAAACTAGAGCAATATGAGCCATTCACAAACTAGTTTGCTTTTAACTGGAAAGTTAAAAGCAAACTAGTAGCTATGTAGCCAAGAAACACTTGGCCCAAAACAGCCAGTGATATTCAGTATTCAGGTATACGCTGTATTATTTAGAATGTTTGGGACTTGGAGTTTTCCAGATAAAACCTTTAAACATTAAATAAACTCAATAGGATTGTTTGAGCTTTGCTTAATATGAAAATTGTATCATGACCGTTATTGTCTCCATTATATTGAACTGTTTGTTTAAGACTCACCTCATTTATAGTCTAACATCCCCTTCCTATTTTGTTTCAGGTTATGGTGTTGGCCCTTATGACAGTGGAACTGTTTGGCATGATGGGACTCATAGGGATTAAGCTGAGTGCAGTGCCTGTAGTTATTTTGATCGCTTCAGTTGGAATTGGAGTGGAATTCACTGTTCATGTTGCTCTGGTAAACATGCAAAATACTCAAATTAGAGACTCGTTTTATGCTGTACACATATATATATATATATTTCAAAAACGTAATTTTTTTAAATGTTTTGTTGTGGAGTCGAATCATCAACTTTTTGATAATTTCTAGGTTGACTTGTGAAAATATTGCAGATTGATAGCTTTTTGGAACTGTCTTCCACAGGCCTTGGGTCACTGGCCGAACAGATGACTGCACTTTAGGCTTGCTTATATTGGCTGGATAGCGGTACAGATATGGGACCTGGGGTTTTCTGGATAACGGATCTTTCTGTAATTTAGATCTTCACAACTTTAAGTGTACTAGAAAATCATATAAACATTAAGTAAATCCAATAGGCTTGTTTGGCTTCCAATAAGGATTAGTTATATCTTTGTTTTGCTCAATACAAGGTACTGCTGTATGATTACAGAGAAAAAGGAAATCATTTTAAAAAATTTGGATTATTTTAATAAAATTGAGTCTATGGGAGGCAGCCTTTCCATAATTCAACGACTTTCTGCATAACAGATTTCCGGATAACGGATCCCATGCCTGTACCACAATTGCTTTGCACCATTTATCGTGAACATGAGGATATTTGGTGCCAGTCAGCTTGGGAGTTTTACGTATCATTACTGATCTAAATATGCCAAAGTATATCTTTGGTATGATGTATGATGGAAGAATCCATCTCAAAATGTATTCTACATAGCTGGACTGAATCACTAATATTTAGAGTATGAACTAAATATAAATTCCAAATACTCAAAACACATACAGAATGCTGTGTTCATCTAGAGAATTTACATGTGTGGTGCAAAAGCAGGTAGTGTTTTTTCAAAACCATATCCTATGTAGCCCTGTATATCCCTGCCCTGCAGAGCTTACAATCGGTTTAGGGCACTTGGTAGTGGTAGTGGCCAAGTGGAGGTCAACCAGGAATAGAACTTTGCCTAAGTCACAAACACTTATCCACTTGTTGAATTGTTCTTAATGTTAAAGGTAAAACTTGGCTAATAAATGTCATCGTTAGCCCACTGCCTTTTTCATTAGTAATGTACATCATATATCTACCACACTGTAGGCCCTCAAACTCTATATTTGCTGTACTCCAGCCTAACAAGCTTTCTCTGTTTTACAGGCATTCCTCACTGCTATTGGGGATAAGAATCACAGAGCTGCTCTTGCTTTGGAGCACATGTTTGCACCTGTTCTGGATGGGGCTGTCTCTACTTTATTGGGCGTTCTGATGCTTGCTGGATCAGAGTTCGACTTTATTGTCAGGTATATTAATAAGCGATCAGCTGCTTTCCTCTTTGTTTTTTTTGTAAATTCTTTATTTTTCCATTTTTAATTTTAAAGGTATACAAAAAGTAAAAGAATTTTCATTACATACACAATTTCAATACCATTTCTACACTTGCAACTTGGCGTATAGAAAGAAGAAAACAGAGAGAGGTTGAGTGAAGGAAAGGAAGTGTAGGGGAGGAAGAATGTAGCCAACCTACTGTATTTTTATTTCGGTTGAGCGTCTCACTTTTATCCTTTTTGTTTGAACAGATTCTGCATGTTTTATGCTAGTTTTACATTGTTTTTATTTCTTGTTTATGGGGCTTCTGGTATTGTGGCTTTTTTATGCTCCGTTGTTTCTTTATATATTATCCATGTTGTCCATGTAGCTGTGTAATGCTCCTATGTTCCATTTGCAAGAGAAATCTATTCTACCTCTTTTTGAACTCTGAAGAAAAATAGATTTTAACATAGGTAAGGTTGAAAAAAGAAAAACGTGACCATTATTTAGAAGAATAGCAGTAAAATACTAGAACTGATACATTTGTTCATTAGGAAGGATTGCAGTTCTGTACTAAAACATCAAATAATGAATTTACTGGTAAATGTATATATCTACTGTTGTATTAAAGGGGTTGTTCACCTTCCAAACACTCAATTCAGTTGTTTTTAGATTGTTCCCCAGAAATAAAGACTTTTTATAATTACTTTCCAATATTTATTTGTTACTGTTTTTCCAAAATCTAAGTTTAAAGTTGAATGTTTGTGTCGCTGGTGTTTGAGTCTGACAACTCAGTAATTCAGGCCCAGACTCTAAACTGTTGTATCAATTCTAACAGCTGCCTGTAATGAAACCCAGAGATTCTGCTCAGCAGGGACAAAGATAAGAAATGTATCAACTAAATGTATCCATTTAGAACAGTTTACAGGGTCGGCGACCCCCCCCCTCAGAGTTGCTTCAGAAGGTGAAACATGGCACTTTATACTTCAATATTAGAAAAACGGTGACAAATAGAAAGTCATTGGAAAAAGTCGTTATTTCTGGTGATCAACTAGTTGTTTGAAGGTGAACTACCCCTTTAACTATTGTAGGATATTTGGCCACTATAGTTTTTGTGCTTCTTCCTCATTTGAGATAAATCAATACATGGCCATAAATCATTTAGGGAGATGAGCACTCATTAAAGGGATACTGTCATGGGAAAACATGTTTTTTTCAAAACCCATCAGTTAATAGTGCTGCTCCAGCAGAATTCTGCACTGAAATCCATTTTTCAAAAGAGTAAACACATTTTGTTATATTCAATTTTGAAATCTGATATGGGGCTAGACATGTTTCCCAGCTGCCCCCAGTCATGTGACTTGTGCTCTGACAAAACTTCAGTCACTCTTTACTGCTGTACTGCAAGTTGGAGTGATATCACCCCCTCCCTCCCCCCCAGCAGCCTTACAACAGAACAATGGGAAGGTAACCAGATAACAGCTCCCTAGCACAAGATAACAGCTCCCTGGTAGATCTAAGAACAACAATCAATAGTAAAAGCCAAATCCCACTGAGACTCAGTTACATTAAGTAGGAGAAATAACAGCCTGCCAGAAAGCAGTTCCATCCTAAAGTGCAGGCACAAGTCACATGACTGGGACAGCTGGGAAACTGACAACATATCTAGCCCCATCAGATTTCAAAATTGAATATGAAAAAATCTGTTTGCTCTTTTGAGAACTTGATTTCAGTGCAGAATTCTGCTGAAGCAGCACTATTAACTGATGCATTTTGGAAAAAAAACATGTTTTCCCATGACAGTATCCCTTTAACTACTTTGCAATTGGTGTGCCAAAAATGTTCAACTTGTGTACAAGTTATGCATGGCTAATTCTTTTAAAGGGACAACACCTTGCAATTACTGATATACAGACAATCACACATATTACTTATTGATGATAGTGCCTCTTTAACACTGAAACTTACTAATGCAATACATTTTAATGTCATTATTTTGCATTGCTATAATAATCCTGCATGGCCTCTGTGTGTCTATCAATCATACATGTATGTATTTGTGAGTGTGTATTATTATTTGTTTGAATCCATATCATTGTAACAATATGTTTTTAGATTCAGCTTTCCTATTAATATTTATCTTCATTGGTCTACATTTCAATTATTCCTTATGGTTTTTCAAACATACTCCTGGTCTTCTATACAACAAATTGTTGTGTAATTGCAGAACCCATGGGACCTACACTTTGTTTGGGGATATGTTTTGTGTGAAGCTGATAAAATGGATTGAGGTTCTCAAAATAACGCTGTTATGGCTTTCTTAAAGTCTATATGAGCAGTATATTTGTCATGAGTCTCTGGATGAAGACATAAGGAACTTGTAGGTTTCTGCAGAGAATTAAAAGGAGGACTGTTTTCTTGTGGATTTAATTAAGAATGTAAGTTTGTCAGCTCAGAGGAGGTTTTCTTTTGAAGGGAATTTGATAAGTGCAGTGAAATAGATCCCTCTCTACTCCAAACAACCTATGGAGCTCTCGAAAATGACTAATCTTAGAAGTAACAGTGGTTCATTGTGGCAGATTGTTGTGGTACCCAAGAATAAGCCTGGAAGGCAAACCAAAGTTGGTGGAGGATGGGCAATAGCAACAGTGTAGAATAGAATAGAAATATTGAGTTAAACAGATTTGAAGATCTGGCTTTCCGTCACGCTACTTAGAGTTTAAAAATTGCAAGTGTTGGATTCATATTGGGATAGCGACATAGATGTATAGAGAACACACTGTTGCAATAAGCTACACTTGAACCTTAATTATCTAGTGTTGTTTGACATGTAAAGTTCTATGGTAAAAGCCCCCACCCGAATGGATATTTGTCATTCCGATTCTGCACTAGCATGTCTCAATTCAATTTCAAAATTGGTCAAATGTAACATATGTTTGAAAAAAAAAATAATCATGGCTGACGGATATAATAGTGCAATATAAACAATTGTTTATTTTCCACTATAATACACTTACCCTATTACCTTGCTTAACACTTACATACTTACCCTGTTTTAAAGTGAGTTAAATGTGGGTAAATGTTTTTTAGAAGTAAAATCTGTCCTCCTCTGTTCTGGTATTTTTCCAGGGCGGATGCAGTTATCAAAATTTGTTCCATTGTTCCAGGGGATTACCAGTGTTCCAGAGCTTTTGGACATTTAGAAAGATTAGCTCAACAATCAGCTCCGCTAAAATGGAGTAAATTAAGAGGCATTGTATATGCAAAGTAGACAGCAATATAATCATATTGTTTATTGAAGTGTAAGATGGATGACATGCAAATGTTTCTGAGGCCTCTTGTTGATACAAATCTCAGTCTCAAGTTCTGCTTCGTTTACTTTTAAGGAAGACATTGGGTTGTTGATAGTACTAATGGAGTTTAGATTTGTGAGATGTTTACAGAACCAGGAATATTTGTATGTTGTGATATTTAAAAAAACAAAACATCGGAAAACAAGACTTTTACTAGTGCCAAGGTCTCATTAACCCTATTTTAAAAGGAAACTTCGCTCTAGGTCAGGTTTATAGTATGAATTCTATACATGTATTTGAAAATATGAGAAAACGCCAGCACCAATGCACTCACATCGCTTCGATTTCCGGAGTCGCCCGAAGTTTCCTTGTGAGGCAATTTCCGCGACTTCGGAAATCGAAGCACCACGAGTGCATTGGCGCTGGCGTTTTCTCATAATAGCAGGGTGGAGGCAGTTCGGGGAGATTGTTGCCTCGCAGAAGAGGCGATTAGTCGCCAGGCGACAAGATCTCCCCGAATCTGCCCATGTGCTTAGCTGGTTCACTTATTTGCCAGCTCCATTACCTTTAATTAGTCAGACCTGCAAAATGTAAAAGCTTGTTTTTCCTTCAAGAAATTATGCTCAGAAGATCATGTGACCCTATGGAGCAGGACTCCCCAACTGGTGCCTTTGGGCTAAGTGCTACATGCTAGGAATTTTTATTGCCCCCCAGACAGGCCAATGTATCCATACACTTAGGGGTAGATTTCAAGTTCATGAGTTTGTAAAAACTCCCATGAACTCGAGATTTTAAAATTCAAATACATTTTAACAATTCCCTAGTCGGATTACACTAAAATAAACTGAAAATTAAAATTTTTAAATTCGAAATTTAAATTTTCACTTTGACCCTTGATAAATCTGCCTCTTAACTTAATTTATTTTAATTAAACTAGGGATGCGCCGAATACGGAACCAAATCCTAATTTGTATATGCAAATTAGGGGCGGGAAAGGAAAAAGTGTGAAAATTTGTTTTGTGATGAAAAGTCACGTGATTTCCCTCCCCACCCCTAATTTACATATGCAAATTATGATTCGGATCTGGTTCGGCCAGACACAAGGAATTCGGCGCATCCCTAAATTAAACCAATTATCCAATATAACACAAATTCATGAATTGGTTTATTACCTAGAAATAGTTGCACAGCACTGCTGTGGAGTAAAGCTGCTTCCAGCTTTGGGCCAACAAGGATTCTGGGATTCCTTCAGCAGCTGTAAGGGGCAGGCAGGGCAGTTGAAGAGACCTGCTTTTGGCATTATTTAGTAATCCATGACTAAGTCTTAGTGGTGGGAAACCACATCCATTTGTGTTCTTCCCCCCCTCCCCATTACTGCAGCCTTTATGTTTGAATTGGCTCACTCAAAACAAGAGTATTCAGAGATGCTAAATTGATCAACAAAAGATTAGCCTGCAATGCAGCTCAACCATTGTGGAACCTTTTACTCTGAACCGTGCTGGAGCATACCACAGAATGTAAAGCATTTTCTTTCACAAAAAGCTGCTTTCCTTTCTTATAAAAAAAAAACAAGACTGTGCAATATAGTAAATATGTAATACACAGAGCAGAGCAGACTGAACGAAGCAGAATTGAAAAAGATACAAATCAACAAGCCATACCTGATAAGAAAAAGAGAGAGAGAAAGATTTAATTAGAAATTGTGCAGTTGGTCTCATGAGCATTTCACAGTGGATTAACCACTTGGAGAAGTGGCCTTTTCCCCTTGTAGACTAAATAGTTTAAATTCTACTCCTTTCCTTCATTTGTTCCCATCTTCTGGGCTCTCACTAATGGGGAAAGTGGAGGAGGGGCTGCTATTGTATCTGGGTTCTCATTCTTTTCCCGTATTCACTTCAGATTCCATTTTTTTTACTCCACCTTGTGTTGCACCTCAATGAATAGCTGCAATTTATTGAAACATTCTTATTGATTAACAATATAACCTTTTTTCTTTTCTTATAACTACTCTTTGAATTGGGGAAAGTAGCATTCAAGGTAAAAATAAAAAGTTACTATTAATATGTTCTTTTGTGCTATTGTGTGATTTTTGTGTATTTTTTGTTCTTGCATGTTTTGAAAGTCACTCTAGTATTGGCCTGTATGATACAATATACTCTAAGCTCATATCTGATACTGTTTGGACCAAGATACTTACGTTCATTTTTTTTCTCTTAGGTACTTTTTTGCTGTTCTGGCAATTCTAACTCTTTTGGGTGTATTAAACGGTTTGGTGCTACTTCCTGTACTTCTGTCTTTCTTTGGACCTTATCCTGAGGTTTGTAACAGTTTTGTAATACTTGCTAATTTAGTTTACTTAAAATGCGCTTAGATGAACTTGGGTTATTTCTTATACACGAGTTTAAATGAGTCATGTGACACTGTTGACATCACTGAGCACCTTTTATCATTTTGTAACATGCTATACAGTAGAACCTCCATTTTACATTTTTAGGGGTCCAGAAAACAAATGGTATAAAAGCTGTTAAAATGTAAAATCAGGGAAATGTGGGAAAACTTAAAATCAGGGGATGTAAAATCAAGTTTGCACTGTATTATAATATATTTTGTATACTATGTTGATATTAAGGCAATGCAATGAATATTAGTGGTGTTTGAACATAACATAATGTATACCATTTTCTTTTATAGGTCTCTCCAACTAATGGCAGAGATAGGCTTGAGGTTTCTCAAGACCCACCACCACCACCACCACCAAATATTGTAAGGTTCCCTGTGCATCCTAGACCGACGCAAAATGGGTCAGATTCCTCAGATTCAGAATATAGTTCTCAGACCACTGTATCAGGAATCAGCGAAGAGCTCCATCAATATAATTCTCAGCAGTGTTCTGCAGCAGTCTTTCCACGGCCCACTGTACGTGCCTCCAATTGTATTATTCAGTATTCATAAATGCGTGTGTATATGTATCTATGATCTGTGTGTGTGTGTGTATACATACATATATATATATTTATATAAGTCCATCCAGTGTATGCACTCTTACCAGATATTCCAAACAATTTTGGGTGCGTGGGTCAATATTGTTCAGATAAGATAATCAAAGGACTCGCACTCCAATTCCTTTTTTGTGAATAAACGTGTTAATTTATTTTTAGTTGCATTCTTCCAACATTTCGGCCCACATTAGGGCCTTTATCAAGGATAATTATCCTTTATCCATTATCCTTGATAAAGGCCCTAATGTGGGCCGAAACATTGGAAAAATGCAACTAAAAATAAATTAACACGTTTATTCACGAAAAAGGAATTGGAGTGCGAGTCCTTTTATTATCTTATATATTTATATTTATATATATATATATTTATATATATATATATATATATATATATATATATATATATATATATATATATATATATATATTTATATTAGCAGTAACTTGCATAGACAGAGAAACTCCATTCCAAAAACACTTTTTTTGCATCATCTTTATTTATTTATTTTTTGCAAGAAAAACACCAGATTGTAGTTGAAAGCAGTATTTGTTTATGCCTATTTGCTCTCTAGTTCTGAGTCTCCTCTAGGTCTGTTAATCAGCTGACTTCTGCTACTACACCATTTCAAGAGTTGGAGAATTTAAACAGATAGATGTATATTATAAGTTGCAACATTTTCTTGCGTTATGCAAAAAAAAAAAAAAAAAATCACTAGAGTTTCCCTTTAAAGGCCAGCTTCATTCATCATTCATAATTCACAAACAGATTATTATAATAAAATAAGTTTTAATTCGATCCACTGGTAGACCACAAAACATGACTGCTTATAAGAATGTAAATTATTCTAACAATTATATTTATATATATATATATATATATATATATATATATATATATATATATTTATATATATATATATATATATATATATTTATTTATATATATTTATTTATATATATATATATTTATTTATATATATATATATATTTATATATATATATTTATATATATATATATATATATATATATATATATATATATATTTATATATATATTTATATTTATATATATATTTCTATTTATATATATATATTTATATTTATTTATATATATATATTTATATTTATATATATATATTTATATATATATTATATTTATTTATATATATATATTTATATATATATATATTTATATTTATATTTATATATTTATATTTATATTATATATATATATATTTATATTTATATATATATATATATATATATATATATATATATATATATATATATATATATATATATATATATTTATTTATATATATACACACACACACACACACACACACACACACACACACACACACACACACACACACACACACACACATACACTGTGTGATAGTCCTTTGTCTCTAGGCTGATAATATATATTCTTATCCATAGGTTGTGCAGCAAACAAATCGGCATAATCCACCAAATCAAAGCACACCATCCAACAAAGAACCCAGAACTCAACAACAATGGCGATCAAATAGGAATCAGAGATGGGATTCAACAGAAGGATCACGGCCACCACCATACAGACCTCGCAGAGATGCATTTGCATCTTTTACTGAAGAGCATGCTGGTCCTAGTAGCAGGGATAGGTCAGGGCACAGATCCCACTCCCATAACATGCGAAAAACTGCCTTTGCTCCAGGAGGTGCTTCAGTGCCTGCGTATGGCCAACCTATTACTACTGTGACTGCCTCTGCTTCAGTTACTGTTGCTGTGCACCCTTCTGTGTGTAGCCACGGCTCCCACGGTAGCTACCCCTTTTATGGTGGCTACCCCGAAACTGACCATGGACATTTTGAGGACCCTCATGTGCCTTTTAATGTACGCAATGAAAGAAGGGACTCTAAAGTAGAAGTAATAGAGCTGCAAGATGTTGAATGCAAAGAAAGGACACAGGGAAATGCCTCAAAATAAGGTAAATTGATTATCATGTTTCTGTGTATTTTGTCAAGAACTATGCAATACATACTCTGGAGAAGTATTATATAATTGTGATTATTATCATGTATTGATAGGACAAGAGTGCCCCGCTATGCCTCAGTATTTTTGCAGGTATTCCATAAACTGATACATTAAATAATTAACCGTCCCTCACACTTTCTGGATATTTTCAGTGCAGCCATGATGGCTTCATTGATATCTGGCTCATGACACATGCAAGCGTTATACTGTCGTGAGCTAAAAAATGTCTACGCATCACCATATGTTCCATAACCCTTGAATTAATCTTGCTACTGAGGCCAATTGATTATTTTATTTTTTATTTTTTTAACAGGGTCTATCCATTCTGAATCATTGATGGCCAAAGATGGGAATGAATTTCCAGACTGGTTAAGAAAGCTGCTGGATGTTTTATATAATGGACATGCTGCATCAGTTCACTGTTACTGTAACCTGTTGTATAAAAGTGTAAAATATTGCTATAAATATTTAAAAGGTGTATACATATGTAATATACAAGAGTCCATTGTAAAGTTAGAATAATTGTTGAATTATTTTATTTTATTATTATTATAATTATTTTTTAGTCCTTTTAACAGGTGAGGCAAACACATTTCCCTTCCTTAGTGTACAGGGCCTGTGCCACAAATAAGATTAATCTAGAAACTGAAAATCTGTGTATTTTATTTTTCCTGCTGCTTAAATATTGTATAATTGACCTGTATAATTCTATGCAAATATTGCTTACATGATAGGTGTTATTTTATATGTGTAAACGTACAATTACAGCTGATAACATTTTGTGTGCCAAAGGGTGAGGCAAAACGTTTGTATCACAACCCTGTGGTAGTATTTAACAAATAACTTCCAGGCACGCTATGCGTGATTACTTTTCTTTCAGATATGAAGAATTCTATCGCAATTTGTGTATTTTCATTACACCTGGAACTTTGCAATTCTTACAAGTCTTCTGTTGTACAGTCTGTGCCACTGTATTGCATTCTCTTCATTTTCTTCTGTAATACCTTGATGTTGGGAGTGCTCCCCCCTCTGTCCAGAGCACTTATTCACTAGAGACGTTCAGTCTTCATTACCAAAAAAACTATGGTTGTTGCAGGCATTAATGGAGAACATTACAGGTATAGGATCTATTATCTGGGGGTTTCCAGCTAAAGGGCATTTCTGTAATGTGGATGACCATACTTTAATTTTAAACCAGGGCTACACTGGCAATCTGTGGGTTCATGCAAATGTAAGAGGGCTGTTGTAAGATGCCATAGACTGTCACTATTTATTGGGCTATTTGGGCCTCTGTGTACCTGAAATGCCAGGGCCTATTTTGATTGACAGTCCAGGCCTGCTTTAAGCATGAAATCGATCCAAAAGGATTGTATTGCCACCAGTGTAGATTCATTCAGCCTCATTACCATCAAGTACAAGATGAACTCACTTTTAAAAAAAATAGTTATTTGCTTAAAATTTATTATATGGGAGATGGTCTTCTCTTCTGCAGAGCTTTCTGGACAACAGGTTTTCAGATAAGGAATCCCATACCTGTACCAGTATGCAGTGTTAAAGTTGCTGCTCATTAGCTCTAGTAAGCTACAGCACAGTCGTTTTAGAAACACCCTGCAATAAGCACTTCCAGCATCAAAGGTGTCAACAGAGGATTTAGGTCTTCCGTAGCGTTTGACTGCCCATTCCCTTTCACTTGGTGGTGCTAATATGCTTTCCCTGGGCTCTAGTAATATCAACTGTTGCTCGATCTACCTCTGACTTTCCTTTATCTACACAGATATGGTTGGTTTAGTTTATTTTTGTGGCCTTTGTTTTTTTTCAGTCTTAATATAATGCAAACTTTCTTTTTTATCTTGGTATACTGTAACATTTCTCCTTGTGCCATTAGGTTACATAATGCTATCCTGTGTCACAAAAGAATTTAAGCTGAAATGTTTTTTAGGCACTACAGACATGTAGCTATACAAATCAATATGTAGCCATTATTCCATATCAATATAAGCTATTGTTACATAAGCACACTGACACCACAGCTGCCTTAGTTTCTAGCATTACTGTACTTTGTACAGGGAGTAGAGCGTGAGAGTGCAAGATATCAGGCCTTTGTTCGTTTTGTTTTAACTGCCAATTAATTGGGCGCCTTTAGATTTCATGGTGTCAGTGGTAGAAATGACCAAAAAACGATTCTGAATTTAGTGCATTTGGTGTAGTGACCGTCTCTATACCATATCTCTATGTGGTCTCCATCAGATAACGAAGACCTTTGACACAGTGTATGTTGTGCTTAGCAGAAGTCTGGGGTGGGTAGACTTGAGGAAATAACATACGTTTTGATGAATTCATGTATTGTTCTCAAGGCATGACATGATGTTATTTGTAGAGTACAAGTTTTGTAAATCCCAGGGGCCAGATAAGAACATGGAGACTAGCAACCTTTGGTGCTAACAATACCTGAGCTACATTCCCCTACCCCATGATTATCCCCCTTCTGACTAATAACGTTCTTCCTGCTGAGTTGTGATCTCCGTTATGCCTTTGCTGAGTACAAGTCACTAGTCTTATATTCAGTATTCAGATGTAATTATCATTGGTACACGATAACTGTTTGTCTTATTTTTGTAATATTTGATATGGCTTTACACCAGGTTCTTGCTCTTCAGTTAGTACTGTCAGCAAGACGTATCTGCCTGAATGCTGTAGAAGTAACAGGATTTCAGACAGCCTGCCTCTGCAGAGCCACTTAAGCTTTAGTACAGGTATGGGATCCGTCATCCAGAAACCCATTATGCAGAAAGCTCCCAATTACGGAAAGGCCGTCTCCCATAGACTCCATTTTATCCAAACAATACAAATTTTTAAAAATCATTTTCTTTTTTTCTGTAATAATAAAACAGTACCGTGTTCTTGATCTCAACTAAGATATAATGAATGCTTAATGGAAGCAGAACCAGCCTATTGAGTTTATTTAATGTTTACATGATTCTCGAGTAGACTTTGGGTGTAAAGATCCAAATTATGGAAAGATCCATTATCCGTATAGCCCCAGGTCCCAAACATTCTGGATAACAGATACAATACCTGTATAAAAGCCACACAAGCAATTTGCTGGTGTGGCTTAACATAGCTGGACAATGCTATGCGTTTCTAATAGCTATTTGTCACCTAGATTCTTTCAAAGAATATCGTAAGTACATTTCTTGTGTATCTCTTTACCTTACAAAAAGCAGGCAGCAGAATCTGATTACTTGTGAGGAGGCTGCACGCATCTTCAGAAATACATGGACAACATCTTCTCTTTATGTAGAACAATCTCTGTAGGGCTGAGATTTCACAAGCTTTGTGCCCAGTGAACACTTAAAGGGTGGTTCACCTTTAAATTAATTTTAGTATGTTATAGAATGATCAATTCTAAGCAACTTTTCAATTGGTCTTCCAACTCTTTCCAGCTTTGAAATGGGGGTCACCGACCCCATCTAAAAAAAACAAAGCACATTTATTCTTATTCCTACTTTTTCTTAGTTTATTTAGGCCCTCTCCTATTCATATTCCACTCTCTTATTCAAATCAATGCATCAAGGTCCAAATTACCCTAGCAACCAGATTGCTGATATTGCTAACTGTAGAGCTGCTGAATAAAAAGCTAAATAACTCAAAAACAACAAATAATAAAAAATGAAAACCAATTGCAAAGTGTCTTGGAATACCACTACCACCATCTACATCATACTAAAAGTGAACTTAAAGGTGAACAGCGCCTTTAAGTCCAAGTTACTGTGGCCCCTGCTGAAGATGTCAAGGGCCGTAGCTGGGAAACGGCTGGCAAGGCAAAGAAGAATTATCTCAGCATTACAATTGTGCTCCATCTTCCCCCCCCCCCCCCCCTGTTAGTGTGTCTGCTGCCTTCTGCACAGTATAGACCATTTTATTTCTCCCATAGTCACATTGGCAAAGGAGAAGTCAGTAGCTGGCAATATATAAATATATATATCATTTTTTTTTTTTTTTACTATTTATTTTTTGTATAATAAGAATGTGTTCTTGCAGTATTTTTCATGCCAGTCTATAACAAAACAATGCAGGGATTTTCGTATTTACTATTGGAAAACACTATTTCAGCTCTACTTTTAATGGATTTGTATTTGTTATAGAGTGCTTACTAATGTTAAATAGGAAGAGAGTATATGACATTTACATTAAGGACTCCTAGCTTTTTAGTTTAAGGAATTAAAAGGAACAAAAAATATTCAACTGCGTCTTGCTAGCTGCCATTGTCAGGCACTGGTGAGTTTTGTGTCATTTCATTTACAAAGACAAAAGTATGCCATATAATTTATTTATATGAAAATTTATTTTTGTAGTGTACATAGTAGTCATCGAGTCTTTTGACAGAAGTATATTTTTAAAGAGTTTATATGTATTGGTACCCTTGTGAGAAGTGAAACCTGATTACAGTGCACACTTATAAAGTTGACCATGAAATAGGCAAAATTTGAACACCCAGCTGTCCCAGAATTACAATTTCTTTACCGGAGTTTAGTGAGGAATTATCATTCTGGTATAGCTATGGCATCAAATGTTTCCTATCGCTGGCTTAACCCTTATGGGTTGACCTGCAAGCAGACTTTTAGAGTTTAGTGGACAGCCCCTTGACAGAGTGGGTTAATCAAGTTGAGAGCGCTCAACACAGTGTTTGTTTTAGTTGCCATATGTAATCTGGTTCTGTCTCTTTTGCAAACATTGAAAAGTGAACATTGTACAGCCTCTCTAAATAATATTGTTCAGACACTGATAGAATTTCTAACATGAATAAAAATTACTATAACTTATTGATTACGCATTTTGCTCTGGTACTGTTTTTTGGTCATTTTGTGTGTTTGTGCCTACCATTTAAACTATTCAGTGGTTACTAATAGAGATAAAGTAATACAATGTCTTAATGGAGAAGGAAAGGTTAAAAGTAAGTACGTTTTATCAGAAAGGTCTATATAAATACACCAGTAAACCCTCAGAGTAATGCTGTTCTGACTCCCCTATCAAAATAAAGACATCATTTATTTCCCTCTATTGTGTACACTTGGACTTCTGTATCAGACTTCCTGCCTTCAGCTTAAAACTCCAGGGCACGGGCTTGAGCATGCTCAGTTTGCTCCTCTCTCCCTCTCCACCTACCTTCTCCCTCTCTTTCCTTCCTGAGCCCAGAGCTATGAGCGAGCAGGGAGAGACTCGGGCAGGAAGTTGTCACATCAAGCTAATATGGCAGCTGCAATCTTAAACAAACAGAGTTTCTACAGCTGTTTGCTCCTCATGGTAAAGCATTCTATAGAATAAAAATAGCATTATATCTTACACTATCGTGGCTATCTATTGGCAATAAACTGCCTTTGCATTGTAGTTTTCCTTCTCCTATAAACCTCCTCGCATCTAGCTACTCATATTAACGAATCAGATGTTTGTTTCCAAACAGATAAGCAGTGAATGCTACCTGCTAATTGGTTGTTATAGGTTATTAGACAAGTAGCCTAACTTAAACCAAGGAGACATACTTGTAATAATTACATACTGTGTAATAATCAAGAATGTGTAAGTGCATTATACTTCTCTAAATATAGAAGGAATGTGATGTTTTATGAGGGTATACAGGGAGCTCAAATAAAGGGGTCATTTTTAAAGATAACAGTTTATAGCCTAGAGTAAAACCAACACCACATAGTATTCATTATTCACTAACAAGATTTTGAGTTTTACTTTATGTCCCCTTAAGACAATTGATTACATATCCCCCATAGTGTTTGCAAGTAATTAGCTGCCCTTACACCATTTGTACTTTATCAATGAACATGTCTGTAGAGGTAATTCATACAAGCATATAACATGATTTCTGATCATTCAAAAGCTTTCTAAAAAGGGATGTATGCCCAAAACCCTATACAATGGGCAAAGATCATAAATATATGGGAGGTATCAAGCTTGGATCACATTCACAAACAAGGGGTATGGGCAGAACAAACTAGGGATGGGCCAAACCAACTATTTTGGGATACAGCTGAAACTTACATTAAAGGAATTTTTCAGTATTAAAATAAAATTGATTAATAGATAGGCTGTGCAAAATATATATTTTTTTATAATATAGCTAGTTAGCCAAAAATGTAATTTATAAAGGCTGGAGTGACTGGATGTCTAACATAACAACACTACTTCCTGCTTTTCAGCTCTCTTTGTTTTCACTGCCACCAGGCAGCAACCAATTGACTTTAGGGGGGGGAGGGCACATGGGTCAAACTGTTTGCTTTTGAATCTGAGCTGCATGCTCAGATTTGCAAATGCACTAAACAGTTATGTCCCATGTGGCCCCCCTTAAAGTCGCTGACTAACTCAGAGTTAGAGAGCTGAAAAGCAGGAAGTAGTGTTCTGGCTATTATGTTAGGCATCCGCTCACTCCAGCCTTTATACATTACATTTTTGGCTAACTAACTATATTAGAAACATTTATTTTGCACAGCCTATCTATTTACCCTGTTTTATTATTCGGCCAAATTAATCCATAATTTGAATATTCAAGGAAGGGTTAAAAAGAACCTTTCAATTTCCTTGTTCATTTGATGGCACTTGGATTCGGCTGAATTCTGCTGGAAAAGACTTGTATTCCGATCCAAATCTCAATTTCCCAAGCCACCCATGGCAGTCATTCACAAACATGAGTATTCCCCGCCCCACAGGTCACTGGACAGGAAAGAGTTAATCTCTTACCCTATAATATCCGCCTCACACCACTCCCCATTGTCTTTTTTCCTGTTTCCTGTCCAGGTCACTAGGATGGCTTACCATGTTCCAGGGGGTATGCTGTCTCTGCTTCCCTGATGCCTCCCAAATGCTCCCTGGAGGGGATCGCTGTGGAGAAGGACCATTGGCTGGGTCAGATTATCCCCCCCAATAAGAGGCTATAGCTTGTTGCAGCCAGGGGTGGTATGTGACTGCTGTGTACGGATGCCGAGGAGGTAATGGCGCCTAGGCGCTTTGTTACTGGATGTGCGTCATCGAAGCTCCCTCCTCCCAGAGCCAGCTAGTTTACACCAGTGTGTGTTCCATCGACTGGAAGAAGCAGCACCGGCATGTTTTCCTATTTAACCGGATACTGGTGATATCGCGGGTGTCTTTTCGCCACGGCACGTGGTTGCAGCTTCAAGTGGAGCAGTGATTGACCTGTGATTGTAACTGTTGAAAAAGACAATACACATCACAAATACAATACATTGTAGGTTTTCGTTCTAGATAGTACATGCTACAAAAATGAGTATCAATGCAACTTTAATGTTACAATAAAATAATTCAGTGCTATTATAGGGTACTTCCATTATTTTGTCCACTGTCTGTTGTGTGTGTGTTAGGGATGAATTAGTCTAGAGCAGTTTAGCAAAGGCACTATTATTATTATTATTAACATTTATTTATATAGCGCCAGCATATTCTGCATCTCTGACCATAAGAACAGCAGAGAGGGCATAGAGGATCCACCACAGACCAGGTTAAGGTAGCCACAGATGTAACAACTTCTTGCGCCCATTGTCCTGATACATGTTAGAGCTAAATCGTATAAAAGTAGAAACAAAAGAATTCTACCTGTATCTGACAATGCAACAGTAACAGTGGCTGATGTTAGGGCTCTTCAACATTTTCCGGCGTGCCTGATCAAAAAGCGACCCATATGAATATCGTACAAAACTTTGTTTCATGAGATATTATCTGTGCATCTATGGGCAGCTTCACTCCTGCACTGTAACAGTTGGCACCCTAAATCTAGAACCAATGCCAAGCACCCTGGTCTCGGCTCGTGCTTCTGCCTGTAGCAGCCGCCTTTGGCCTCGGGAGGAGCCCTCAGCTACTCAGATGCCGCCAGGTCTTAAAACGAGAGGTGCAAGGCGAAAAGGTTCTAAACAAGCGAAGGGGCACAACTGTAAGCAACGTCTTTGGGGAGAAGGTCGTGGTACAAGGTGTAAGACAGAATCGTAGTCAGGACAGGCCGGGTCGAGGCAGGCAGAGAATAAGCGTAGTCAGGCAGGCAAGGGTCAAAACCGGAAGATCAATCAGAAGGGATTTAGCAGAAGAGGTAGTCGGTAATCAGGCAAGGGTCAGGAGGATCCAGAGGTCAGAATAGTCAAAAGCCAGGCAGGGGTCACAACAGGAATCAAACAGGTTCAAAACAGATTAGCACAAGCTCAAAATAGCACCAGGAACAAACTCCTATAACGGGCAGTGTGTAAAAAGAAACTGTCTCTTCAAGTACCTTTAAATTTTGTGCCATTGCGCACTGGTGCCAGCACGCCTGTGCCTTTAAGTCACAAGGAGGCGTGCGCGCCCTAGGGAAATGGCGCTAGAAGTTGGACGCAGTGGGCGTCCCCGCCGAGGGGGAGGCAGGCTTCCCTGCCGTCCCCCCACTAGACTATCAGGGTGAGTTGTAACATGCACAAAACCAGACTAGAGTGACTCTCCAGAATGCAAGATATCCACTACTGGATTTGTTTCCTGCCTTCCCAACCTGGAAGAAATTGTTTCTGTTACCAGGGTTAATTTAATCTTCGGTCTAGGAAATGGTTTGTCCAACTGGAGACTTACAGGCATTTTCCCATTGATTAGCCTACTCATAGGCTCAGCTGACTTTGTTCATAAAAAGAAAATGTTGGACAACACTACTCTAGAAAACCAAAATGTGCAAACCTGCAGACTAGGCATAATTTCAGCAACAGGCAAAATGGTTATACAAATAAAACAGTACACACAAAAAACTAGGCACCAGATCAGACCCTGGCACTTTAGTCCATTTTAATTACACGATAATTGTAACCATAGTATTGAACATTATTGTGGCACTTTGTAAGTTGTTTCTAATTACACACTCCAATCCAAATTGTAAAAACAAAAATTAATTATTTGAAAATAAAATACTGGAAACCTACATATTTTAATCATCTTAGCCAAAGCCACATCAGGCTTAGTTCACAAGAAAAAAAAAAAGAATTGGTACAAACTTAAAAAAGGAAGAGTACATGAATAGCTAAAATTGCAGCTCGACATACTTCTTATTTGAAATAATTCTACCCGAGTGGGATCAATTATTTCTCACTCCTCCACTGATAAAATGCCCTCCTTCCAAGCTGGAATTTCAACGCTGCAGTTAAAAGCTGTGCACTGATACAGGAATGTGAACAATGCTTCCCCAATTTCATGGTCAACTTTTGGTCACGATGATAAACACATTATGCAACTCATCCCAACATTTCTTCCAGAGACCTGTCATTAAGGGCATATTTATGATGCTGTGTAAAACGAAATTCGCTGAAAAACTGCCGTTATTTTACATTGCTTCTGGCAAAAGTCACTCTAAGAAAAATTGCCTAAAAAATTTACGCTGTTTTTTGCACGGTGAAGCCTGGCGACGTGCGGTGCATTATTCTGCTGTTTTTTACATTTCTCAAAATGTAATGAGAAATGTAACGGTTATTTCTATAAAGGAAACCAGAAATTAACAATCAAATAAATTCACATAATACCTGGCCCGAATTTCGTGCTGTGGCGCCCCAAGGCCAATGGGTCCTAGTGCTGGCACCTGCACTCGCCCCACTACATCGCACAAGCATAAGCATGCGTCGGAGCACTGGGGGTGATGCGTACAGGAGTACGTGTCCCCAGTGATTCCTTGGATTGCCGCCCTTAAAATCATGACGCCCTATTTATGCCTTGCCCCAAATCCGGGCCTGCATAATAAAACTAACCTATTTTAATCAACAAATAAAAGATTTTAAAGCTGTACGATTACATCAAGAATCCAGATAGCTGGTTTAAGATCATTCCCAGCTACCATACAAAAGATAAAAGTCAGCCATTATAGGTCATTCTAGCTTTTATCATTTTCAGTGTACATTACAACCATCATTTTATGTTTTTCGGGGGACCAGGAAAAAATTATGTAAAATCCGGGAAAATGTAAAATCAGGGAGATGTGTTAAAGTAACTTTTTCTTCAAGTTCTGAAAGGATATAAGCATAGGAGCCTGATTTACTTTGAGATACATTTAGGGGCCAATTCATTAACTTCGAGTGAAGGAATAGAAGAAGAAAAAACTTCGAATTTCGAAGTGTTTTTTTGGCTACTTCGACCATCGAATGGGCTACTTCGACCTTCGACTACGACTTCGAATCGAAGGATTCAAACTAAAAATCATTCGACTATTCGACCATTCGATAGTCAAAGTACTGTCTCTTTAAGAAAAAACTTCGACCCCCTAGTTCGCCACCTAAAAGCTACCGAAGTCAATGGGGAAGGTCCCCATAGGCTTGGCTAAATTATTTTGGTCGAAGGATAATCCTTCGATCGGTGGATTAAAATCCTTCGATCGCAGTATTTGCGCAAAATCCTTCGACTTTGATTTTCGAAGTCAAAGGATTTTCATTCCCAGTGGAATATCGAGGGTTAATTAACCCTCGATATTCGACCCTTGATGAATTTGCCCCTTACTGTGTTAATAACAAGGGTTAAGCGTTGCAGCGTTAAAGGAACAGTAATATAAATAAAACAATTTTTTAAATTTTTTCTACATAACGAAAAAAAAAACCAACCAAGACACATTTAACTTTAAATTCACAAAGTCTTTTTTAAGAAATAATCGTCACCCCATCGCCTTTTCAGAAGAGGAGTGCAAGCGGAGTATCAGTAAGTTTTTTCTTAATAAAACTTTGTGAATTTAAAGTTAAATGTGTCTTGGTGTTTTTTTTTTCTTTACGTAGAAACTATTTTTTAAAAAAAACATTTAATGTTACTGGTCCTTTAATGTTACACTATGGGGGGCATGTGCAAGGCCTCTCTGTCAGTCACATACACAACCTTAAGCAATAAGTGATCTGTGCAGGACTGTATAAGGGGCAGACTAATTGCAATTGAGTGACCATTTACAAGCAGAATCAATGCAAAATATACATCTGGTTAGTATTTTACACCTCTTTATTTCACCAATAATAGATAGAGGAAAAGGCAGTTTTTGGAAACATCAGGACAACATTTTGATGTAAAATACGGGAAAACATTACTTAAAATCAGGGAAATGCACCTATTGAAATGCATTATAAATTGGTGGGACCACAAATAAAAAATGTAAAATGAGGGGAAACTTAAAATCAGGGGACTTAAAATCTTGGTTTCACTGTATAATAAAATGTGTCATAGTTTACCTCCTAATATGCCTACCTCTCTCTCTACCCTTCTTAGTAGATTTTTGAAGAATTTATAGCATAATCTGAAAAATGGTTATTTTACTATGCAACATCTTGTAAATAAAATCCTTACTAGCTGAGGTACCATGCCTTACCTAGGAAATGTCATGTTAGACCTTTAAAAAAAAAAAAAAAAAAAAATAATATATATATATATATATATATATATTTAAATTACCACTGCACACACAACAGCTCCATGTTTTTTTAAACGGGTGGTTCACCTTTTAGTATGTTATAGACTGTCCAATGCTAAGCAACTTTTCAATTGGTTTTCATTATTTATTTTTTATAGTTTTATAGTTATTAGTTATTTGCCTTTTTCTTCTGACTCTTTGCAGCTTTCAAATGGGCGTTGCTGACTCCCTTCTAAAAAACAAATACTCTGTAAGGCTACAAATGTATTGTCATTGTTACTATTTATTACTCATCCTTCTATTCAGGTCCTCTCCTATTCATATTCCAGTTTCTTATTCAAATCAGTGCATGGTTGCTAGGGGAATTTGCAGCTTAGCAACCAGATTGCTTAAAATGCAAATTAAAGAGTTGCTGAATAAAAAGCTAAATAACTTGAAAATTACAAATAGTAAAAAATGAAAACCTATTGCAAATTGTCTCAGAATATCACTCTCTACATCATACTAAAAGGTGAACCACCCCTTTAAAAGAACTCAAAGGTAAAACACCCCTTTAACCAAAAGTGATGAGAGGATGGTCCATGAGAAGTTTTGTTGCATTCGTGTCCCAGTGCAAAAAAAAAAAACCTGAACAGACACATTACTTTTTATTCATCATTTTTATATCATGTCAAAACACTGTTTTCTTGCAGCACTGATAGGAACTGGTATGAATGCAGTAGCTCTGTCAATGCTCCCATTTCAGCTTGCTCTCTGCAGTGCAGATATTTGTCTGTGATAGACACCTGAAACCAAGTGTTGATGGCAAACTGTGCCAGTTTCGTAATCCACAGGTGATCCTGGCCCCTCCGCCTTAGGCAGCAACAGTTGCTGCCGCCCCTCCTCCACCGTTCTCTTACCTTTTTGCGCCTGAGGGGGTCCAGGTGGGTCCACGAGGGTGGCAGAGAGGGCCAGTATGATAGCACAATGAGCCCAACTGCGATGGCAAAACCGAATTTCCGCTTTAAAAACTGGAAATTTGGCTATTAAAGTACAAGGAGCAGCATTTTTGCCGCCCCTGGTCCCTAGTGGGGTGCTGCTGCCTGAGGTGAGAGCCTCAACTTGACTCATTGGCGAAGCGCCCCTGGTAATCCAGAACCCATTATGCCAAAAACCCCGAATTATGGGATGACCATCTCCCAGTGTCGGACTGGGATACCAGGGGCCCACCCAAAAACCTTAGACCAGGGGCCCACCAAGAAAATTTAGACCAGGGACCCACTGTCAGTACTATTATACTTCCTCTCCTAGCTCAACCTCTATTTATAGTTTTACATACTATAATCTATTATTCCATCTATTTAGCCTCTTTGTTCTCATAGAAATAGGGAATGGCCTTGAAATAGGCCAAATGTTTAGCAGCACAAGGGCCTACTGACACCTGGGCCCACTGGGACTTTTCCTGGTATCCCTGTGGGCCAGTCCGACACTGCCATCTCCCATAGACATTTTAATCAAATAATTCAAATTTTAGATATAATAATGATTATTGGAGCCAGAACAATCCTATTGGGTTTAATGAATTATTTTTTATTGGTTGTGCATCTTTAAGTTAACTTTTAGTATGATGTAGACAGTGATATTCTGAGACCATTTGCAATGAATTTTTTATTATTTGTAGTTTTTTTATTATTTAGCTTTTTATTGAGCAGCTGGGTTGTTAGGATCCAAGTTAAGTCCTTATCTTTGTCCCTGGCTTCACTAAAGTTATAGGTCCCCTTATGCTTGATCGTCTCTTCTGGTAATGTGGCCCTTATCCTCAGACCCTCTAACATAGCCACACACATCCCCATGGGGAAGCTTAGGCAACTAGGAAGTACCTATAATATACCTGGGATATACCCCTCCTACAGGACATTGATTAATTCCATGGGACCTCCTGCAAAAGTGCAAAGTAAGAGAGATTAACTTAAATTTCATTTTCTCTACACACTTCTTTATGAACAGCTTGACATGCCTTAGCTTTGAACATCTTGTACACTGTCCAATTCCTTCAGGTGTCTTCCTTCTGCACAAAAAAGAAGGATTTGGACTGAACAGCAACAGTGACGGTGGATAATTATCAACCTTCCATGCAAACTGTGAAAAGGCTTACTTGGTAGAGGGATACAGATTTCATAGGCTTCCTTGACTGTATGGGCCACAACTGCTAGTTAATACTGAAAAAGGAAGTCATAAAATACGAACATCCCGACATAGCAGGTGTACACTAGGACATGGCGCATGTATAGTCTACAATGAAAGGCTCTATTTATAAAGCGTGAAGCTGTAATATTCTACTCTAGTACACTGACGGTTTCCATCAATGCTGGAAATTGCCTATTTAGAGAGCTTCAAATGGTTTCCAGCAAAGTAGAAATAGATTTTTCAGTAATAATGGAAATTTCATCAAACTTGTAAAATATTACTGAAATGGCATTTTAATAACTTTGGCAATATTATCAGATAATACAATATTAATGACTGCTTCTCTCGTTTTGCCCATAAGAATGTATTCATCTGGGATTTTCCCATGTCTGAGCTGGCAAACAAATTTGAGGGATATTTGCAGTATTTAGCATTTCTTTGCCTAGTGCAGTGAAAATAAACCTAAATGGATGTTTTCGGCTTTTGCACCAGGGAAAACTCTGCCTGTGTTTTGGCGCAAACCTGTAAGAAGAACAGTACAGTCCATGTATTTATGTAATGGAAATTCAATCTTGCTATCGCTTTTACTTGTACCCATGTGTAGGATAGGTGTTAGGCATAGCAGTAAAGGTGTAAACCAGAGGTTTGTTTTGATTTAGGTTTTGAAACACTGCTTTTCATTTATTTATATTTTTCAGGAGAGTCAGACAGTCTCTGTACTGTTCCCTATTTGCCTTTAAAGGGAGGAAGTCTGAGATTTCATTTCAGTTACGATAAAGGTGTTAAAGTCAATCATAAAAAGATGCAAAAATAATAAATGGAATAGCAAGTAAACATTTCTAATGGTATTTAAGGCATCTAGTTGAAAAAAAAAAACTGCTTTTTAAGGTATCCTTGAAACTATGCAGACTGACATCCCTTAGGTATAAGATGGAAAAAATAGCAAACACCTTGCCTAAGTGCAAAGATTACATTAATTCAATACATGGCGCTTGGTGATAAAGGCTTTAAACCGCTTAATTTCCCAGCATCACTTTCTTACTAGTGGCATCTCTGCAGGCAAATATCTATGGATAAAAGGCTGTGCACTCTTTGGACCAAAGGCTGTACTATGTGAACATATATGTGAACATATAATATTACATAATATATATTGCATAAAACATACCTCCCAACATTTAAAAATCAGAAAGAAGAACAAAAAAGTGAATTATTTGACCACACCAATTTTTCTATGTTTTTCCAATACATTTTCTATTTAAAAAAAAAAACCCTCAATCTGTCTATAATGTCCTCTAATGTACTTGTAAAGCAGGGGTGTCCAACCTGTGGCGGCCCAGGATGGATATGAATGCGGTCCAGCTTGAAGGAGAGAGAAAAGGAAGAGAAGGGAAAAAAGAAAGAAATTAAGAAATAAATGTATGGAAATACAGAGAAAACAAGAGTGAAATAACACTTTGTGCTCTCTAAGTCAAGACACATTAACCACCTCAGTCTGTCGTCTTATTAGGAACAGGCTTACTATGCCAGGTTGTAACAATGTGGTGACCTATCGAGTCAATGTTGGACTGGCACAGCGGGAAACCGGGAAAAAACCCGGTGGGCCCCGACCCACATGGGCACCCGCCGGGCCAGACCCCCCTCTCTTGTTTCTCTTTTTTTTTTAGTTTTTCTGCAGTGCAGTGTGGGCGCCTTGTGCACATACGCGCCAAGGGGGTGGCGCACACAGTAGGGGGATGGGGGGCCTGTAGGGGGGCCCTGGACTGCAGTCCCAGTGGGCCCCGGGCTCCCCAGTCCGACCCTGTATGGAGTAGGGAGGATGGGGGACTCTGCCCATTGCCCAGTTAGTAATAATAATATAATAATAAGTCTGTTTAATGTCCAGGTGTCCCATTTTCCAATGTATAGCTCTGTCTGTTTATCCAACTGGCATTGTAGTTCTTTTCTGTGTATTTCTTTAATTTTACAAATAAAAAGTGTTTGTGTATTTCATGTGTGGCCCCAGACAATTTTCCTTTTTCCAATGTGGCCCAGAGAAGCCAAAAGGTTGGACACCCCTGTTGTAAAGAGTAATCATGTATTCTCTAGGGAAGCACAGAATCCAGGTTTCGGTTCGGGATTGTGCCTTTTCCAGTAGGATTCGGATTCAGCGGAATACTTCTGCCTGGCTGAACCGAATCCTAATTTGCATATGCAAATTAGGGGCAGGGAAGGAAATCGCGTGACTTTTTGTCACAAAACAAGGAAGTAAAACATTTTTCCCCTTCCCACCCCTAATTTGCATATGTAAATTCGGATTTGGTTCAGTATTCTGCCCAATCTTTCGCAAAGGATTCGGGGGTTCGGCCGAATCTAAAATAGTGGATTCAGTGCATCCCTACTATTCTCACTAGCATCTTTTCCATGACAGACTACCCTCAGTCAATCCCATCCATGACAGTCTACCCTCATAGCTTAAATCCTCCCATCTCTTTACCAGTTTAGTTGCATATCTTGTATAAAAATAAAAACTGTGTAAATGGATAGGCTGGTTAAATGTTTCTAATATAGGTAAAATGTAATGTATAAATGCAGGAACACTACTTCCTGCTTTTCAGCTCTTTTGGTTTTCACTGACTGGTTACCCTGGTTACCAAGCAGTAACCAATCAGTGATTTGAGGGGGGCCACATGGGCCATAACTTGCTTTTGAATCTGAGCTGAATGCTGAGGATCAATTGCAAACTCACTAAACAGTTATGTCTCATGTGCCCCCCCTTCAAGTCACTGACTAACTCAGAGTTAGAGAGCTGAAAAGTTCTATTCTGTTATGTTAGACATCCAGTCACTCCAGCCTTTATACATTACATTTTTGCCGAACATTAAATTTTTTCTAATAACTATATTAGAAACATTTTTTTATTTTGCACATACTATCTATTTATCCATTTTTTATTTTTACACTGAACTGTTCCTTTAAGGACTGGAGTCCAAAACTGCACTGCATACTCCAGGGGAGGCCTAACCAGGGACCTATAAAAAGGCAAAATTATGTTTTCATCCCTGAAGTTAATGCCCTTTTTTATGCAAGACTTTACTTAATTTGCTTTTTAGTAGCCACAGAATGATACTGCCAAGAGTTGCGCAGCTTGTTATCCACAAATATCTCAAGATCCTTCTCAATTCAAGGAAATCTTCAATAAACTACCATTTAGTGTATCACTCACAGTTATTTCTACCAAAGTGCACAACCATGCTCATATCAACAGTAAACTTTGTTTGCCAGTTTTACTGCTCAGTTCTCCAGTTTAGTCAAATGTCTCTTCAAAGTGACATCATCCTGTGTGGAACACATTTTAGTATCTTCAGCAAAAACAGAAACAACACTTACAATACCAGTCTTCAGGTCATTCATTTAAATTTTATTTTTTTTATAAGGACAGACCCCGGCAGTACTTACTCCACTAACAACACTGGTCCAATTAGAAAATGTCCCATTTACTGTCTCTCTATTTATCCTTCAGCTAGTTTTTTATCCAAGTACAAATATTAAGTTTCAGGTCAATATTCCTTAAACTTACAAATGTTATATATGTTAAATATAGTGCATATCTTCCACTTTACTTTAGTGAGTAATATTATTGTACATTAAAGATGACAATATAATATTACAATGAGCAGTATATAGGGTTTGCATTGCTCATGTATTTGTTGTTATTTGTTATACAAAACGGTTTGAATGCTGTGCAATCAAATAATGGTTTAATTTACTACTCTCATGGCCCCAGGACTTGCCCTCATCATTGTTAAGTCAGCAAGCTCAAGGGGAAGGAACTGTAAAATCAAAGTAAAATGAAACCATGCTCACTTGTATTGTTTAACATTACATTTAAATATATAGTGTTCATTCTATCCCCATAAATTATTTCTGTTTGTTTATAAATTCAACCTTGGGTATGGATTTTTTTAAGGTACATAAATCAAGTATGTAAATTATTTATGTAAAAATGTCAAGAAGTTCCTTACATTTAAATAAAGATCATAGGCTTTGTACTCACAATATTTAAGAATGAGATAATTAATGAGCTGCCTCAGTGAATTTAAAACATTCGGTGTTTGTGAAAGAAAAAAATAAGTAAGTCGATTTCAGCAAAATAGTTGAGATTTGGAAAAATTCCCTACCAGACCAATGCAATTTGTCCACTTTACAACACTTTTCTGCAATATGAGCATCTATAATAAATTTCACTACTCATTCTGGTTTGGATCATTATGGGGAATCAGTTCCAAAAACATTTCCACTAGCAGGTAGTTAACTGCTTGTATAGGACGGAGCTTTAAACATCAGGTGAAATTGAAGACTGAGGATTTAATTGGCAATCAGCAGTTATAGAGACTGAGATGAAGGCAGGCCTTAATTGTACTCAGTTAGATAGTAAGTATTTATTGAAATAAAATTCTAAATTCTGTTCATGTGCACGGTGGGCTGACTCCTTGCAGCTGCAATGCAAAAGGGCGTTAGCTTCTGCTATCAGAGACAACAAATCAGTTGTGCACCCAGTTGCAAGGGGTGTGAGTAACCTCAGAGTAACCCTCAGCTAAAAAAGTTATTTGAATAAATGAACATGTTTAAAACCAAGTGTGCTGTAGAGAATAAAATCAAATTCCAAAATTCTCATATAATGTGACTCACTAGCGCCAAAGATTTCCAAAGTATATTAGGGCAGGTTTCCTCAAAGGAATGAAACCCTTAGACAGGTAAGAACTCACTACTATATGTCATAATTCACAGAGCATAAATGACCTACTGAGTCTACTGCTGCATGTTCCACATGGGTTAGTAAAGCTAACTTTAGGTAGGTCACCAAAAAAAAAACATATACACATAGTATAATAAGATAAACTCATGACTTTATCTATATATTGTTTCCATTATAGTCAAAGAAACACAGGAGTGAGATTATTATAATAAAAACATAGAAGCACAAATATTTTTTGTTTCCTATAAAGCATTTCCAGCACATAATTTTTTATCTGAAAAATCAAGAAGGTAACACACAGCAACATTTATCACTAACCATGGCAAAGCTCAGAGAGTTCCCCAGTCTTATAACTTATTAGCAGCCTGTATTCTAGCATGGTCTTTTCAACTCTTTACCATAATAATTTGGAGGATGAGAAGACTGTAAATCTTGAAAACTTGTCAGTGCAGGAACCCAGCCATATTGGGGAAATATTACCTTTTTGGTGGCCATGAAAATCAATCCAGCCTGCATAACTAAATCAAACGAGGGGCTCATTTATCAAAACTAGGGAATTTTGCACCTGAGCAGTAACCCATACCATCCAATCATTGATTAGGTTCTATATAGCTGCAGGTAGAATAAGAAAAGCAAAACTGATTGGTTGTTATTGGATACAGCCATGGCACAAATAGGCGTTTATAAATGAGCCCCCAAGGACATTTGATACTAAGACCATAATAGTTAGATGGTTTATAATATGGGCTCAGTACTGGTCAAAGGGATACTGTTATGATTTTCATGGTATAGTTTTTATTACTAAATTACATGGTGTTCATTGTAAGCAATTAATAGTACTATTTAAAATTGTATTCTTTAACCAATAAATGTTGTTTGTTGTTTTAATACTGGTGTGTAGGCAGCCATCTCAGGCCATCTCAGGTCATTGTGCCTGGTCATGTGCCAGCACTTCACAATGGAACTGCTTTTCTGCTGCTCAATGTAACTGAAGGAGAGGCGACTTGGGTTAGCCATTCTTGGATTTTTACTATTGAGTGCTGTTCTCATATCTACTACTAGGTGGGGCATGGAACCATTTTTAGCAATGCAGGAGTTAGGGAGCTGTTAACCTATTATCTTCCCATTGTTCTGCTGATGGGCTGCTTGGGAGGAAAGGACTGGGAAGATATCACTCCAACTTGCACTATAGCAGTAAAGTGTGACTTAAGTTTAGCAGAGCACAAGTCACATAGCTGAGGGCATCTGGGAAACAAACAACATGTCTAGTCCCCTGTCAGATTTTAAAATTAAACATAACAAAATCTGTTCGCTCTTTTGAAAAACTGATTTCGATGGAGGATTTTGCTGGAGGAGCAATATTAACTGATACGTTTTGTGAAAAAAAATTGTTTTCTAATGACAGAATCTCTTTAACTTTGGAAAATTCTATGAAATATTAAGCAGTGTTGCTGGGTGTTTTTCAAAACTATGTAATTGCAAGAACTCACTGTTACATACTTTCTTGTGTTAGAATTTTTCAGTCGTCATCTTTAAAATATCTATATGAAGTTATTGTCAATGCCTTTAAGGCCTCTGTAGCAGTCTCAGTCATTGTTTACTTAAGTTTAGCATCTGTTAAAACCTAGCATAATTGTAAATTGCAATTACATGGTTAATTCTATTTTATATACAAATATCCCTTTTTATTTTAGATGTTTCTTTAGTTACAGTATAAACCTATCATTTCTGAATTAGGGTAACTATATTTTCCTTATTTTCCCTTTATAGAAAGTAATCTAATTTTAACCATAGCAAGTGTTGTGCTATTTATGTGGATCGTACAAAGTAATCATTTTTGCAATGAAGAATGCCGTTTTGAAGCCAAATACATGCCAATTAAAAACACTACTAAGGTTGCCCGTGCTTGCACTATACAATTTATTGTTGGGCAGATTCTTCGGCAGTGAAGACCCAGCAGGGCTCATTGAGTAAGCTGCCACAGACCTAATATTGCCTAGAAAGTCTAACATGCATTTTATTTCCCCACATTTTTAGACTTATCTAAACTGTTGACAGAAACTTTAAAAAGGTACACTTTCCTATAACTAAAATGGAACAGTCAAAGCATGCTTGACAAGTTATTTCTTTCTAAACACTTATACAAAAAATAGGTCTACATTTAATACATGTAAGAATACCACATATGTCCTGTATGTTATATCTTGCCAGCCTAATCTGCAGTCCAGTTGATCACCTGCTAATTCTGACTGACTTCCCAAAATCCTTATCCATATCCCACTAGGCATGTAGGTTGTTTAGTAACTTCAACCAGGAGCCATGCAATTCATCTGCTATGACCCTGTGCATTCCTCTGTCCCAGTTATGTTGTGCCTTTGATCTTATAATTTTATTTCAATAGTTGTTATAACTTCTGCTACACAATCTCGCCTATTTCCAGGTAACCAGTTTGGTTTTTTATGTCTATATTGAATGCTCCTGCTTGAAGACTTTCACTTGAATGTTTCAAGAGGAACTTCTAGATTTTTAGACACCAATAATTCCAAGTCTATGCAAAATCCAGGTTCAGACAGCCCTAAGGCAGGTAGTATAAACAATGGAGTAACTACAGAGGAAGCCGAACCTGTGGCTGCAGGGGGGCCCAAAAGGTATAGGGTCCCCACAAGGCCCTACTTCATATACAATTTCAATAAATATTGGTAGCACAGGTCAACTTTAAGACATTTTGGGGACCTGAAAAATAATTTGCTGTGGGGCCCAGTAATATCTAGTTACCCCACTGAGTATAAAAAAAGGCTGAGATGCACCTCCTGTCACTGCACCCCTGGCATAGTAAATGACCCCTTTAGTCTCTGTGAACATGGTGTGCCTTCAAATATATGTGATATAACATCTCATGAAGACATACGTAGGTTTTAGTCTGGTAAGCTGAATTCTAATGCTGCTGCTTCATCTGAATCTTGCAAAAATACTAGGACTTGACCCATATCCCAAACCAAATCCAGGATCTGGGAATTTAGTGCATCCTAAATTTCACATTTACTGATCCTATCCTGCAAACTTATTTTCTTCATCCAATATTGATTACAGAACAATCTAGATTCTCTGTTTTTTTACAGATGCAATGTGTGTGTGGGAACAGCAGAGGCAATTTGTCTTGGTGGGTTTTAGTTGTGTTGTCTAATAATCCAAGTGCTGTGACTCTTAGAAACAATCTTTTAAAGATCATTTATTTTCTTTTAAGTCTTTTTATACCAGTAGGTGACAGTTATTTGGGGAGATGCCAAATAGCACCTGTTAAACGAAATAATGTGTGTACATCTGGAAAGAAGTTAGCTGGGATCATTGTAAAAGTTTTGTAGGGAAACTGATTAAAGAAATGGTTTACTGTGACAGGGAGGAAGTGAACAGGGCACATTCTTAGAATTTTACGCAGGAACATTTACAAAACAAGCTGATAGATGGACACACACACACACATATATGCAGTCTCCCAAAATCTGACTTCACCACCAAGAACTATATTTATGTAATCATTAAAAAAAATTGCACACATTTATCCAAAATCTTACTTGATTTATTTTAAAAGAATAGTTTGTTATAAATGGCAGTAATTGAGAGTTTTAGCACATTGAGTAATTGCTGTACGAAACCAAAACTTTTCTTTTGAATTTTGCCTTTCGTAACATAAAGTTCCATGCTAATAATGTGAATCTTTTAACAACTGATATTGGAACTTATTGAATATCAAAGGAAAATAGTGAAGAAGTTGGAGGTCACATTGGGTGTTGACTGAAAGTTTCTAAGGGTGCAGTACAAGGGACACTGGAAACAAAATCATTTTCATCCAAAGCAAGAAAGGTAAGATCTATAAGGACCACAGCATCTGACGAGAGATGTATTAAAACTAACATCATTGAAAAACATCTGTATCCAAAATTCCAAGTTAGCTGAGAATGCCTCAACATTTGATTGGCAATATGATTGGTGACATTCATTGCTGAGTACCAGTTTCCAAAGCAATTGTTCAACAACAAAACAAGTGTAAAAATTGGGACAAGCAATATTGGTATTTCACTGTTGACAACGAGTCTTGATATCAATCTGTAATGCTAATCTGGGCTATCCACACCACACATAGTTAATGTCCAGCTAAGGTAGGAGCACGGGTTACATTTGGACTCTCTCTGCAGGATCCGGGCCTTCGCTAAGTGTCCCCAGGTTTACTCACATCACATGCAGCTTTACACGTCATGACTTTCCTTTAGGACAGACTTGGCAGGTATCCCACTTCACCTATGCGACATATTCAGGTAGTGGTCTCTGGATCAACCTGAGGGCAATCATCTCTCCTGATTCCCTCTCTGCTAGGATCTCTATACTACAGGCAATATGGCCTGGGAGAGATACCTCCAATGTATCACTCCTATGTTGGAGCTCAGAACTGCTCTTATTTAGCTCAAACCTGACTATCTTACACTCCTAGAGCGTACTAGTACTGGGAGCTACACCTGCCACTTTCTATTCCTCATTCATGGGGTTGCCTGGTCCCCGACTTGGACACATGCTTTTCTGGGCCTTGCTGCACCCAGACTCCCCTGGGCACACCCAGCTGGATCAGCATCCAGCAGCCAAAGAGGAAGAGGCCACTCCTGACACACACTATAGTGCAGTGAGGCAGGAAGTTGTCATATCACCTCTTGGCCAATAACACTGAGCAAAGGGTGGGGCCTTAAAGCCATAGGGGCAGATTAACCCCCTATGGGCCCCTACAGAGCAATGAAAATTATACCTTTTTGTAAGGGTTTGAGAGAAGCCACCGTATGAGAGTTTATATCAGCCAAACATGGTTGCAGACATGGCTAAACTTTTATGCCTTTTATGATACAGAACATGGCTGCTATACACAGGACACAGCTCTTATATGTCTCATATGTTGGTTTTATTGCTTACACCAGAAAATACAGGATCTGTCCTATATTAGACTGCACATCTTTTTCTTTTCTTTAGCCCTATCAGACATGCAAATGTTAGTTATATTCCTCAGAGCTGCCTCATAGAGGCAGGGCCAGATTTACATAGCTGGCACCCCTAGGCCCACTGCCGTTCGTCACTCTTGTCCCCTCCCCTTCATTTGTGCACATGCAGAAATTTTCATCATCAGGTCGGGAGCACTGGGGATTGGTGCATGGGAAATTCAAAGGGATTCTGTCATGATTTGTATGATGTAGTTTTTATTTCTAAATTACACAGTTTACACTGCAAATAATTCACTCTACAATATAAAATGTCATTCCTGAACCAGCAAGTGCATTTTTTTTAGTTGTAATATTGGTGTGTAGGCAGCCATCTCAGGTCATTTTGCCTGGTCATGTGCTTTCAGAAAGAGCCAGCACTTTAGGATGGATCTGCTTTCTGACAGGCTGTTGTTGCTCCTACTCAATGCAACTCAATGTGTCGCAGTGGGATCTGGACATTACTATTGAGTGCTGTTCGGGGGGGAGAGGGTGATATCACTCCAACTTGCAGTACAGCAGTAAAGAGTGATTGAAGTTTATCAGAGCACAAGTCACATGACTGTGGGCAGATGGGAAACAATATGACAATATGTCTAGCCCCATGTCAGATTTCAAAATAAATATACAAATATCTGTTTGCTTGTTTGAGAAACAGATTTCAGTGCATAATTCTGGTGGAGCAGCACTATTAATTGAAATGCATTTTGAAAAACTATTTTTTCCCATGACAGTATCCCTTTAAAAAACTAATATATCTAATAATCAGCTCCAGAGCTTCCGAACCAATGTGGGAGTGGTTGGGCTTCATGCCACCCCCTAAAATCCTACTGCCCTAAGCCCGGGCCTTGGTGGCCTTTCCACAAATCCAGGCCTGTATAGAGGTCCAAACTAGAGTGATTGCCCTGAACTAGTTAGAGCAGCAATATTTGTTGATACGAGCATGGGAAGCTCAGCAATGTATTATTATTAACATGTATTTATATAGCGCCAACATATTGCGCAGCACTGTGTACCTCAAAGGCATGAAGCATTGAAATTCCAACCAGCACCCATGCATATCCACATGCTTTTTGGGTATGGGGGGGGTTGGAAGATATAAAAGGGTCTTCACAAAGTCTGTATATATCTACAGTATGGCTCCACATCAATTAAAATCGGTTCTGATATTACTAAACCAGTCTGTTCCTGTTGTATTTACTACAACTTCTAGTTACCATCCAGTTAAATGGCCTTTACTCTGCTCTTAATTCATTCTTGAAGAAAGACCTTTTTGAAAGTTATGTCAGGGTCTAGTGCACATATGCTTTTGTACATAACTCTGCCTATCATTTCGTGGATCTTTGTGTGAACCTTCCAAAGTCCCTGGATCTTAGCCAGACACATGCTAATTTTACAGGAGGCAGAGATAGGGACCCAGAAAACATAGGATAACCTGGACTGTGAATGAAAAAAGATTCATAATATATGGGTCAAACATAAGTAAGTCAGGTTTTTTTAGTAAATATGACACTCCACATACAGCTTTTTGTAATAGATAGAAGGCTGGTGAGCACTCTCCGTGTACATGTGTTTTTTTTTTTTGTATAAACACATGCTGCTTGTCATTTCCAGTAAACCAGCCAGTCCATTGCATTTCCTGAGGAATTTAATGCAACCTTAACATTTATTTATTGGTTCTTCTTGCTCCTTCGGAAGGATTGTATAATCACATACCCACCTGCTGACTTAGTCTGCATTATTGAAGCTTAACCTCACTGTGTAAAAGTCAGATTTAGGGGACTAGCAGAGCAGACCAAATCTCAATTAGGACAGCAGAAGAATTAATCACCTATCAGAGCATTTAAGAGAATAGGCTCAGAGATACAGAGATCCAAAAGGAGCAATACTGTGAGGTCCTTGTATTCTGGGGCTGGACACCTGTTGACTGATTATTACTGCTGACTATAAATACCACCCTGCCTGTGTCAGTAGCATCTGAGGAGCCTTAAAATAAGAGCTCATTTACTGTAACCCGTTCATGAGAATCAGTTGTCCAGGAAAAAAAACAAAAAGGCAGATATTTGTGTTTTAAAGAAACATGGATGCCCGAGTTATATTTAGCATTTAATGTGAAGATTACTGTGGAAACTATGGGGCAAATTCACTAAGATTCGTAGTTGCGCCAGGCGCAACTTCGCTGCGCTTCACCGCACTTCGCCAGGCGTAGTTTCGCCAGCGCTCCGCAAATTCACTAAAATCCGAAGTTGCGCACAGGGGTAGCGTAAGGTTGCGAAGTTGCGCTAGCGTTGATTCGCTAAGTGAAGCAAAGTTACGCTAGCAAAGGTTAATTTGCATACGGCGCCAAATTCAAATTTCAATGGAGGGAAAATTTTTCGATCTTTTTCAGCTTATCACCCATAATGTAGAAAAAACGCCAGCGTTTTTTGGGACTTAGAAAAAATTTTGACTTTTTTTGAAGCAATCCCTATCTACTCTATTGCGCTTCTCCTGGTCTGAGGTGGCGAAGGAAGTCTAGCGTAAAAGGTAGCGTTCAGAAAAATGCGTGAATGTTAGTGAATTTGCGTAGTTACGTCCGTAGCGAAAATTCGCCAGGCGTAAGGGTGCGAAGTAACACTAGCGAATCTACGCCAGCGTTCGTTAGTGAATTTGTGAAGTAACGAAAATGCCCAACGCTAGCGAATTGACGCTAGCGTTCGGCGCTTCGGCACTTAGTGAATTTGCCCCTTTGACTCCAATACTAGGTCCCACAGAGACAGAACGTGCAAATGCGAGACAGAGGAATACATGCTCTGCTTTGCCTATAAAATTTAAACTCTTATGGGCGAATGCAAAAATAACTTGCAGTTCATTCACAATGCAAAAAAATGTTTGCAGAGTACACACTTTTACCGTTGCAGCAGTAGGATAGTGATTGCAAATTTTATAGTTTGTGATAGTGCCCAATGTATGTGATAAAACTTCTTTATGAAAAAGTGTGACATTGTGACATGCAAATTTTTATTCCCATATTCGTTATCTTTTCGAATTTTATTACATCTCCCCCATAGTGTGTAACATGTGAGGAGTAGACTGGCTTAAACCAGCACAAAAGTAGATCCTTTTTTTTACTGAGCAGATACTCTCTTTGACATATGGGGGCAAATTTACTAAAGGGCGAAGTGACTAACACTGGCGAAAATTCACCAGGGTGACGTAATTTTGGAATTGCGCCGCTTTACTACCGGTCGCCGGCGTAACTTCGTTAGCGAAGGAGATAGACTCTAGTGGTACTTTGCTCCCTAACGCTAGGCGAATTTGCGCTCTGGTGAATGGACATAACTACTTAAATTCACTAAGATGCGGATTTTACTGAACATTACCTCTTGCGCCAGACTTGCTTTCGCCACCTCAGACCAGGCCAAGTGTAATAGAGTAGATAGGACTTCCTCAAAAAAATATTTGAAAATTTTTCTAAGTCCCAAAAACGCTAGCGTCTTTTCCTTTTTTCAGGTTGATAGGCTGCAAAAGAGCGTAATTTTTTTTGGGGTAACCGGCTTACCCCCTGCATTTCCTAACATATGAGACATAAACTATACAGTGGGCACATGTGTAGGGAAACATAACTATATAAAAAATTTGGGAGTCCGCCTCTGATTTAGATTTGTTGAAGCCCTAGGTACTCGCCCCAGTTCACAGGCGACATATATATCAAAATTCCTTGTATCCAAAGATAGCTGTCCCAAAGGCTTGCTTTTCCATAAAAAGTTTCTTTATTTAAATTATCATTAAAAATTTGGTTACATTCAGTCCCCCCCCAGGCCCACCTTACGCGTTTCGCACCCTCCGGCGCTTAGTCATAGGTGTATCTGTATCAGATACACCTATGACTAAGCGCCGGAGGGTGCGAAACGCGTAAAGTAGGGCAACATAACAACTCTATTTTATTTTATTAAGGTTCCCTGGGCTTGTGTAGTGTTATGTATTTGCTGCAACATATACGTCCATTCAACTTTAACTTCCCGCCATATGCAAATTAGGCAACGCTAGCGCAACTTCGCCAGCGTTCGGTGCCCTGGACACAACTTCGGATTTTAGTGAATTAGCATTGTCCTGGCTGCGCTGTGAGCGAAGCCGTCGATGTCAAATTTTCGGAGGTTATTAAATTTGCCCCATGGAATCAAATATCCAGAGCTGCCTTAGAAAGCTACTTGATTCTGCGTGGCCCTGTACCAGCAGAATATTTGGGCTTCAGAACAGTGAACAGTAAAAAAAACATACCTTTATACACATTCTGGAACTTGTTACTAATAAATACTAGCAAAATACAAGAAATTTGACATGCCTTTTCCCCGTTATTGTAAAGTAATTATATCTGCACCTCTTCACTATGCATGATTTTGGGAGGGAGTGGGGCAAAAGTTTATAAACAGGTGTCTTGCAAAAGCATTCAATAAACCTGCATATTTTTGCACCCAGGGATTGCACCCGTCTATAGTAAGTAATGTTTTTTCTGTTTAGCTATCTGCCTCTGTAATAGACTTGGAACAGATGGTAAACGATTATTAAATTGACTATTAAAATACCCAATAGAGAAAAATGTTCCTGTTTAGTTTCTGTAATCACCTGTTCAACTGCAGCTGTCTCACAAAGCCTGCTTCTGTTTTTATTAAAGCAATAATGTTTTGGATAAAAAAAAAGATAATAAGCTGACTTTAGGTAACTTTTAGTTATTGAGGCTGACATAATTAAATGGGTGGTTCATGTCTAAGTTTACTTTTAGTATGTTATAGAATGGCCAATTCTAAGCAACTTTCCAATTGGTCTTCATTATGTATTTGTTATAGTTTTTTTAATTATTTGCATTATTCTTCTTGATCTTTCCAGCTTTCAAATGGGGGTGAACAACCCCTTTAAAACTGACACTAGTATTTCATTTGTAGTTGGTCAGATAATAAAGAACTAAACTCACTATCAACACTGGCCATGGGCAGTCACCCATACTAACCAATCAGCAATTGTCTTTTTTTCAGCCCGCTGCAGATAGTAGAATGCAATGCAATGCAACAATTTGATCCTATACCTGTATATCAATAAATAAATAGTAATTATAATGCAATTTTTGTCTCCTTGACTCACTCCAGCTATATATTGAAAAAGTTGGACATTCACCAGATTAAAGGGCAAGTCAACCCCAAAATAAAAATTTGCTTTATGAAAGAAAACATATTTCTAAGCAACTTTCCCATAAATATTTATTAAACAATTTTAGTGCTTTTAAAGTTATTTGTAAATACCGTTGCTATTGAAAGCAGTATTTGCTTAACTCCTGCTTATTACTTTTTAAACAATATTGCAAAAGTCTTAGGGGCAGATTTACTCGAGGGCAAAGTGGCTAACGCTAGCGTCAAATTCGCCAGCGTTACCGCTTTCAGGGACTTCGCCGATTTACTAATGGGCGCAGGCATCGCTTCGCTAGTGAAGGAGATAAACACTAGCGGTGATTCACACTCTAACGCCAGGGGACTTTTCGCTCTGGCAAATGGACGTTACGCCGCAAAGTGTTTTTTTGGGTCGTTGCCGAATTTTCGCCCACGAGTAAATATGCCCCTTAGTTCCTAGCAAAGACAGATGTGTTTATCAATTGCCTTGTCTTACATTGTATCAAAAGTCTGAGTTATCAGGACAGAGAATAGAAAGAGACAGACAACACTGCTTTCAATAGCAGTACATATACAAATAATTTGAGAACCATAAAAAGAAATTAACAAATGTATATTGGAAAGTTGCCTAGAATTATGTTTTCTTTTATTAGCCAAATTTTTAGTTTGGGGTTGACTTGCCCTTTAAGGTACAGCTTGAATAGCATCTAGGCTTTATACTAAGCAAGTGGGATGATGGGTGAATAAGCAGTACATGACAAAGACTTTCACAAGAGGGACATTCACAAACTACTGCCATAATTATTATAAAATTAAGCAGCATGGCACTTTCAACCAGTCTCTGTTGAACCTCATATCCATGATTTTAGCTGCTCAATAGTTCAAAACAGTACAAAGAAATTCTAACTGGGTAACTTTGCAGATACTTCATGAGATACTTTGTGTTTATATATGATGAACTTATTTACATTGTTATACTGGACAATTTAAAACACAATGGCACATGCAATATGTTTGTGTCCTAATGTTGTGCTCTTCATTTTATATTTAGTTGGGTCTGCCTGACAGAGAACAATTTCTGCGCATCTTTAACTTTAATTATACCTTATTTTTTTCTGTTGCATTGGAAATGTTTGATCTCTATAATCTGGCAGACTGTCGTCATTATTTTGTTGTGTGCTTTTTGGGTGGTCTGTCACATTAAACCCAAATCGAAATAAATCTTATATATAAAATTAGTTAGTGGCTTTTTATAATATTTGTGAAAAGGTGAAACGTCCAGGCTTTAGAAAGGCTTTAACAACAGAATGAATTTATGTTTTTATTAGCTGAGCAAAATAGTACAGAAAATAAAAGAAAAGATCCAAGGGCATGAAGCTGTGCAGAGACTTTTTCCAGACTTTCTGTGTTCAAAAGCCCTTTGCAGTGCTGATTTTTTTACATAGCAAGCTTATTGGCCCATAGTCATAAATGACCCACGATTATGAACAGGGGCAGTGTCGGACTGGCCCACCGGGATACCAAGAAAACTCCCGGGGGGTAAAGGTGTCAGTGGGACCTCATGCTTCTAAACATTTGGCTTATTTAATGGCCATTCCCTATTTCTATGAGAATAAAGATGGAATAATAGGTTATAGTATGGAAAGAAAAGAGAATAGGAGAATAAAGGTTGAGTAAGGAAAGGAAGAAAATAATACTTTGAGTGGGCCCCTGGACTAAGGGTTTTTGGTGGGCCCCTGGTGTCCCAATCCAACACTGAACAGGGGTGTATAAGTTACCTAGGGACGGCATATATTATATTAATGGCTACAGCACCAAAGTATAGTTTAGCTGTATGGGAATGCCACCAAGTAACAGTGTTGAAATGACCACTGAGGTCAACTGGAGTCTCTTAACAATTGGCTGTACAATAACTCTAAATACACAAAAAAAGGGGGCTGTGGGAGCACTCCAAGGCTTTGCAATGAGGCTGTGACCACAAAATACATATAGACAAATACAAGAGTCCTCTGCACTCAACCCATTATCAATATATATAAGACAGAGACATTTTGTGCGTACTGCTACTGAAAAATGCCTTACCCTTTAAACAACACAGGGATTGTTTGTCCATATATTGCAATATATTTAAGCTGGCCAACTACGTCAAAGTCATCCCATATCTGGCCAGTCCTACGCTTAATTTTCATCTGATTCATTAAGAATTCTATTGCTTCTTTATACATTTTACAAAGGGACTAAGTTTTACCTGCAACTAACTAGCTGCTTTCAAAGTAAAACTCCCAAACTTGGCTGCCCTTTTATTAGACACCAGCTGACTATAGCTGATTTTTAGAAGTCTCAATGATTTTTTGATGTGCACTGGGTTTCGTGCAATACCCCGAAGTTTTTGGGCAAAAAATATAAGAAATCAGAGTTTTCGGGTGAAAAATCCCAAAAATCATGAAAATCTGAGGAATATTCACAAAAAAATCATGAAAATCTGATTTTTTTTTCCTGCAAAGCAAATTTCCGGGAAAATGTAATAATAAATAAGCGTAAAAAACCAAGCGGATTTGATTGGAATTTGTAGCAGAAAATATTGAGATCAATTTCAGACTTTGATAAATAACCACCATACCGTATACTAGGAAATGCTGTCATGCAGGGAGGTGCCAACCTACAAAAAATTACCAGTGCTAAATAGTTAGGACCAACGTATGGGGTTTACCTTGATGTGGTTTGGTGCCTTGTCAATTTTATGATCATAACTAAAAAACCCTGTTTGAAAATTATACGCACTTGCATATATACCACCAAATTACTAGTGACCCAGTAATGTGCACCAATCAAACCCCTATCATTCTCATCTGTACACAAGGCATTCAATGATTCCTGAGTAACAAGTGGGCATATGCCACTTGCAGCTGTTACCAATGAATGGGTCAGAGACTACACATTGTGATAGCTTCCATATGAACCTGTATTATGCATTTGCAGTTACTTCCACACACCACAAGGCACTTGTCTGCACCCAGCCTGTATACAGAAAAACAAATTGACATTCACGCTAGATCTATCCAATAAGGTATATCAGATAAAAACAAAAAAATATCACACTCATAATAACCCAAGAAAACAAGCCTTTCATTATCCTCGTCTACTTTGGCAACAAGCTGTGTCCTAGATCACCACCTTACCCCACACAGGACTCTCAATAAAGACTCCACTGCTAACTCATTTTAGATTTATCAACCAGAGACGCTTGCAGGACACTTGGTGGGAAAGTGAAGACACTAAAGTATTTCTAGGATTTTCTTGGATGATAATGACAAAATGTGCACCCAGTGGAGACAGTAGCGACATACCGAATTAGGGTACTGGATCACCAATATCACCACTTATAATATGGATCACAGCTAACATCAATAGCTTTTTAAAGTGTGTAGAGTGGATTGGAAGCTCCCAGTGCAGGCAGCTATGCTGGGGCACATGCATGTGCATAATGGAGTAGGTGGCCTGTCTCCATCATTATGTGTATTTTTGTGATGTAGTTTTAGGCAATGCATTGGCCTGAATTGCAGAGGCTAAACAGTAGGTCTATAGAAAAAAACTCTTGATACCCATTGAGAAGGTTTGGAACAAATAACTGGAGAATGTAATAAAAGCCAAGTACAATGATCCGATAAAAAATCTGCTGTGAGTGCCAAATTCTTATCTCTTTCTGTGTGGCTGGCTTTAAATAAAGCAGTCTATGAAATGTGATAGACCACCCAAGCATTTGGTTTCCTATTCAGAAGGAATAGAATATTTTTTTTTTTTAGCCTTGAGCCACATTCATATGTAAAAAAGAACTGATGAGCAACACAAGCATGAAAAATATTCATGGGTGGTGCAAAATAAGGGCTGTAATTGGCAGGGCCGGATTTCTATTTGTGGCGCCCCTAGGCCGGCCAAGGTCAGTCCGCTCAGCCCCTCCCCCTGATGCGCATGTGCACGGTAAGTAACTGTAGGAAATTTGCCAAGTGTGCCGCCCCTGAAATAGTGCTGCCATAGGCCCGGGCCTTTGTGGCCTTGCCACAAATCCGGGCCTGGTGATTGGCTATATGATAGCCCCTATGTGGACTGGCAGCTTACAGGAGGCTCTGTTTGGCAGCACACCTGGTTTTTATGCAACCAAAACTTGCCTCCAAACCAGGAATTCAAATAAAAATAAGCACCTGCTTTGAGACCAAAGGGAGCAGAATTCAAGGGGTTGGTAAGTAGTATTTTGCTCATGAGCCACTGGTAGGGGATCATTGCCTTAAAACATACTCTGAGCTATTTGTTTATTATATGTGTCTATTATTATACTGTACCTGGTATGGCCATCCTGCTTCTCCTTTGGGTGCCACACTGAGTGCTTAGCTGTCACACCAGGTTTACAGGCTGTACTTGTGGTCATGCAAATGGCCTGTAGATGTCACTGTGCTCATACTTATACTGTGCATACTTCCTGGTATCTTAAAAGTGAAAGTGAAAGCTTACTGTTGTGTAATGCCTGCGTGACTCTGCTAATAAAGCACTGTTATACTCTACTCATCCTCGGCTACCCAAAACATAACAGTACTCTAGCCAAAAGTTTTCTTTCACTATCCAGGCATGATTAGTCAAGACCAACTACCAAAGTTGCTTAGAACAGGCAATTCTATAACACACAATTTGGGGGTAATGTAATATAGGTCACCAAAGGGAAAATTGTTCTCAATACGACTAAATATTCACATTGCAAACAATTTTGCCTTTGTGCAATTGGAACAAACATTTTGTGAACCTTTTGGCCCTTCTCGACGGTAGGATAGTGATTGCGAATTTCATAGTTTGCGATAGTGTAAAAAAACTTCTCACGTTTGCTCCAAAATTTTACGCCACCTTCAAGAACATCTTAAAAGCGCACAATTACGATTCGCAATGCAATAAAAGACTAAGGAAGAATGTTACACTGTGACATGCTAATTGTTATTCTTATTTGTGAGCAAATGTGTTCTCTTTGCAAATTTTATAAAATTTCCCCCTAAGAATTAACTTAAACGACTATAAATTGGTACACACACAAAAAACAAAACAGTGTCAGTGTCAGGTCGGTTCTAAGTAATTGTACAAAACAGTAATAGGTTAATGCTGATTTGCTAACTTTTATTGAAAAATACTGATCAGGCAGGCAAAAAATTATATATTTTAACTCTCTCCAGAATTTAACTAGTTAATCTCTCCAGTGGGCACTACTGAATTATATAAACCCTTAATATTGATTTAGGAAAAATAAACACTTTCATGCTGCTTTTGTTCTTAATTTTGTATCTCTAATTTTCTTGCCTCAAAGATGCCTGCTAATTGTCTAACTGAGTCATGCTGCTGGAATGTTTTGCATTAACAAATTGTCTGTCATCATGTACAATAATGTACTGGGCCTCATGTCCTTTCAGCACAAAGTTTGGATATTTGCACTGCTTTTCCGCTTTAAACTGAGGTCGTATAAGCATTTTTTAAATTTTCCCCTAGTTTATATTCAAATGTGTACAATTCAGTGATATACTTACTTGAGAATTTGAAATAATGTGCCTGGTAGAGGGTTATTTTTACTATGGATAAGTATCTCAAAATGGCCACTGCAATGGACACAACAAACTTGCAGATAAGCAACAGTGCAAAACAGTGGTGTAACTTAAGTTTGGGGGGACCCTCCTTCCACACACCCAGCCTTTTCCATGTTTTGAATGGCAGCATTAGAAGCACAAAGTGCACAAGAAAACACACAGTGGCCTCACCATTTCATGACATACTGGTGGCACCTGCATTTTATGCCAGTAAGTTCACTGCAGAAATGGCCGATGAGCATTCATAAACCCCAGACCTGCCAGTAAGTTCACTGCAGAAATGGAAAAGAAGCATTATGTTCACACCAGACATGCCAGTAAGATCACTGCTTTAATGGATAGATCAAGCAGAATACCTTGACCTTTACTTCTTTCCCAGTGCTGCTTGTCTCTCTCAGCCTCCTCTGCCTAACTAAAAGTTCAGAACGTCCAACAACTGCAAGTAGTTCTTGCTAACACATGGCATGGGTAAGGTCCCTTCAAGGTAGGAGGGGGAGCCTTATTTACACCACTGGTGCGCCCAAGTCATTTTCATGCCTATCACCAAAAATGCCATCTCAACAACAATATTTTCTTCACAGTTGCATCAGATTTGTGTACACATTTTAGTGCATTGTCCTCAATTGCATGAACCACATCACCATGGAAGGGGATTCTCACCTCATGCCCATGTGTTGCTTCTTTACAATGCAGCTCTGCCAGACACTTTACACCTTGCCTTCCCCTATCATAAAAGAGCCCTATAGAAAGTCAAAATCATACAGTCACTGTGGGCTTCTGGTGGGCAAAGCTGCACTTTGTTTTTCATGTGAACAGAACAGATATATTCTAGTTAGAGACTAGAAGTTACTACCACCCTAGTTAAAAGACCAAATGAAATGGGTACCTTAGTGGGTCTTCTCGCTTTAGTGTTCTTCATATGGTGTAATTTCTTTTTTCCAGACTGCCTAAGGTCAATAACACACGGAACATTCTGGCTCCTGCATGAAATCGTGGTTGAAAAATGCCCTCTCATTGCAGTGCATTTAAATTGCTGCAAACATGGCCCTCCACTGCACGAAAATACGGTGATGAACATTTTCCCACAATTAGGTGCTTTTACTGACATTCTTGCGAAAATGTAAATCCATTACAATGCAATACACATGAAAATTATTTAAGACTTTTACAATGATAATTTAACTGTTTTACATTTTCCATTAAAGAGCTCTGTAAACTATTTACATTACATTTTCCATTAAAATCACTGCAGTAAAATCAAGTTTTTTTTCTTCACTAGTTTATACTGTTGATACTTACCCTTAAGTCATTAAAATTTCTATCTATTCATTTTAAAAATGCATTTATGCAGAATACGTGGTCTCCATAATAGCAGTGACTAGAACACTAGCACTTAAACCTGCCCCCTTGTTGGTCGCACATTTAGTTATATAGTTGCTAGAGGTAGAGAAGGCTTCACAGACCATTGCCATTGTATTCTTTGGTGCCTTTGATCTCAACTGCGAAATTTTGCTTTTAAGGTGGTGACACACGCTAAGGGGCAAATTTACTAAAGGGCGAAGTGACTAACGCTGGCGAAAATTCACCAGTGTGACGTCATTTTGGGACTTCGTCCATTTACTAACGGGCGATGGCGTAAATTTTGTAAAGACTGTAGCGCTACTTCACACTCTGGCAAATGGACGTAACTATGCAAATTCACTAAGATGCGGATTTTAATGAACGTTACCTCTTGCGCCAGACTTGCTTTCGCCACCTCAGGCAAAGTGCAACAGAGTAGATAGGAGTTCCTCAAAAAAAAGTCCCAAAAAACACTTGCGACTTTTCCGTTTTTCAGGGTGATAGGCTGCAAAAGATCATAAATTTTTTTAGGGTACCCAGCTTCCTCCCTACATTTCCTAACATATGGCACATAAACTATACACTGGGCTCATGTGTAGGGCAATATAACAACTTTATTTTATTAAGGTTTCCCAGGCTTGTGTAGTGTAATGTATTGGCTGCAACATATACGTCCATTGAAATTTAACTTCCTGCAGTATGCATATTAGCCAACAATTGCACCACTTCGCTTTGCTTGCCGAATTAACACTAGTGGAACTTCGCCATTGTTCGGTGCCCTGGACGCAACTTTAATGAATTAGCGTTGTCCTGGCAAATTTTCGCCTAGCGAAATGTGACGATGTGAGCGAACCCTTTGCTGGCGAATTTCCGGAGGTTAGTGAATTTGCCCCTAAGATTCAGGGGAGATTAGTTGCCCAGAGACAAATCTCTTCTTCTGCCTCACGAGGAAACTTCGGGCGACTTCGAAAACGAAGCAACCGAGTGCCATCCCGCAGGCGATTTACACTCTAGCCGGCGGGAAGGCTTTTCGGGGAGATTAGTTGCCCGAAGAAGAGCAGATTTGTCGCTGGCCGACTAATCTCCCCGGAATCTTAGCGTGTGTCAACACCCTTAGATGTGCTATTTTCTGTGCATTTTCCATAAAGGATATAATAATAAAATCGATGAAAAAGTAGCAATGGCATTACCAAGGGAGATAAGCCTTGGATCCACAGTAACATAGTAAGTCAGGTTGAAAAAAGACAAAAAGGCAAAAAAAACCCATCTGTAGCCTCACCAATTTGCCTCAGAGTGGGAAAAAATCGGACTGGACCAATTTGTACTATGAGCTATTTCCCATAACCCTGTATTCCCTCACTTGCTAAAAAGCAACCCAACCCCTTCTAAAAGCTATCTAATGTATCAGCCAGTACAACTGATTCAGGAAGAGAATTCCAAATCTTCACATTTCTCACTGTAAAAAACCCCTTCCGAATATTTAGGCGGAACCTCTTTTCTTTTAATCGGAATGGGTGACCTTGTGTCAGCTGGAAAGACCTACTAGTGAATAAAGCATAAGAGAGATTATTATATGATCCCCTTATATATTTATACATAGTTATCATATCACCCCTTAAGCGCCTCTTCTCCAGCGTGAACATCCCCAATTTGGCCAGTCTTTCCTCATAGGTAAGATTTTCAATACCTTTTACCAGCTTAGTTGCCCTTCTCTGTACCCTCTCTAATACAATAATGTCCTGTTTGAGTGATGGAGAACAAAACCGTACGGCATATTCTAGATGGGGCCTTACAAGTGCTCTATACAGTGGAAGAATGACCCCCTCCTCCCTTGACTCTATGCCCCTTTTAATACAGCTCAAGACCTTATTTGCCTTGATGCTGCTGACTGGCATTGCTTGCTACAGCCAAGTTTATCATCTACAAGGACTCCAAGGTACTTTTCCATAATGGATTTGCCTAGTGCAGTCCCATTAAGGGTATAAGTGGCTTGGATATTTTTACATCCCAGGTGCATGACTTTACATTTATCAACATTGAATCTCATTTGCCACTTAGCTGCCCAGATTGCCAGTTTGTCAAGATCCTGTTGCAAGGATGCCACATCCTGGATGGAATTAATTGGGCTGGATAGTTTTGTGTCATCAGCAAACACTAATAAATTACTTACTAAATCATTACTGAACACGTTAAATAAAAGTGGACAGCGCGCTGCCTCTGCATCCGACAGTTGTGTCGCGTTGGATCAAAACTGCAACTTCATCCTACAATGCATTCACTTACCTTATTTCCGTTGCATCCGACTTGACGCCTGCGTTTTTGCAACAGCTCGTCGGATCGCTACAAAATCGTCCATGTAGTCCTACCCTCTGCCTTGCACATTGAACCAAAGTACGCATCATGGTGATGGAGCACTCTTTGGTGGTTATTTATCAAAGTCCAAATTGATCTCAATATTTTTTGCTACAAACTCAGATCAAATCCGTTCGGGTTTTTTCTGCTTATGTATTATTACATTTTCCTGAAAATTTGATGTACGGTAAAAAAATCAGATTTTCACAATTTTTTCATCCGATTTTCAAAATTTTCACTATTTTTATGGAATTTTCATCCGAAAACTCAAAACAAAACCCAGCGCAAATCAAAAAAAATCATTGGGACTTCTCCCATTGACTTATAAGCAATCTTGACAGGTCTGAGATATCGGATTTTCCGGAAAAATTAGTGATTTTTTAAAAGTTCGATTTTATATTAAAAAGATCAAGATTTTTTGTGATTTTTGCATTCAGAGTTTAGTAAATAACCCCCTAAAATTCATCAGTTCATCAGACTTCTATGCCAACATCAAATTTGCATCAAAAAACCTGCCTAATAATATCACCCATTGTATTTACACACCTTAATATATCTTATAAATATTCCCTGTGTTTTAATTAATTGTCATGAATAAATGTGCTATTTGGTTGCATTTATACTGCCATATCTCTATTTTATGTACAGGCAGGATGAGAAAATAATAAGAAATGTCAATCAGGACCTAATTTTTAATATGAATGACTGTATGGCTAGCTCTTTCTGTAGTTTAAGATATATACCCTATTGCCTTGTACATACAACATATTTTTCAGTTATATATTCTGCAAAGTTATACACGGGTTCATATTTTCTCTGGCACTCAACCTCTTTCTAGATTCCAGTGAGAAATAATTGGTTACAGCATAACAGCAAAGTCCCTTCCAAGTCTGAAAAATGAAGTCATCATTTAATTTGCTTAATCAGTTTCAAAATGCTGGTACTTAATTAAATGCTACATGAGCATAGCCTTGATGTACGTGCCAACTACGGGTGTTCACAAGTCATAACAAGCAATCATTTCAAATGTGGCATTTACAATTGTCCTCTGCTAGGGTCCTGCTGGTGATCAGTACCTTGCTGGACTATTATAGCACAACAGGTAGATATTGAACAGCACAGATGAAAGCCACTTAATTTAAACATGTATTCCTTTTATTTTTTTAAAAAAAATTGAGTTTGCAAGAATGTGTTTATTTCTGAAAATTCTCAATGGCTCAGAAACCGACTCATCAACAATGAGAACTGATGATTTTGGAAGGTAGAGCACCTGCTATGCCAACATGGTTTCACTGATTTTACAAGTTAGAAAAGTTAACATTCTTTCCGGGCTTTGTAATTCAGAGTAAATACTTTTTTGCTCCACCAGGCCGGTGCAATTGCCTTTAAACTCTGAGTTTTAAAGCACTGCATATTTTGGATTAGCTCAGACCACCTAGGTACACAGCTGCAGCACCCATTATTGTGCAACATATTGCGCCGAACACATTTACTGCACTGCCGGCTGGCACATAAAAAAAGCATCTGTTTTTTTTCTAAATGAATGAAAAAACACATGCATTCTGTGATGTAATCTCCACTAGAGAATATGACAAATATGCACAGGTGCAAAACATGAGCCCCAAACACAACAGACACTTACATCTAAATTGACACATATTTCTGATTTTGATAGGGCATGATAGCTAGCTGTCACAACAACAAGAGCAGACAAATAATATTTCAGCTATCACAAACAGTTGTGCATCTTATTAAGCTTAACCACAACTAATATGATCTTTGGCCCATTCAAGGATGCACTGAAAAGCAACCATCAGTGACTTGTATGCAAGAGACTATGGGGCAAATTCACTAACCTCCGAAAATTCGCCGCTTCGCTCACATCGCAACACTTCTCCAGGCATAGATTCGCCAGGACAACGCTAATTCAATAAAATCCAAAGTTGCGTCCAGGCCGCCGAACTCTGGCGTAGTAGTGCTAGCGTTACTGTGGCAAGTGAAGCGAAGTTGCACTAACGTTGGCTAATTTGCATACGGAGGGAAGTTAAAGATCAATGGACGTATATGTTGCAGCCAATACATTACACTACACAAGCCAGGGAAACCTTAATAAAATAAAATAAAGTTGTTATATTGTCCTACACATGAGCCCAGTGTATAGTTTATGTGCCATATGTTAGGAAATGTAGGGGGGAAGCCGGTTACCCCAGAAAAAATTCACCCTGAAAAATGAAAAGCCGCCAGAGTTTTTTGGGACTTAGAAAAATTTTCAACTATTTCCGATCTACTCTATTGCACTTTGCCTGGTCTGAGGTGGCGAAGGCAAGTCTGGCGCAAGAGGTAACGTTAAGTTCAGTAAAATCCGCATCTTAGTAAATTTGCGTAGTTACGTCCATTCTCCAGGGCGCAACTTCCCCAGGCATAAGGGAGCGAATAACCTCTAGAGTCTCCTTCGCTAGCAAAGTTACACCAACGACCGTTAGTAAATTGGCGAAATAATGAAATGATATCACGCTGGCAAATTTACGGTAACGTTAGTCACTTCGCCCTTTAGTAAATCTGCCCCTATACATGAACCAGCACCAATCTACACAATTCTACTCTCTTTTGTTTTGGATTGTTTTGTGCTTGGTAGAACAATAAAGCTTGCAATAAAAAGCTGTAACAGTACCTTCTGTATCTGTATCTAGTTTGCACTTTTTGAGTCCTTGAAAAGTGAAATTTAGGTTTACGCATCAGGGCCAATATAAACTTATCAACGAGGGGGGTAATGTAACAAAAGTCACAACGTTTGCCCCAGGTCTAGTAAATCATAAAATAGCAAGAAACATTTACTGGTCACCTGTTTCAAAGCAAATACTTGATTGGTTGTAGCATGTTACTATCAGTGGTGCAAAGATTGCAACTTTTATTACACTGCCATATTAGTGCCCCCTGATGCATTTCATCAGAACAAGTTAGCGAAAATTATCCATAAATTCACCAAACAAAAGAATTTTCTATTATGGAGGTAAATTCCCCCAAAAAAGATCTAAATTGAGCATTTTGCTTTCAGCCTTTATTGCACAGTTGTTTGCAAATCTTACCCCATATCTAATAAAAGACACTAAGGGGCAGATTTATCAAGGGTCGAATTTCGAAGTACAAAAAATGTCGAAATTCCACCATCGAATAAAAAAACTTCGAACTTGAAGTTTTTTCAACAAATTTGGCATTCCTGCGGGCGAATAAAAATCGTTCGAATCGACCGATTTTAGCGATCGATCGAAGGATTTTTATTCAATGTGTATAGACTTAGAAAAATGTTGTAGACGGTCCCCATAGGCTAACATACCAATTCGGCAGGTTTAATTTGGCGAAGTATTGAAGTCAAGGTTTTTTTAAAGAGACAGTACTTCGATTATCGAATGGTCGAATATTCCAATTTTTACTTCGAAGTAAATTCGAAGTCGTAGTATCCTATTCGATGGTCGAAGTATCCATAAAATTACTTCGAAATTCAAATTTTTTTACTTCGAAAATTCCCTCGAATTCACTTCGACCCTAAGTAAATCTGCCCCTAAGTTTTCCCCGGTGTAGTAACCCATAGCAACATAAAAGATATTTGCTTTTAAACAGGTGCCCAGTAAATGTTTTCTGCTGATTGGTGGCTATAAGTAATTAGACCAGCAGCAAGCTTTGCTCCATTTATTACATATGCCCATAGTAGCGTATTTAAAGGAGGTGGGATAATAACCCCAGGGTAAAGCTTTATATGTAAATCACTTATGTATTGATACTTCAAGATAAAATGAGTAAAATTTTTAGCTCAAAATTACCAAAAAGGCCTATAGAAGAAGGGCATCTTTGTGGGAAGCAGAATATAACCACCCATATATGGATAGAAACCATGTGCTGATGCAATAAAACTGGAATAAACAGAGCTCCTGCCTGGGGCATTTAATAAAAGCTAGCTGAGTTGCTGGCGTATGCTGATGTTATATCAGAATGTGCTAATGAAATTCAGCCATGCACTGGAAGAACATGAGCACTATCCCATTGTAACTTTACATCAGCTTTTATAAATGTGAAATCATTGTACTAGGACTGCCAGAAGCACAAGGGTGCATTACATAAGTAGGTGTGACAATTTCAACCAGTTTCTAGAAAAATACGTTTTAATATCCAGGCACCACCAAAGAGGACGGAAAATGTTCTCTTATATTTGTGCCTCCTATTTGTCCCCCTCCCAAGTACATATGTTCATCCTTCAAATTAATTATTTTTAATGATATACATAGACTGGTGAAATCTATATGACTACACCTATAAGTATAGTATATTACAGGTATGGGACCTGTTATCGGGACCTGGGGCTTTGAGGATAATGGATAATAATACCTTTAGTCTACTAGAAAATCATTTAAACATTAAATAACTCCAACAGGCTGGTTTTGCTTCCAATAAGGATTAATTATATCTTAGTCTGGATCAAGTACAAGCTACTGTTTTATTATTAAGAGAAAAAGGAAATGATTTTTAAAAATTTGGATTATTAAATAAAATAGAGTATATGGAAGACGGCCTTTCTGTAATTCTGAGCATTCTGGATAACGGGTTTCTGTATAACAGATCCCACCCCTGTTCTTTGATTGAAAGACATATATTATCAGTTCCATGTAGTGAAAACAGAATTTTGCAAGTCCCAAAAAAAAAAAAACCTTCATATGAATCAAGGGTATCGTTCTAAATGTAACAGTGTTAGTAAAACTGGCAGGCCTCAAGCTAATGATTTGCAAGTAAATGATGTCCATATTCCACTGTATGTTTGGTACAGTTTTGGTTTAACAGTATGGGGCATATTTATCAAGGGTCAAATTTCAAATTGAAAAAAACTTCGAAATTCAAATTCAAAAAGACCAGCCGAAATGAAGTAGAAGTTTTCTTTTTTGGTCGAATAGGTCTGTTTTCGATCGAATAAGTCTGTATTCGGCCGAATTCGAATCAAAGGAATAGCGCATCAAATTCAATTCAAAGGTTTTCCCCAAAAAAACTTTGACTCCAAATAGGTTATAGGAGGTCCCCCATAGGCTAAAACAGCAATTCAGCAGGTTTTAGATGGCGAATGGTCGAAATCAAATTTTTAAAGAGACAGTACATTCGATATTCGAATTTTGATATTCTAATTTTTGAATTTTTTTTCAAATTAAAATCGAATTTGGACTATTCCCTAGTCGAAGTACACAAAAATAACTCGAAATTAGAATTTTTTTCATTCAAAATTCACCTCGACCTTTGATAAATCTGCCCCTATATGTCCTTCTTCACTTTCATTGTATAATTCATTCTTGTTCTGCAACACCAAAAAAAGAAAACATTTTGCATTTTGTCACTAAGACTGGTGACCAAATCTCAGCTTTTCTGAGGTTGCAGTTGGGAAAATTTTTGATTGAAATGTTTGTGATACATTCAGGGGGATAATTAATCCTGAATGATTCCCAGCAGTTCAATGTTTTTCCCATTTCCTGACAGTCAGGAAAGCTGGACTTGGATAAGTCACTTTGAGTATATATCAGTAATAATATTTACAGAACAATGATGGCTGGGGAAACAAATGTCAGAGCAGGCAGCGTTTCCTCTGTCCTGTTGCAAGATAATGTGCATGCACTGCCCCTTAAGGGTTGCCTATAACATACATTCAATTTTCTTTGTATTTGGAAACCTATTTCACAATTTCCAGAGACTGAAACACATTGAAAAAACTGTAGGTGGTATACATTTTATAGGGCAGGAAGCATTTTTGTTCAATTTATTTTGTATGCTTTTTACTGAAGAATATCAGGATGCTGAAAGGTAGCTGTTTCATAAATACTGTGTTTCAGGAACCTGTGATGTATACCAGATGAAGCCAAATTTCTGATTAAAATGTTCAATTTTCAGGCAGGACATAAAGACAAGAGAGGGATTTTACCATTTCTAGGGAAATTGGATACTACTCAATGAAGAGAGTGTGTATCTGGCAATAGCATTATGGTTTCCTTTGATTTTCAGAAAGAAAGCACAAATAAACCAGCTCATCTGGTCTAGAAGAAAGGATAATTAAAGGCCACATTAATGGAAGGGCTTTAACAAGACAAATTTTATTAGGATTTAAAAATGAGTGCCATGACAGTAGCCGTAAAAATTGGATTAAAGATACTTTAATGTTACTCTATGAAAGCAATGTCTGCCCGTTCATCTTACTAAATTAAACATGTGCAAGCTGTTCATGTTGCAGTTGACAAGAATACTTTTATTGACAAGAAATAATATTAAAAATAATTTGTACTTTAAAATGGTTAAACAGTGAATCCAGAGAGTCTTCCGTTCCTCAGTGCTGTGAATAAAATATATAAGATATTTATACATTTCCTTCTGCTTCTCTCTTTTCTGTTTCTTACAATGGACCTGCACTGCTTTACTAAAAACCCTGGAAACTGCAGTTCAAGAACAAATGGCTGTTGGGTTTTATTTACCGGTGGAATACAGTAAGTTTCTATAGTGACAAGGACTACTGATGCATCACTGTGCAGGAAACTAAAGATTCATTACTTATTACCTATCACTTCTATAATGTATGATGCTCTATATTTGATCAGACATACATACACTAAAAATTGGTACCCAACAACAGAGAGTGGTGATGGAAAGAATGTGGCATGTCAAGGAGGTCTGGCACAATGGATATCCATAAAATGCAATTGTGTTGCTTAGCAAAAGGAAGACACCACTATAGGATGACACCATAAAAGTCCAGTTAAAGAGGCCAAGTTTCCAGGAATATTTCACAGTGCAAGAGACAATGAAACTGAGATGTAATAAAAAAAAGAGAAGGTCAAAAACTGTTGGATAACACAGGTCTAATCATTGTGCAAATAAGAAATTGAATTTCATGCAATATGAATTTGATTGACCAATAAACGTTGGTAGCAGATGGAAACGTAGATCATTTTTCAGTGCTTCAAATAAAAATGCAAAAAATCTAAATAAGCTCTTACTGTCACTGTTTTGTTCTAAAAAAGGAATCATTCATGTGAATAATTTATAAATATTTAGGGATGCACCGAATCCAGGATTAGGTTCGGGATTCGGCCAGGATTCAGCCTTTTTCAGCAGGATTCTGATTCGGCCGAATCCCTCTTGCCCGGACTAACCAAATCCTAATTTGCATATGCAAATTAGGGGCAGGGAGGGAAATCATGTGACTTTTTTCACAAAACAATTAAGTAAACAATGTTTTTTCCCCTTTCCACCCCTAATTTGCATATGCATATGCAAATTAGGATTCGGTTCGGTATTCGGCCAAATCTTTCATGAAGGATTCGGGGGCTCGGCCGAATCCCAAATAGTGGATTTGGTTCATGCCTATAAATATTATATAAAACCTATTAGCTTCAGAAAATACAAAGGATCTTGGAGGAAATCTCCATGACGTTTCTACTGCAGATTTGTTTTTTGCGTTACTATGAATGAAATAGTATGATGCCATTTGGAGCATTACCAAATCAACCTGTTGAATATAAAATTCCAAGGGGTTGCAAAGAGATTTTCTTATGGAAGAAAACAATAATATTGGCAACTACATTAGTATCCGCTGTAAAGATGAAATCGAGAAAATTGACCAGTTTCACCATGTTCTCCTTCATCAGGCTACAAACGTAGTTTAGAAATATAAATATAGGTTAAGGCAGTTCATGCCTTTATTACTATATATCCGTACTTTGCATAGACCAATGTAAGAGTCAGAGATATCAAGGGGGTTATTTACTAAGCTTCAATTTTTCTGGTAGAGTTTTTCTGGGCAAAAACTCAAAGTTTTAGAGGGAAAAAAACCTTGAATTTTTTTCTAGATTTATTATACCCCAAAGCTGCTAAAAGTCAGAATCCAAATATCTGCCATCTCAAACCTGCTGAGGTCATGTAGAAGTTAATAGCAGATATCCCTTTTACAATTTAAAGATACTGTGATCTACGCTGGGTTTTGTCCGATAATGTGAAAAAAAAAATTCTGGTCGATAACCCAAAAAAAAACGAATGATTTTGGTGTTAAATCCAAAAAAAATGTATTTTGTATTTTATTGATAAATAAGATAAAATCATAAAAAGGTAAATTCGAGTTCTAGTAAATAACCCCCTAAGTGTGATATGTGCAATTGTGGAGTTGTAAGTCTCTGCATGTTGTCACAAAGGGATTTTTTTTTAATAAATAACTGTAATAAATAGCATAAATAACTGTAATAATGCTTCTACAGAGGCACATCAATATGTTTTCTAAAAAGACTTCACTGTGTTTCTAAAAAGGTTCCTTTTATTTTATTTCTAATTTTGGTTCTAATGGTCTAAAATGAAACAAATTTCTTTTGCATCTGAAAATCTGGAGCAACATTTAAGAAAGTATTAAGGAATCTCGTGAAAACATTTTCAATGTGCTTCTTCTGTGTCTGCTTTTTTTTTTGCCTTTGAACACATTGTATGTAATTATTTGACCTGTTTTGCTTCCTCCTGTTTGAGTAACCGCAGCAATGCAATGTTTTATGGCACAGCTTTCTTTCAAAGGGGCCCATTTTTCTTTGGTGGGAGAGGATCTCTATGGAGATGATAAAGGCATTCAATTGTTTTCATCAGTTTAATGGGACGAGGCTTGTAATTTGTTAGCAGAGTGGAAGATAAAAAAATAGTTAAAGACATGTTTAGAAAGAATAAAAATAAGTTGTTATTTCATTCACTTATGAGGGAAACTAAGTTGAATGGAAAAGAAATACAACAAATATGTACAAAACGTAATAAATAAGCTCATTTGATGGCCACTCATTGCAAGCTTGCACAAAGTAATCCTGCCATTTTACACACTGGCATGTATGGTTGCTATAGTATTTTTGCCCCCAGAAATGATTTTGGAATGCTGGGGGTAAGATGTATTCTGTGATATGTTGAAGATATACAACCTGCCAGCCTAGAAGGCCATTTATAAAACCCATGGACCGTGTGCCATATCTGCTAATAGCTACTGCAAATGTTGGGGACATATTAACAAACGTTACTACATTTATGGTTTGAATTCTTTAGCACACTTTCCTTCCTACAATTTTTTGAAGAAAATTGCTCAGTGATCCACCTTTTCTAATGTAAACTTTAACTGTGCATGGTCCTAGAAAAATAATGTTTGGAAATGTTTAAACATTCAAACTCCTTGGACAGTGCTATTTCACAGAATACATTTCTATCTTACCCCCAGCATTTCAAAATAATTTCTGGGAACACTTAGCCCCTGGATCTTTGTGTCATATAAGACCTAGTTTTTCAAATGTTATCCATCAAGTCAAAGTAGCTGCAAGTGGAGAAGGGTATTTAGTTCACCAGGAAAGCCCTTTGACTCAGCTCCTGTAACAGTAATGAAGGCTGTCTAAACTGATATGGTGAAGGTTTTTGCTTTCCAGTTAGAAAGTAGATGATCAATATTCCCCTTTCTAAAGTAAGATTTATAGTGCAAACTTACCTTCTTGGTAAGTAATTTCAGAAGTAGATACCACTAAAGAATTTAACTTTAGGTATATACTAAACAGACATATTAATATTAGATTCTGGAAGCTGGCTATAAACAAGTTTCTTGTTTCCTATGTTATATTTTAGATACTTTGATTGCAGGAAAGGTTAAAACTACTAGTCTGCAACCTACAAATTTGTGATACACTAGTCGATCTTCCAATGAATGGTTAAAAGCAAGGCAACTGTATAGAATGAAGACTCCACAACTGCTATTTTTGAATTCTGTTATTTTTTCAATCACAGCAATGTGATTTAGCCAGCAAATATTTATTAAATGCATTACATCAGACATAGTAGGCATTGCTTAGATCATCTATGCACTTTATTTGCATTACCAAGGCATAGCCTACACTTCAGAGCATTCCAAAACGTTGTGTAGTTAAACAGGATTTCTAGGAGTGGTTAGATAAGTGCCTGGGATGACATGCTTACCCAGTTGTCTGAATATGCCACTAGATTGTGCAGACATTTTCCATTTAGGGAACAGGTATTAGGACATCTTGTAAGAGACGTTACTCCCAACCAGTGGTGCCACCTTGTTTGAAAAGGTTGAACATGTTACATGTATTTATTGCTATGGGTGTGTTTTGAAGAAGGAGGGGGAAAATTGAATAGCAGAGAAGTTGAAAAGATTTTACCTGGGACACCTAGAATGTTATGAATAAAAATAGATGTAATCCTGCCATGGTGTATTAACTAATGGCAGATCATTGATAGTTACTGAAAATTAAGTCAAAGTCAAAAGCTCTTCTAACAAGGATCTACCAAAGTAGCTATATATATTAAGTGATATCCCATAGAGTAGCATTTTGGTTAGAAGAGTAGGTGCAGATCTAAGGTGGGAACCATAATAAAAAGCTGATCACAGAAAATTAAAATGGCTGCTGCTAGGAAAGAAGAATGGTTAATATTTGCAGCTACGATCTCTAAAACAGATTGCAGATTTACACAAAATAAAAGCACAGGTTTAGGATATCTACTAGAGGCCTCTCAAGTGTAAAGGTGGTGATTTCATATCTGTACTTCTTTAAAGGGGCTGTTCACCTTCCAATACTTTTTTACAGTTCAGTTGTTATCAGATAGTTCACCAAAAATAAAGACTTTTTTCAATTACTTTCTATCTTCTATTTGTTTTTCTAATATTGAGGTGTAAAGTTTCATTTTTTACTTTCTTATGTCTTTCTAAAGCAACTCTGAAAGGGGGGGGGTCATCGACTCTGTAACCGTTCGATACATTTAGTTGATACATTTCTTATCTTCGGCCTACTGAGCAGAATCCCTGAGTTTCATTACAGGCAGCTGTTACAATTGATACAATAGTTGCTAAGAATTCACAAATGTTGCTGAGAAATGTATCAACTAATATAGCAAATTGTAACAGTTCAGAGTCTGCACCTGGATTACTGAGATGCCAAACTGAAACAACAGAGACAGGAACATTATCAGAACTGAAAAAAGAAATGTTTGGAAGGTGAACAACCCCTTTGACTATGAAGAAGCAATAGAGCACATATCAGAATCATAACAAATCCGCAATTGACTGAGTAGCCCCTTAGTATAATGAACAGCTTCTCATATGAAAGCCTAACAGGCAGTAGCTGAGGGAAAGGAGGGTATTGTTTATACTGAGGGCTTTTCAGTGGAGTGATGATTTAATTTGATTGTTCTCAGGAAGTAGAATGTGGCTTTATTTTCAATTTCCAAATGATCCTGTTTAGTGCAAGAACTTACAAAAGATAAAAATATATACAGCAATTATATTTAATTATAATTAAATAGTAAGCAAAACGTATGTTCAGTAAAAGGCTTATTCAATGAGCTCATGCTAAAAAGTGGGCCACTTTAAAGGGGTTATTCACCTTCCAAACACTTTTTTAGTTGAGTAGTTTTCAGACTTTTTTCAATTGTTTTCCATTTTTTATTTTATACTATTTTCCCAAAATCTAAGTTTAATGTTGAATGTTCCTGTCTCTGGTGTTTCAGTATGACAGCTCAGTAATTCAGGGGCAGATTCTGAACTGTTTTAATTTTGCAACATTTAGTTGATACATTTCTCAGGTGCTTTTCTGGATTATTAGCAACTATTGTATCAATAATAACCGCTGCCTTTAAAAGGGAACTACAGCTTCCAAACCAAAATTTGATAAAGAGGCCCACATAATAAAGAAACCCTTAATATACCCATCACAGCTACCTACTTCTTCAAAAAGTATGAATAAATGTCATTTCTATGCTGAAATCCAGCAGTTTAACAGTTATTTTCTTTCTGCATCATTTGAAATCCTGGCAGGGAAGGAAGGACTAAACACTGATGTTACAAATTGTAACAACTTCTCCACAGCTTACAGACAGCATGCAGAAACTACATAACCCACAATGCATTACACTGTGATGTTCTCTTCCTTATTGAAATCACGTGTGCAGGGAATTGTGGGGTTTAGAGGATGAATGCTGAGGACAGCTGGCTGCTGATACAAACTAACATTAGTCAGCCAACTCAGCAAAGTAGTCAGGCAGATCAGCAGGAGAACAGGGGGCTAGGATTAGGGAACTGTTCCAAACCATTTAAAATCATGAAAAGTCTGTATATTTTTTAATTGATGTATAATGCAAAGTTGCTTGAAATTATGTTTACTTTTCAAAAAGCTCAAGTTATGTGTGTGTGGAGTTCCCCTTTAATGAAACTCAGGGATTCTGCTCAGCAGGGCCAAAGATAAGAAATGTATCAACTAAATGTATCAATTTAGAACAGTTTAGAGAGTCGGCGACCCCCCCTCCCAAAGTTGCTTTAGAAAGGTGAAAAATTAGATTTACACTTCAATATAAGAAAGTAGAAAGTAATTGGAAAAAGTCTTACTATTCATCTCTGATAAATGCTGAAATGTGATGCTTTCTCTGATGTCTTGCACTACACATTTTATCTGATATATGTAGAATTTCTAGGCCGGGGTGGAATGATGTGAAGAGAAACCAGGAATTAATGATACAGGTACTCTCTATGGTAAACATGGCACACAGCTTTTGCATCTTAGTGAACCGTGTTCCTAAATAACATCATTGCACTAAAACACACTAATAAAATGTTCGTGGTCTGCGTTATCTTGAAGCTGACCTTGATTAAGCCTTCACATCCAATCTTTGCCCCCTCCATTTTTTGTTGTGTTTTAACTCCAATCATACTCAAACTTGGCTAATGGAAGAATTCATTTCACAACAGCAATAACACTGAAGGTTGGACGTCCACTCTATAATATACTGGAGGGTGGGGGGGCAGTAAACATTGTTGCATTCTTTGCTGTAGGATACAATGGCAGGGATAAAAGTAGGAACTAATCCATTAAATTACTATGAAATTTACCTTAGTATGGTTATCAGTAGACATGCAAATGAAGCAGGTTTCAATTGTGCATTTGCTTAATACAGTAAAAAAGGCCGCTCTCCTCTATTTCTTTGTAAAGGGAATGTTTTTATTTCTGGGAAAGAGTCTAGAAGTGTATGCTGTGAGGGGCAGCACCCCAAGCTTTCACTATTTAAACATGGCAAGGAAAATAGCCATTATTATTATCAAGGCCATCTTTGCTTTTGTAAAATATTGTGGATCTGATTATCAGTTTTTATAACTGCCATAAAAGTCTAACTGTATAATGGGACATAGTGTAACTAGCTGCTTTTTTACCCTATAATATATCTGGCATAATTTGACACTTTTTACACTCTTTATTATGCCGGGACTTCGAGTAGAATTCTTTTATATAGTGTCTAAGGTTCAGATATCCATTTTAAGTATGGAGTTTTTCCACTAGCCATTCTTCTCTCTGTACTATGCACATGCCTTGACTGTTCTTAGTGTGATTTATAGTAAACACTGTTTTTTCTCACTAGTAATAAATAAACATTAGTTATTATTAGAAAACTAGACTAGAAAAATAAATTAATTAACTGGATAAGATGGTACCATAAAATTGAATGTAGTTCTGGCAGAATACCCATTCTTCTCTTTTATGTAACCATATCCTGCTCTGGCATGATGATATTTTTTTCATTCTGCTTAGGCAAAAAGAGATTAAATGATGACAGTTAATGCAGGACACTCACTGAAAGGCAATGCCAGTTAGTAATAGAATGTGTCCAATAAGCCATTTATCTGCTATTTTTATTTTGAAATCATTCTTACTAAAAAAACAAATAATATCAATCAAATTAAAAGATGTTTACAGTACAAATTGTCCATTTTTTTCTGCAAAAGAGTGGTACTACATGGTAGCTTCTAAAAAAAATTTAGTGTTTCAGTTACAAACATGAAAAAAGAAATGTAAAATGTCATGGGAACCGTTTGTAGAATCCACATCAATAACTGGACTTCTGAGAAGTGAAAAAAGTCATCTTTCGTGTTTAACATGTTTATGGGTATAGTATGTAAGGGCAGCCATCTTGTGGTAATCAAAGAGTAACAGTATAAACCTGCAAACAATGTCTGTAAACCTGGTTGTTTACTTCTTCCTTCTTTTTTCCTGCCCACCAGTCGTCAAGGGCAGAGAAAAATGTGTTTCAGGCATTGATACAGGGCAAGAGGATTATGACTCTGGGCTTGGAAAGTATTGTCAGTATTGGGTTGAGAACAGTTTTTTTCTCTTGTGAAAGCTCTGCATTAGACCTTCCCAGAATGCAGATTTTTCATCTTTCCTTCATCCATCAAAGACGTAGTAGCTTTCCTACTTATAATTGGTTACAATACACGCTAGAAATAGTTCTAGTTCATTCAATGAAAAGCTCTAACCAATGGTACTTTCTCTCTCTCTAAATATGCACAGATAAATATTTTTTTTTTAAAAAAAAAAAAGTTTGGGAACCACTCTCAACAAAAAAGTTAGGCAAGCTAGGCAAGATCCAGCTGAATCCATAGACCTTAAACCTAACGGTGGCTAACAAAACTAGCATACTCATATGCACATAAAATATGGATGGACACGTAAACCAAGTGACACAGGCACTTCCAGTCCCCTATCCTAACCCGAGCCTCTGCCAGAGCACCACAATTGCTACAGGACTCTGCACGCGCCATTGTTTACCTTGACGTCATCAGACGGCGCCCAGGACCGGAGACCAATCAGAGCTGTTGCATGAGCCCTACATCTAGGAAGGAGGAAGCGAATTTATGGTAACTACTACTTCCAGGCAAGCGATTAGGGGTCTAATTTAGAGTAAACTGTTAATAGTTTTATTTTTGGATAGCGGGGACGAGAGACGGGATCTTCTCGGTGGGGGATTAAATCTCCCAACTTTGTATAACTTTAATATAGCTCAGACTCTGCCAGTGCTATTACACTGCTAACTCTCCAAGCATAGATAAGATACACGTGCAAGTTATCAAGTATGTGGATTGAGGTCAGTGCTGATACAAAGACTGCAGTTAGAAACGTAGTGTGAATTTATATATATATATATATATATATATATATATATATATATATGCTCAATTTTATCTGATTCATTAAGAATTCTATTGCTTCATTATACATTTTACAAAGGGACTAAGTTTTATCTACAACTTACTAGCTGCTACTATAGTCAGGTGATCCCACTGGTGTCTAATAAAAGGGCAGCCAAGTTTGGGAGTTTTACTTTGAAAGCAGCTACTAAGTTGCAGGTAATACCTAGTCCCTTTGTAAAATGTATAATGAAGCAATAGAATTCTTAATGAATCCGATAAAATTGAGCATAGGACTGGCCAGATATGGGATGACTTTGACGTAGTTGGCCAGCTTAAATATATTGCAATATATGGACAAACAATCCCTGTTTTGTTTAAAGGGTAAGGCATTTTTTAGTAGCAGTATGCACAAAATGGCTCTGTCTTAAATATATTGATAATGGGTTGAGTGCAGAGGACTCTTGTAATTGTCTCACTCTCTCTCTCTCTCTCTCTCTCTCTCTCTCTCTCTCTATATATATATATATATATATAGTGTGTTGTTTTTTTTTTTGAGGTGTCAGAACCCTCTGCCTCTCAGTGGGTAATGTATTTAGGATGTGGAGAGCCTGAAGCTAATGGGCTATGCCGTAGTTATTAAGCAGTTTATTTTAGTTGGCAGAAAAAATCCTGAAACCACCTGCCACCTGCCTGCTGCTGGCCTGTAAATATTAAACTTGATCCCATTGTTAGTAACAGGGAAAATGCATAAAAATATAGAAAGGCCGGTATTTTTTTTACAAGAAAAGGTGGCAACCCTAGATACCACCCATGCCACTTCCCATTGATGTGAATTGAAACACAGCAAGTACATGTCCGTTCTTGTCCCCATAATGCATATTAGAGCATTTTAATAACTACCTGTGCTATTGTTTCTAGTGCACTGTGACACACAGGACATTTTAATCTCTGGAAGTCAGTGGTGGATAAAATACCCTGTTACTACCTCTAATAATGATGAATGGAAAGCACAGTGAGTAACTCCCTTGGAGCAGTGAAAGGCAGACGGTTGCCTGTCATCGCACCTTGTGCACCTGCCATGGCTCATTCCTAGTGTTGCCACCTGGCCCCTTGCTTGCTCACACATACTCGCCAAACCCCTGCAAGAGCTATACCAATTAAAAAAACAAAGGAAGACCAGAATAGTGTACTATATTAAACATTTATGAAAGGTACACATCTTTACTCACAAAATCAGTACATGTATCAAAACACCAAATTTCATTACACTGGTAAAAAGATCACATTTCAGAAACCATTGGGCATCATTTCAGCAAACTGTGCAGTCTTGAGTGCCTATAAGGAATGATAGAATGTTTATTGCTCAAGCAGTTCACCATTAGAAAGAGAGACTCACATTCTCTCCAAAGTGGCCAATTCCCTAACCAAAGCCGTTTATGATTCCATATAAAATCACTTTACCTGCTCACCTCAAGTCATTTTTAACAACAGGTCCCAATACTTTTGTGTAATTGAATGTGCAAGAATGTCTGTATTTTCATTGTATTTGCTTATATATATATATATATATATATATATATATATATATATATATATATTTGATATTTTGGAAAATTATCTGTAGACTATATGCACAAGCTGCTTCTTGCTGTTGTAGTAGTGTTAGCTCCACTACTCATACAAGTGGTTATTAAAATGCTCTAATATGTGTTTTGGGGACAAGGACTACTGTATTGTGCAGTTTTATTTTACATAACTATTGTGCTAGTTACACCAGTATTAAAAAGTACACAATAAAAATCATGACAGTATCCCTTGGGTTGCAGACTCCAAACTGAGCCAAAAGCCTTTTATTAGCAGTTTAAAATTGCAAAAATCTCAGAAACTGCTAAAAGCGAATGTACGTTATTGGACTTGTTCACCTTTCAAATTTTAGTATGATGTAGAGAGTGATATTCTGAAAATTTGCAATTGGTTTTAATTTTTCATTATTTGTGGTTTTGTGTTATTTAGCTTTATATTTCTCAGCTCTCCAGTTTGCAATTTCAGCTATCTCAAGTCAAGTCAAGTGGATTTTATTGTCATTTCAGCCATATAAAGTAAATACATTACATAGTAGAAATGAAATGACGTTCCTCCAGAACCCCCTGTGCTATACAACAACTCTAGTACATGGTCATGTGCAGTTTGGGTGCTAACCCTGACAATGCTGGTAGCCTTCTGGAGACAGCGGGTGTGGTAAATATCCATAATGCAGGAAGCGAGACCCCAATGATCTTTTCCGCTGTCCTTACCACCCGCTGCAGGATCTTGCGATCTGATACAGAGCAGTTTCCATACCAGATAGTGATGCAGCTGCATAAAATGCTTTCAATAGACCCGATAGGCCCCCTGACAGGTGGAAGGTTAGCTTTTTTCAGCTTTCGCAGAAATTAGAGACGCTGCTGTGCTTTCTTCACTATAGAGCTGGTGTTAAGGGACCAGGGCAGGTTCTCCGCCAGATGTACCCCAAGGAATTTGGTGCTCTTGACAATTTCCACCGGAGATCCGTCAATGTACAGTGGAGAATGATCCCCACGTGTTCTCCTGAAGTCAACAACTATTTCCTTTGTTTTGTTTGTATTCATAGACAGATTGTTGACTTTGCACCAGTCCATTAGCCATTTTACCTCTTGTCTATATGCTGACTCGTTGTTCTTGCTGATGAGACCTACTACGGTTGTATCATCAGCGAACTTGATGATGTGATTGGATCCATGACTTGCCACACAGTCATGAGTCAGCAGTGTGAACAGCAGTGGACTAGGCACACAACCTTGGGGAGCTCCCGTGCTCAGTGTGATGGAACTGGATGTGTTTTTTCCCATTCGGACTACCTGAGGTCTCTTGGTCAGGAAGTCCAGGATCCAGTTGCAGATAGAGATGTTCAGGCCCAGTATGCTCAGCTTAACACTCAAGTGCTGAGGAATGATTGTATTGAATGCTGAGCTGAAGTCTATGAACATCATACGTACATATGTGTCTTTATTGTCTAGGTGGCTAAGTGACAAGTGCAGGGTAGTGGCGATGGCATCGTCCGTTGATCGATTGGAACGGTAGGCGAATTGCAGTGGATCCAGAGATGGTGAGAGCAGGCCTTTGATGTGTCTCATGACCCCAAGAAATTACCAGCAGCACACTGTTAGTCTTGCATAAGTGCTCAAGTGCAGATTTATTGTGTAGCCCATAGCATATAAAGGCAACGTTTCGGACCTCCCAGGTCCTTTGTCAAGCCTTTGAGAGGCTGGTCATGTGTCTCATGACCAGCCTCTCAAAGCACTTCATTATGGTGGATGTTAGTGCGATAGGACGATAGTCATTTAGGCGTACAAATTTGTAGTTTCGCACTGCCAATTTCCCCCCCGTTTTTATAGAAGGTGTATTTAATGAGGTATGGATTTTTATCCTTTAGATTTTATTTATATCTGTTCTCATATGATCAATTTTTGATCTTGTAAATTGCTTAAGTTCCTCTTTAATATTAATTAGTTCAACATTTGTATTGTACTTTGTTACTGTGTTGCGCTCCCTGAACGTTTTATTAATGTGTTTACTTAATAAACAAACTAATTTAATAAATGTAGTTTCTCTTCTAATTCATCTAGAATTTTTACCTTTTTAGACCTAATCTATTATAAGCGCTGACCCTTGTGTTTTAGATTATTGATTATTATTCTCTTTTCAGTTTTCAATTAAAGTTCTTCACAGCTTTGTAAGGAATAATTACTTTATTGCACTCTGTCCAGTAGGGCAAATAAGTGTTTTTGAGGTCATGTAGATGTCAATGGCAGAGGTTCCTGAACCATTTAAAGATGTTTTTAGCCTTCATTATTTTCGGGGGTTTTTTCAGTGGTTTGCGCTTGATCTATTCAAGCTATTCTACTTTTTTTTTTGCTGAAAACGTGATCAATTCAAATATTCAAGTTTTTCCCATGATTGCATTCGTTAGAATTTTCTACATTCAGGGTTTTTCATAAACAAGCAAACATCGATTTGTTCGTTTATTCGAGGTAGAAAAAAACCCACAATCTTGAACTTTGATAAATAACCCCGTTAAAGTCAGAAAAATGTGCTCTCCTATTTAAAGAACATTATAAAGAAAGCACAACTTATACTTTACTATGATCTACAAAATATTTTGCAGAGAAAAATGGCTAGCTAGAAAAATCTATACAGTATGTCTATTAAGTATTATTTAAAGCAATGAGTACTGGCATCTATAGAACATTATATAGGGAGATAGCTGCTAGAATCTATAGAGTATTATGTAGTGCAGACAACAGATATTGGTATAAATAGAACAGTAAAAGCACCATTCATTATATATGTAAGACATTATACAGTGAGAACAACCAGCACTGGCAACTGTAAAGTATTATACAGTGAAAGCTAGTGTACTGGCATCTATATATTATATACTAAAAGCAATAAAAAGTGACCTCTGTAAGACATTGTAAAAGGAGAGCAACCTATACTGGAATCTGTCGAGTACTATATAGGGAGTGCAATGGCTACTGGCATCTACAATTTACGATGAGAACCAAGGATACTGGAATATCCCCTTTCCTTCCTTACTCCCATTTATTTTAAATAAGAAAGAACAAGAAGGTTGAGAGGGTTTGGTTGCGGGAGTTCAGCATTAGTTATAAGATATTAGAATATAATATTGCAATGCAAACTGCTAGTCAATGACAATGCAATTTGCAGAGGTAGAGCAAGAATTCATGGTTATTGTATTTAGGCAACTGCAGATCCAGTCAGCCTATAATATCTGCTGGGGTACCCCTTGGTAAGATAAGATGTTTTTACAAGAGGTAAACTGTTTTGACTTTTAGCCAATAGCTTAACATGGAAATTTGCAATGCTTTTTTAGCATAGAATGCCAAAAATGTAAGGTAAGGTGACAACTTTTATTGGCTGAGTAAGTAACCATTGCAAGCTTTTGAGATTATACTATTACATCTCTTCTTCGGGCTTAACGATGTTACATTATATGAAAATGTACTAGAAGACATTTATACATACCAAGACAAAATAGGGTAGCATTTAGAGGAGTGAATTAGACTAGAAAAAAAATAAGAAGGCAACATGAGGGTCCATTGGATGGGATAATAAATTGATCTAGATCATACTTTATAGGTCCATATCAGACTGTAAATAAACTCCAAATGGGAAATGCGACATGTAATAAGATAATATTCAGTTAGCCAAAAAAAAAGTATTGCCTAACCTTATATTTTTTAGTATTGTTTTAATGGCTGACACTGTACAGCACCTTACTGCCTAGCGTATAATAACAGAGATCTCATTCATCATTGTTTGTCAGTAGATAATCTATTATTCTAAAGCTGGCCATAGATGTTGAGATTTTTAAAAGATCAGATCCTCATCGTGAGACCACGATTTTCTTGGAACGATCGTACAATCGTATGAATTTACCATCAACTAAAAAGACCAATTTGCCAGGAAAACAAAGGGGAGTTGCCTGCTTGGCCCTGCAAACATAGATAGATTACACTGGGACCGACAAAGATTTTTTGACCTGGCCGATCAATTTCCTGACAGATGTCGGCAGAAAAATCATAAGATGTAGATCGTTCGAATCCCACTAACTGCACGATAATTTCGAAGGATTGGTCAGACTTCCCTAGAATCGGTCGTTCGGCAAGAAGAATCGTTGCGTCTTTGGGGAGCTTTAGTGGACAGATTTGGGGGACAAAAGATTTTAGCAATAATTAAGTTTATTGTGTCCAGCCTTACGCGTTTCGTGATAAAACACTTAGGGGCTGATTCACTAAGCTCGAGTGAAGGATTCGAATGAAAAATACTTCGAATTTCGAAGTATTTTTTGGGTACTTCGACCATCGAATTGGTTAAATTCGTTCGAAGTCGAACGAAATCGAACGAATCGAACGAAAAATCGTTCGACTATTCGACCATTCGATAGTCGAAGTACTTCCCCTTTAAAAAAAACTTCGACCCCCTACTTCGGCAGCTAAAAGCTACCGAAGTCAATGTTAGCCTATGGGGAAGGTCCCCATAGGCTTGCCTGTGATTTTTTGATCGAAGGATTTTCCTTCGATCGTTGGATTAAAATCCTTCGAATCGTTCGATTCGAAGGATTTAATCGTTCGATCGGACGGAAAATCCTTCGATCGATCGATCGCAGGATCAGCGCTAAATCCTTCGACTTCGATATTCGAAGTCGAAGGATTTCAATCCGAGGGTCGAATTTCGAAGTATTTTTAACTTCGAAATTCGACCCTTAGTGAATCGGCCCCTTAATCATAGCCTATGATTAAGTGTTTATCACGAAACGCTAAGGCTGTGGACACAATAAACTTCACTTTGATATTTATCTGCCTGGTGGAAGATTGCCTTCATTTAGTGTTTGCTCCATAAAGTTTTTGTTTGACAAAAGATTGTAGGTTAGGTGGTTTTATCCTGTCTCAATACTGGTCAACCCTGAGACAGGCCCACATTGTATACAAAAAACAGACACTATGCTTGGGAGAAGGGCAATGATGTTGTGGCTTTTAAATGACTGTATAGCTCAATTCTTCTCAATAATACATTCTTGATAAATGTATTATTAGTGTGCATCCCTTGCCTAACATTTTGTTTTCTAATAGGGATGCAACAAATCCACTATTTTGGATTTGGCTGAACCCCTGAATCCCCTATGCAAATTAGGGGGTGGGAAGGGGAAAACATTTTTTTACTTACTTGTTTTGTGACAAAAAGTCACGCAGTTTCCCTCCCTGCCCCTAATTTGCATATGCAAACTAGGATTCGGATTCGGTTTGGCCTGGCAGAAGGATTCAGCCGAATCCGAATCCTGCTGAAAAAGGCTGAATCCCAAACCGAATCCTGGATTCGGTGCATCCCTATTTTCTTTTCCATTCATGCCAGTAGTGCATTGCAAATTGCTGACATAGCATGAGTGTGTTGTTTGCAAACCAGAATAAAACATCTCACAAACAAATTGCTAAACATCTGCTGTTTGTAAAGCATTAAAAAAAAACATCCACGTGTAATCCAGTTATAACAGGGATGTTTCCTTATTCTGGATCTCAAGTTGTGTGTCTTTACAGCCTTTGAACTGGACATGAATAGAGAATCTAATGCTCTCAACAATGTTTCACTTCTCATCACATTACTAATTGTACATGGATTGCATCATTAAAGATAATACTGTATGTGAGATGTCAACGTTGGCCTACCAAGATTGTTTTATCACACTCGTAGTAAAAATGATTCTTCTTTTCTAATTTTAGATTTGGAATCATTTTTCCTTCATTGATACATCATCTAAACACCAGGTAGCCCGGCCAGCTGATACTTTTGTTCTTGGTCATGGCACAGGTTACTCCAGTGCCTAGTCTGGATTTAGATTTCTGGCTCAAGAAAGCTCATGAGTGGGATCAAACGGACACATTGGAATCCCAGAAAGATGTCTGCCTTCACTTGCCTAAATTACAGGAGTTTTTGCAGCATGCTTATGAAACTCTAAAACATATGGTAAGTAACTTATTGAACTAAATGGACTTTACTTCTATCTAGACCGACTGAGAAACAACTAATACCCCATATGTTCAGAAATTGTGGTATTGGCCTAGTGGTGTTTCCTAATAAATCCCAAATAGGCATTCAAGACAAAGAATCTGTGATATTAGCACCCATTCTGTTCTTCAGTTGAATTACTTAAATATAAAATGTAAATGTAATTGTAAATTAAATGGTTCCATTAACCCTTTAAAGGATAAACCATGTTGTTGAGAGTCGGCTCTGTATATTTTAAGGTCTGCGGCACATATAGGGGTTAAAGGGCAAGAAGTCAAGCTACTGAGAAAACCAATAAGCTGCATGTTTATCAAAATAATGTATTCTAGATGCACCATTTTCTATTTCTTTTTATAATAGCAATTGAAGCTGGCCACAGATAAATTACACTTTACTCACTGCCAGGTCAATTAGTCCATGTCTTATTATCATTTTGTATGTCAAATTACTGGCAAATACCAGATCCAGGTACTTAAGCTTAATGTGCCTTGTAAATAGTCATAGTAAACAACAGAATATCTGGCTTGCTAGCTATAACTGCTTCAGCAGGCTAATAATAATGATTTATCACTGGCTGTAATGAGCCAGCTATATTGTTTTGCTATTTGTGTTCTTATGTTGTTACAGTTATTAGGTTGATCTCGATGGACTGTCTCTGTGCATGGCCCCAGTAAGTCTAGAGTTGGCTTTGCATGTAAAACCAAAGATATTGTGTTTATTGCACCAGCAGGAAATGGTTATCGTTTTATTTATTTATTTTTTATATACTTTATTCCTGTTCAACGCCGACTGTAAAAGCTTATATTTAAGCTATAAATCTTATGAGCAGGTAGACAATTGTTCAAGTGAGCTACTGCATGGAAAGGACAAACAAGTTTCTAAACAGAGAAGCATTTCATTGGTGGTCTGTTTGGTTTTTATTGCATTTCGCAATCCCCTTAATGCAGTGCTGTTCAATTAGTTCTGTATTCAATAGCTCTGTAAATAAGGGCAAATAGATTAATCAATCAGGCTTTCTAACATCAGTCCCCTGCTTTTATTACCCTTTTAGAGTAGCCTGGCAAATGTATTTGTATTTTCATGTATAGCTATTGTGAAACATAACAACTATTTGTATACTGTGCCTTTCATAATTATTCAATCCCCCCAGATATTTCCAGGAATTAAAATACTGTAGATTTAATTGGGATTTTAACTTATTTACACAATGTATTTAGCACTTTGAAGATAGAAAATATTTTATTAACAAAACGCATTTGTTGGTTGTGCAGGTATTCATCCTCTGATACTTAGTAGAACCACCTGCAAGTCTTTTGGGTCAAATACAAATCAACTTTGCTGAATGTTTTCATATAATGTAATGTAAAGGACTGTCATAGGAAAACTTTTTTTTTTTTTTTTTACACACAATTTCTGAACTGAAATCTGTTTTTAAAAAGAGATTTTTTTTATATTTAATTTGAAATCTAACATGGTGCTAGACATATTGTCAGTTTCCTAGGTGGCGAAATAGAAAAGATACCGGCACACAAGGCATTCAAGTTGCAGGGAACAACCTTGTTTTTTAATATGCGGAAATGCAACGTTTCACGGACATGCCCTTTTGTCAAGCATGAGCTTCCCTGCGACTCAAATGCCTTGTGTGTCGGTATCTTTTCTATTTCGCTGACTGGGAGGTTGCCGGATCCTCTATTATTGAGCACCAGGCTTAACTGAGCAAGTGTGTGCGACTGTTCTAATTCCTTTTTGTGAGACTACCAGTTTCCCAGGTGCCCCCAGTCCCCTTCTGTCACTCTTTACTACTGCATTGCAAGTTGGAGTGATATTACCCCTCCCTTCTCCCCCTTCCAGCAGCCTATCAGCAGAACAGATGAAAATGAAAACTACACCATAAAAATCATGACAGAATCCCTTTAAATTGTTACAAGGTCTAATAGCTCAAGAATATACTTTCTACCAGCTGATTGGTTGCTATGGGTTTGTAGACCTGCCGCCAATTGATGCCTTTTATTGCATATTACTGGATTAATGTTTTGTCTGAGAATTCCTCAGCATAATGTTTTTACTGCGCAAACAACTTACTCTGCACAGGTTCTGTGTAACAGGCTGATTTCCCTAGTCTAACAAGCTCATTTGAGCACAAGTCAGCCATTTCCCAATTCCCAAATTGAATGACTGGTCTGTTTGACATAGGAAGAAATGTATGGTTGAGGGAGCATACTGTAAGCTGTTCTGTTAATCAGTACAGACTGGGTACAGTTTGCCTTTATATTTTCCTCATGAGTGTATCATAACAGATGCAACAAAATGGTGCTTGTCCTAAGTGACATTACTGCTTTATATACACATTTTTCATTTAATTTTGTTTTTCAGTAACTTGCTGAAAACTTGCTGAATTCACTCACTGGTCTGCGCTCTTTTGTGAATGTTCCCACTTCACTTTTTTGTCACAAAACTTTCCATATAAAGAAAGTCCCATGTATTTACCTCAACACCTCAGTAGGCTATCATTTCCCTTTATAGTGAAAATGTAAGGGGCTGTTTATTCATTTTCATGTTTTTCCATTTTCATTAATTGCCTTTTTACTTCTAAATTTTCTTAAACCAGCACATCTAGGTTTTAGGCAATGTTTTTATTTTACAATTTTATGGGGGTTTATTTTACAATTTTGATTAGAAAAAAAGGTGAGTTGTGACAAAATGCAAATGTGAAAATGAATCCGCTCCCGAGTCAACATAATATCTAAAAAGAGGTCATAGGCTTTAAAAATTAAAGTGAATGTAAAGTGATTCCATAAAGGTATGGGATCCTAAGAGAATCCCTTAAAACAAAGCAGTTTATTATACCTATGCAATATTTTTTACTTGTCATTATAAAGATAGGTGAGCTGTTCCCTCCTGTGCCTCAGATAGCCCTCTTACAACATTTTGCTCTCAATTTGGAAAATTTGTCGGGTGGCACTGTCCATTAAAAGTGAGTATACACAGCTCCTAAGTTTGATGTGACTTTTAGGTACTTGAAATACACTCTGTTTCTGTTTGCTCTCACTGGTGGAGGTGGCATAGATTTCTGAAACAGCATAGGCATTGCTGCCTGAGTCAGAGGAGAGAACCAGATCTATTTTTATATATAAAAAAAAGCACAGATTCCTTTCATTCTTATCTCATGCACTTATTTTGCCATCCTTATGTTCTGGGCCAAACATAAAGCCTGTTGTCCCTTAAAGGAATTGTTCAGTATAAAAATAAAAACTGGGTAAATAGATAGGCTATGCAAAATCTTTTCAATATAGTTAGTTAGCCAAATATAAAGGCTGGAGTGACTGGATGTGACTGGATGTCTAACATTATAGCCAGCAAACTACTTCCTGCTTTGCAGCTCTCTTGGTTTCCACTGATTGGTTACCAGGCAGTAACCAATCAGTGACTTGAGGGGGGCCACATGGATCATAACTCTTTGCTTTTGAATCTGACCTGCATGCTGAGGATCAATTGCAAACTCACTGAACAGTTATGTCCCATGTGGCCCCCCTTAAAGTCAATGAGAGAGCTGTAAAGCAGGAAGTAGTGTTCTGGCTATTATGTTAGACATCCAGTCACTCCAGCCTTTATACATTACATTTTTGCCTAACTAACTATATTAGAAACATTTTTTATTTTGCACAGCCTATCTATTTACCCAGTTTTTTTTACACTGAACTGTTCCTTTAACAATTTAATATGTTCCAGACCAATTTGAGTAATGCAGTGTGAGTACCACCATTGGCAACATTGGTTTAAAAAAATATAAATCGCAACAATGCAGATCCTGGTTGCTAGGGTCATTTGGATCCTAGCAACCAGATTGCTGTTGAAATTCCATACTAGAGAGCTGCTGAACAAAAACAGCTAAATAATTCAAATGTCACAAATAAAAAAATATGAAGACCAGTTGCATATTGTCTCAGAATAACCTTCGCTACATCATACTTAGGGGCATATTTATTAAGCCTCAAATTTTTCTGGTTGAGTTTTTAAAGGGGAAATCTCGAATTTTTAGAGATAAAAAAAAACCTCACCTTTTTAGAGATTTATTATACCCCAAAGCTGCTAAAAATCCAAAAATACTCCATTTCAAACCTTTTGAGGTCATGTAGAAGTCAATGGCAGATGTCCCTGAAGATGTTTATTGACATGGTGATCAGAGCTGTGTTTCGTCAGATAAATTTGATTTGTCACAGTAACACTTCGATAAAATCGAGTTTTCCGAGCGTCAATTCTAAAAAGTTGTATGATTCAAATTGACTTACAATGTTTTTCCACACCAACTTTTTCAAGATAGAATTGTGAAAAATTAGCTACATTCGTGGATGGAAGTTAGATTGATTTTGTTTTAATATAAAAATTGTATTAATTTGAGTTTTAGTAAATACCCCCCTAAAAGTTCATTTAAAGGGGAACAACCATCTTTAGCACTGGGAACAGCCGATTGCAATATGCCATTTAGCCACTCGGTTTACACTTAGAATTGTACATAGTTTTGAAATCACTTAATGTACATTTGTAGGTCTGTGTGACTATGTATCACATAAAGAAAAAAAAAATCTTACAGCCAAATTGTACAGTAAGTGTTACCAGGGCTCGTGTTATTTTAGGGCATATCCAGACCTTCTTATTAGTCCTTTGTGACAGGCCAATGCCTTAGGTCAGTCGGTAATATTTTCATGGGTGGGGACTCTGTGATTCTTTAAAAATGCCAGGTATCGGGAACATTAACCAGATTCCATGGAAGTAGCATGAATGAAACAATTTTCACATTATAGACCAATAGTTCAGGTACATGGTAGCCAGTTTAACACTATTCTGCATGATTGATGCTGAAATCTGCTTGATGTCAAGAAACATGTAAGTGGCCAAGCTTCTAAACACAAGGAGAAAAGAAAAGTTTGTAATATAATTAAATGTTACCCTAAGGACACATATCTAAGCTAAACCTGCTGTTGGATAAAATTACAACCCTCCCTTGAAAGGACTGCTTTCATTAATCCTTTTTAACCTTTTCTGGCATAAACATCCTAGGTCTAGGATACGTTTAAGGTTTAACAGGTTATGTTTATTGGAAAACAGATTTATATTTATATCGCTGAAGCAATTTAAATTAAGTTTGCGTTGCAATATGTTTTATTTTTTTCTAGAGTCCAAATGCAGCAGTTGAGCAATTTCCTCCAGTCGGTCAGCTTCTTGGAAGGCTGTGCGAAAATAAATTTGTTTTGGGGCATGGTAAGTAATGCTTATCTTCTGTCTTCTACCCAATTCCCTGTGTGTTTAATGTGTGCCCTTCTAATGTAGGGCTCTGATGTCAAACAAGTCGCCTCTCTTTCTGTGAAGTTTGGCTGAAATAAAACTTGCAGGTATGAGATCTGTTATCTGGAAACCCGTTTTACAGAAAGCTCTGAATTAGAGTTCTGTGCGGGTCCATTTTTTGGGACCCGTACCTGCAACCCGGACCCGCAACCAGGATTTTTTGGACTTGTTACCCGACCCTAAAGTACCTTATCCGCAACCCGGACTCGCAACCCGCTTACCACCCAGAATCAGGAAGTACTGTCATTGTAAACTGGAAGTGACGTCATCGGAAGTAGACGTAACCAGAAAAAAGGAGTAAATATCGCTATTGAGAAGACCCATGGCCCAACCCGCAACCCGCAAACCCGCAGAACCGCCGACCCGCGTCTATGCCTGCACATGGAACTTCTATCCGCAACCCACAGGTTTTTGCAGGTAACCCGCGGGTACCCGACCCGCTGCAGGACTCTACACTATTACAGTAAGACCATCTCCTATAGGCTCCATTTTAACAAGTTCAGTAAAATGTTTAAAAATGATTACCTTTTTCTCTGTAATAATAAAATAGAACCTGGTACTTGATTCCAACTAAGCTATGCTTAATCCTTACTGGAGGCAAAACAATCCTATTGGGTTTAATTAATTTTTAAATTATATTTTAGTAGATTTAAGGTATGGAGGTCAAAATTATGGAAATATACCTTATCCGGAAAACCACAAGTCCTGAGCATTCTGGATAACTTGTCACATACATGTATAGGTATAGAATTTTTTATCCAAAATGCTTGGGACCTGGGGCATTTCTGTAATTTGGATCTCGATGCTTTAAATATGCTTACATTTAAATTTGAACATTTAAATATTAAATAAAACCAATAGAAATATTTTGTTACCAAAATGGATTTTTGCAGCTTTGTTGGGTTCACATCCAAGGTACTGTTTAATTAGTGCAGAGAAAATTAAATCAAATTTTAAAAATTTGAATTATTTGTTTAAAATGGACTTTATGGTAAATGGCTGTCCAGGAATTTGGAGCTTTCTGGATAAAGGGTTTCTGGAAAAGCAATCTCATACCTGTACTAGACAACCATGATCCTCATCTTAAGAATAACGCTAATGGCACAAATGCGTATTTTGTCCACAGCTGCCATCCAATTGAAAATGGCAGCGTCAGACAAAATGGCCCTGTCGCAGCTCAAAACTCCTCAGATGCCATTACCCTCATGGGTTTATGTAATAAAAGGCATTAAAGGAAAACTATACCCCCAAAATGAATACTTAATCAACAAACAGTTTATATCAAATTAAGTGGCATATTAAAGAATCTAACAAAACTAGTATATATATTTAAGTAAATTTTGCCCTTTTACATCTCTTGCTTTCAACCACCATTTTTGATGGTCTGTGTGTTGCCTCAGAGATCACCTGACCAGAAATACTACAACACTAACTGTAACAGGAAGAAGTGAGGAAGCAAAAGCCAGAACTCTGTCTGTTAATTGGCTCATGTGACCTTAAAAGTATGGTTTGTTTGTGTGCACCGTGAACCCTAGGATCCCAAGGGGCGGCCCTTATTTTTTAAAATGACAATTTTCTATTTATGATTACCCAATGGCACATAGAACTAAAAAAGTATATTATTATGAAATGTATTTATTTACATGAAGCAGGGTTTAGTGCACAATTGATCTTGAGGATGCAAGTGAAACTGCGGTATTCAATATGAAGGTAGACTAACTCAAAATGGGGAGTTTACATGGGATATTGTAACATAAGACTCAAAATGTACCCCCTGTTTCTTGGTAAAACCCAAGATAAATGATACCGCATGTGTTATTAAATCAAGCCATGAGGAAGCAGATTTTATGGCACTTTTCATGTTTGTGCTGTATCTTACACTTTAGATAACAGCCCCCAGTCACATTAGCTACAATAAAGATTAACACATATGGACATTTGAAGCCTATCCTGTTTTTTAAGGCATTCCCTAAAATTATTACCCATTTATCCTTTCCCCGCTAAGACAGATGGTTCATTTCTTCATGTCACCTTTTACATCATCACAGTACTATTTTTACACAGCGTCAATCTACAGCTACTTTGCTAGTGTTTGAAACAGCTGGAATTTATCATTTCATTCCTCAAAAAACATAGTATAAACATTTGTGGTCTCTATTATTTTTTTCTTGTTCAAAGCTGTTTTTATACTCAGTTCTTTAGTAAGCTGAGAAAGCCCACCATCCTCCCCATTTCTTAATTACACTGCTTTTAACATATTCCCTTCTCTGTTATGCTGATCATGCAGTATGTATGTGGGGAGCCAAGCAAGCCATTAAAATGATTTTACTACTGTGGTTTAGTGGTTAACTTAGTATCTCATTGTGCATTGCGAAATCATAATCATTTTGTTTAAATCTCTCTGCAGATCTAATATACAGTCATATGAAAAAGTTTGGGAGCCCCTCTTAATTCTTTGGAGTTTTGCTTATCATTGGCTGAGCTTTCAAAGTAGCAACTTCCTCTTAATAAATACCATGCCTTATGGAAACATTAGTATTTCAGCAATGACATAAAGTTTGATGGATTAACAGAAAATATGCAATATGCATCAATACAAAATTAGACAGGTGCTAAAATGTGGGCACCCCAACAGAGATATTACATCAATACTAAGTTGAGCCTCCTTTTGCAAAAATAACAGCCTCTAGATGCCTCCTATAGCCTTTGATGAGTGTCTGGATTCTGGATGGCGGTATTTTTGACCATTCGTCCATACAAAATCTCTCCTGTTCAGTTAAATGTGATGGCTGCCGAGCATGGACAGCCTGCTTCAAACATCCCATAGATTTTCAATGATATTCAAGTTGGGGGGCTGTGACTTTTACTTTTCCCTCTGCATAAATGCCTCTGTAGATTTCGAAGTGTGTTTAGGGTCATTATCTTGTTGGAATATCCAACCCCTGCGTAACTTCAATTTTGTGACTGATGCTTGAACATTAAGGGCTCTTACACATGAGCGTTCTGACCTGCGCTCCCCTGCGTTCCGTTTTTTGGCGTTCAGCCGCAGGGGAGCGCAGGAATAGACGCAAGTCATTATTTGAAATGGGGCTGTACTCACTCAGGCGCGTGTAGGCGCCGAACGCAGGTTCAGACGCAACATGCTGCATTTTTCCTGCGTTCAGCGGCTACAAGCGCCTGAGTGAGTACAGCCCCATTTCAAATAATGACTTGCGTCTATTCCTGCGCTCCCCTGCGGCTGAACGCCAAAAAACGGAAAGCAGGGGAGCGCAGGTCAGAACGCTCATGTGTAAGAGCCCTAAAGAACAAAGAATTTGTTGATATTGGATTGAATTCATCTGACCATCGACTTTAACAAGGGCCCCAGTCCCTGAACTAGCCACACAGCCCCACAGCCCCACAGCATGATGGAACCAACAACAAATTTGACAGTAGGTAGCAGGTGTTTTTCTTGGAATGCGGTGTTCTTCTTCCGCCATGCAAAGCAATTTTTGTTATGACCAAATAACTCCATTTTTGTCATCAGTCCAAAGCACTTTGTTCCAAAATGACTGTGGCTTGTCTAAATGAGCTTTTGCATGCAACAAGTGACTGTTTGTGGTGTTAGTGCAGAAAGGGCTTCTTTCTCATCACCCTGCCATAAGGTGTTCTTTGTGCAACTTGCGCTGAATTGTAGAACGATGTACAGGTACACCATCTGCAGCAAGATGTTCTTGCAGGTCTTTGGAGGTGATCTTTGGGTTGTCTGTAACCATTCCTCACAATCCTCCACATATGCCATCCTGTATTTTTCTGTATTTCCTGATTACATTCCTTACAGTTTGGGGAGATTTTGTCGCCTGGCGACTAATCGCCTCTTCTTCTGGGCGACAGTGTCCCCGAACTGCCTCCTTGTGTGTTCCCATCCGCTATAATGAAAAGTCGCCTGCACTAAAACACACGCGGCGTTGCGTTTTCAGAAGTCACCCGAAGTTGCCTCACGAGGAAACTTCGGGCGACTTCAGAAAACGCAGTGCCGTGTGTGCTTTAGCGCAGACGACTTTTTTTGTCGCCAGGCAACAAAGAGATAGCTTTTTGAAGCCTTCCCCTAAACCATGATACTGAACACTCTTTGTTTTCAGATCTTTTGAAAGTTGTTTTGAGGATCCCATGCTATCACTCTTCGGAGGAGAGTCAAACAGAAGCACAACTTGCAATTGGCCGCCTTAAATACCTTCTCATGATTGGACTCACCTGCTATGAAGTTCAAGGCTTAACAAGCTAATCCAACCAATTTGGTGTTGCCAATAATCAGTATTGAGCAGTTACATGCATTCAAATTAGCAAAATTACAAGGGTACCCAAATTTTTGCACAGCCCTAAACCACTTTACCCCTAAAATGATAATTTAGATCATATTAAGTGGATTCTTACCAAATCGTACAGATATCAGTAAATACTGCGTTTTACATCTCTTATCTTGAACAACCAGTCTCTTATGGTCTGTGTGATGCCTCAGTGATAACTTGACCAGAAATACTACAATTCTAACTGCAACAGGAAGAAGTGTGGAAGCAAAAGACAGAACTTTGTCTGCTAATTGACTCATGTGACCTAACATGTATGGTTTGTTTGTGTGCACTGTGAATTGTAGGATCCCATGGGCTGGCCCTTATTTCTCAAAATGACAATTTTCTATTTAGGATTACCCAATGGCACATACAGGAATGGGATCAGTTATTTGGAAGCCCACTATCCAGAAAGTTCCGAATTACGTAAAAGGCTATCTCCCATAGACTACATTTTATACAAATAATCCAGATTTTTAAAAATTATTTCCTTTTTCTCTGTAAAAATAAAACACTGCCATGTACTTGTTCCAAACTAAGATACAATTAATCCTTACTGGAAGCAAAACAAGCCTATTGGGTTTATTTAATGTGCAGATTATATTCTAGTTATCTTAAAGTATGAAGATCCGTTATCCAGAAAACTTCAGGTCCTGAGCATTCTAGATGACAGGCCCCATACTACTAAAAAAGTATATTGTTATTAAAATGATTTTATTTACATGAAGCTGTTTTGTACAGTTCTCAGGGGTATAGTTTTCCTGTAAAAATCTTTACTGTGTTTCAGGGTTTTTTGCACTAATTCAACAATTTTCAATTCAAGAGATTTATTAAGCTTGGAAAAACGCAAATCTAAAAATTTGTCATATAAAAGCTGGTGAATTCATGAGATTTTTTTTTCAGTTCAAGCTTTAAACATTTTCAGAGAGTTTGTAGGCCAATTGATGAGTAGAAAGCATATTTTCTGCATTTGAGTTTTTTAATGTTTTTATACAATGTTTAAATATTTGATATTTAAAGTGCTTCATAAGTAAGCACACATTCGAGTTTGGTAAGTTTTCGAGTTTATTCGAATTTAAAAAAAACTCTAAAACTCACAAATTCCAATTTTGATAAAGAAGCGAAGTCTTCTGTTCTTTCATTTACTTTTCAGTTTTGCCTTATCTATGTTTCTTTATCTATTTACAGAGGAAACAAGGAATGCATTAATTTGTTGCTTGTGTTGCTTGCAAAGCAGTGAACCAAAAAGTGCTGTGGAGCTCAAAGCCAATAGTTGGGTTCAGGTAAGTTGGTTTGACTTAAAATTCCCTAATCCTCCTGTAATAACACAGTCTTTTTATTGTGTGTATTGAGGGTAAGTGCTGTCCTGGATGCCCCAGTTAGATGTTAATAAATTTGCACACAGATTTTTGATTGAGACTAGGGATGCACCAAATCCACTATTTAGGATTCGGCCGAATCCTTCATGAACTATTTGGCCAAATACCAAACTAAATCTGAATCCTAATTTGCATATGCAAATTAGGGACAGGAAGGAAAAAAGTGGAAAATGTTTTTACTTCCTTGTTTTGTGACAAAAAGTTACCTGGTTTCCCTTTCCTAATTTGCATATGCAAATTAGGATTTGGATTCGGTTTGACCAGGCACTCGGATTTGGCCGAATCTGAATCCTGTTGAAAAAGTCCAAATCCTGGCGCAATCCTGAACCGAATCCTGGATTCGGTGCATCTCTCATTGAGACTCATATGGAAGTGTCAGGTGATTTTAGGGATTCTTAACTAAATTTAAAGCACGTCAGACAAAGCACTCAAACCCTGTCCAGTGTGCAGTCGATCTTAGTGAACAGGCGCAGAAAGACAGAAGGTGAGCAGTAACCACTGTGCAACTTTATCCTGTCAGAGATGAAAGGGGTGCAGTGTAATACTTGAAATATTATTTGAATGCTTTTCTGGCCTGGAAAGACTCCTCTATGAAGGTCTCAAAAATAAAAGATTAGTGAACTGCTGTGACTTAAGCTCTGAAAACAGAATGAATGCTGATTTTTCAGATCTGCCTTCTCATGTTTTATTCGGCATGCTGGGTGTTTCAGCTGCAAATAGTATGGGCCAAACAGAGCTTAATGCACTTTACACAGCAATCCTTGCAAGGAAAAAATGGAAGTCATTCTGGGGTCAGACCAGGACTTCACATGTGGTCTCTATTGTGTGTGTTTTCTTGTACCCACCCTCTTCCAGTGCAAGTAGACTTTGTGTGCATTCTCTGCTGACAGTGCTGCCAAGGATAATAAATGATTAATGTATTATATTGCACATAGGTGGCATAACTGCTGAGTCTGATTCTGTCAGTAATATGGTGCAGTACAGAGGGAGGGATTTACCCCGCAACTGAACATTGGGAGCAGGATTAAGGTAGATCAGCAACAACAGCAAAAACATGGCAGCATACTGTATATTACATGCAGAAATTTTAATTTTTGAAGATGATTAAAAATATTAAGCAATTGTGACTTCTCCTAAAATAAATTCTGAAAAGCATTATAATGTCTTGAGTAAAGACTAAATAAATCTCTATTTTTGTTAAGATAGGCAGAATTCTGGTACTTTTATGCACTTAAACTTAATGTCTTTGCCAATTGAGTAGGAAGATACTATCACCCCCTCCTTCCTCCTTTCTAGTTTTACAGTCTAAGGCTTTATTTCTTCAGGTGTGTGTAGGTTTTATTGGAACAGGTTTTCATTGCAGTTACTGAACAACTTCTGAAAGCTGCTTTATAGCCTTAAACTTAACTGCAAACGTCTGATTTCCAACATGCTTCTCAGTGTTTACAATTGATTACAAATGTTTCATGTCAAAGTATTTTTTAATATAACTCCGCTTTTAAAATGTTTAATATTGCGTTTGGAAATATAAAATTTCTTTTAGAATTTGGCTAGTTGTCTGAATAAATAACTTTGGGATTGGGCAAGTTACAATTAAATGGCTTTATTTTCATTGCCACATTCTTATACTGTTCTAATTAAAAAGTATTCTTCTGTACAGTTGTAGTAGATTTGAGGTTTGGTATCCCAGCTGAAATAGTGTCAGTTTCATTTTTTTTTTGTATACTGGTAGTTTACCTTAAAGTGAACATCTTTTATGATGTAGATAGTATGAAACCAGTTTGTATTTTTTTGGGAGGGGGGTGTTGCAAAATATTTGCATCTGTCTTCTTTCACCTAAAGCTGGCCATAGACACAAATAATAAAATCCTCGATTCGTACGATTTTCGGACTTTGTGTGGAGAGTCCCGACATTTTTCGTCCGGCGGAGATCGGCCATTTGATCGGACAGGTTAAAAGATTACTGTCAGCTGCGGGTAATTTCTCTGCATGTATTGCTGATCGTACGATTTTCAGAGGGAGACTGTCACTAGCTTTGTCAGACATAACTATCGTACGATTGCTGTAGGGGCAGAACATCGGCTGATCTGTTCTTTTGTACTTTATTTGATCTGAATGGTTAGTGGCAGGTTGGGAGATGGGAAAGTCCAATCGTACGATGTTTCCTAAGATGGATCTTTGCGTCTGTGGCCAGCTTTAGACAAAACTCCTATCGTGCTGTTGGCTTCACAGACAAAGAACTGGTTTACATTGTAAATGTTTATGTATATAATATGTTACTGAATACATTTTTACATTTCCTACAGGAAAACACATTTCCCTGTAAGTAATTTTATTATAGGAAGCACAATGGCTTTTTTATATGGTTGTAGCCTTTCTAGTCATCACGACTAATTCATGCTTAACGTTATTTCAGTGATTTGATGCACCAGAATTATGACAAATATTTTATATACAAAACACATCATATTTTGTTATTTATGTAATGTTTCAGCATTTAAAAATGTATCATTTGGTACTGTTAAAATAATAGCATTTTTCTGTCACTCTACCTTTTTCTCCTGTGACCTGAAGTGCAGGTTCATTGTAACCACTTTTAATTGTATATTTGGTTATTTACACATTGTTGCCTAGTGGCAATGCACCAGTTGATATAACACAGAAGGTTACCTTTATGGCAAGTTTGGAATTGTAGCTGCATAGGGTTGCTATACAGTACATGGGAAACCTTGGAGGAAAACATATGGGTGAACTAACAAAAGACCCATGTAATTTTTAGAGAACCCCCCCCCCCAAAAAAAAGACTGCTATTCATCTCACTTGGGCAATTGCTAAACTGCAATATGAGTGTTCATTTAAAGTAAAACTGATAGACCTTTGTCAATTTAATTGGCTTGTGTGACCTAATATATATGGTTTGTTTGTGTGCACCGTGAATCGTAGGATCCCAGGGGGCGGCCCTTAGTACTCAAAATAGCAATTTTCTGTTTAGGATTGCCCAATGGCACATACTGCTAGAATATTTTTATGAAGCACGGTTTTTCATATAGGCTGTTTTATACAGTATATGTTTATAGAGACCTACATTGTTTGGGGGGGGTATTGTTTTCCTTTAAAGAAGTAGTCACCACCTCACTCCAGATTATTATTAAAAACATTCACGTTTATTTACCATCATTTAAAACATTCAGTGCTGCTCTGTAAGGAGAACATCAATGCCTTTAACACCTAACTTGTTTCTTCCCCACCTGGGGACTTTGAAAGAAGTTACTCAGAGCTGTGATGGTAAATGAGGGTTTTTAAAAATAATTGATGTGGAAATTCTTCTTCAAATGTATACTGCATCTTGAGATTGTGGTAGAGAAACCCGTGAGACCCATGTTCTGGGGTATTAACAGATTCCTATATTTCTTTGTGCACATGCCAGCAGTCAGGTGAGCCTACTATCTCTTGTTCTTTTTTTTCATTTTTGCAATTGAAGTGTTGCTGAATTTTTTTTCTCATAAATGCATAACAAGACCTGTTTCATCTACATCTAGGTACATTTCATCTTTCTGGTTTGAATGCCTCATCATCTTTATCTGAAAAACTGCAGATGGAGAACACTTTATTTAGACTTGTAGAGCACACTATCACTCACTTTTTGCAGTTGAAGTTGGTGGTGTCTGAGCCAGAAATTGAACATCTGTATATTTCTTGAATAATGGCATGCAGTAAGGGCATATACATTTGAACTGAGAGATTCTCCTTGGTCATGTCAGATCCTTGAAATGAAACAAAATATACACACATTGCTTTGTTGGCCTGTATCTGTCTGTACATGTATGTTTTTCTGAATATTTAAAAGATGGAGGAGTAGAAGTGTTTCGCCTTAGGTGGACAGTAAAAAATGTTTCACCTAAAAAAAAAATGCTGTTGTCGTATGGATCCATTGTGGGGTTAATCCCACTTTAGTTTGTACTGTTCTGCAGGTGATTAACAGTTTCCTTCCTCTGAGGACCTTCAGCAATTAAAACTCATAAAAAGTGCATCTGCTAGTTCAGCGTCGTGGGCTGATAAACTGGTTTCTCTAATCACATCAGAGATTTGGGAAACACGTTGCTCTGCAGTGACTGCATAGTACTGGCACATGTAGACTTTTTTATTTATTTAATAGTAAAGCACTCATTCACATGCATTGCCTATTTGAAAAATGTATCAATAGCTGTTCTGAGTATTGTAGAATAGGTTAAAAAAAATCCCCTTGTTTATGCCTCAACCAGATGTATTGCAGACAGCTTAGCTAATATGCTTCTACTATGTTCTCACCCATGAAATGACCCTTGACCTGGAATAGAAAGACTCGTGTAGAAGAAGGGTGATTCAGTCACTGCTCAATCACACATCTGGTCTGCGCCGAGCAAAGTTTAAGAGTGTTAAAGGAAAGCAAAGTTTTGGCCATTCCATTGCATTTACCCTTTATGTGATAGTTTGCCTTTGCACTGCATAACCTATATGGTATTTATTACATTTCTCTGTTTGTAGAAGGAAAGGGACAGCAAGCGTACAATGTACAGGGGCTGTGTTTCAATTCTTCTAATAGTAAAACAGTGAGCGTGGGACTTCAACACTGAAATACACACTCAGAACCTGGGCCAAAACCTTGATATACAGTATTATGATTCTGACATACTGTATTATTGATGATATAAAAATACATGGAGCATACTATATTTTATTAATTCTGTGTTCTAGTAAAATATACCCACACACACTACATTTCTACTAACAGGAGCACTGGGCTGGGATATTAGGTAAATCAATCCTGGAGGATTTAGCACCACCATGGATTGGACCTTTCTTTCAACTTTAAAAATGTTTGCAGATGTCTCTTGATGAGAATATGAGAATATCTTCTGGGTTAGCTAAAGATATGACCCTGGGAGTTTTGAATTTAAGCTTGCAGTGCGTCAGAAGCCTCAGGTATTGGCACTATAAGCTTCGTTTTACAGACCTTTGAAGGACATAGTTACCAGTGTGTTGTTTAAAAAAAAAAAAAAACACATATCTAAACTGAATATTATATGACATGATTTTAATAATAACCCAGTTTGGTGTTTGTTTGTATTTTATTGCATTTAGTGTAGAAAATAAGCAGAGGGGTTATTCTTTTAAACAGGCTAGATCAAATCATTTATTGCCAATTAAAAACAGGATGTTGGAGGCTTTAGTGATGGTCTGCAGATTACCTTTTTTATGATCACTTTGACGTTTTCCTTGAACAACTCTGTTTGAGCTGAGCTTGGTCATTATATGAAGAATTTCATTTTACTGTTGCGGCTGCTGCGTGCTATTAATCTTGAAAGCATTAGAAATATAGTTATTCATTTAAAACAATATATTTACCAGCTGTCATTTTTCTAGGTAACCAATGGTTTATTTTTATATAATATACGAGACTATTCTATAAAATATATACTTAAATGCAGTATTATGTTATTGCTTATAAACAGTACTTAGTGATGTCACTTGTCACAGAACTAATTGAATGATAACTTTGTATCAATAAATATTTAAAGGGGTTGTTCACATTTAAATTCATTTTTAATATAATGTAGAGAGTGATATTCTAAAACAATTTCCATTTGGTTTTCATTTTTTATTATGTGTTTTTTTTAGTTATTTAGCTTTTTATTCAGAAGCTCTCCAAGTTTCAGTAACCTGGTTGCTAGGGTCCAAATTACCCTAGCAACCCTGCATTGATTTGAATAAGAGACTGGAATATGAATAGGAGAGGGAATGAATAGATAGATGAGTAATAAAAAGTTACATTTCATTTGTAGCCTTACATAGTATTTGATTTGAAAGCTGCGGAAGAAGGCAAAAATAAAAAACGATAAAAAATAAATAATGAAGACCTACTGAAACGTTGCTCAGATTTGGCCATTCTAAAAGTGAAGTTAAAGGTGAACAACCCCTTTAAACATACTCCCAGAAGGATGTTCAATTGTGTTATGGCAAACTCCAGTCAGGCTTTTTTTTTTATGTTTCTCTGTCCGCAGTAGCGTCTTCTTGGGTCTCCTTCCATAGAGTGGAGTTGGCAATGGATGGTGTGAATTGAGACTGTAGCACCTTGTTTGTGAAGGTTAGCTTAAATTTGTCTGGCAGTTTCACCAAAATTGGAACAACTCTTCTCTACAATCTTGGATGAATTTCTGTCTTGTGCCTAAGTCCAGGATGATTGGTTACAGTGCCATAGGCCTCAAATGTCTTGATAACAATATGGACAGTGGATAGACATGTAGTCTTGAGATTGTCTGTTTCCATGTTTAGATGATGCACACAGACAATTAAACTGGTGCTTCTTATAATGCAGGCACCTGTAACTTGTCACAGATCAAGCAAATTAAAAGAAAATCACCTGCCTGAAATCCACCGCTTCTAAAAGGTGCCATTCAGTTTGTCCAGTCCATTTAGGACCTCTACATAGAACAAACTAAGATTATGTTATTTTTCTTCAAGTTCACTGAAAATACATATGTGAATTAGTGATGCTTGGGTTGAAATTTTCTTAACCCAACCCTGGCCCGCAGTTCCCCAAACCATGTATTACTTCGCCTAGAGCATGACACTGATTTATATACCCACACCTGAACTAGCCCTTCTCAGAGATCATCGAAGGGGGCAGGGCGAGGCATGCATTAACAATCACTGACCCGTCACTAGTGGGGCTTGAAGGTATGCAAAGAGGTTGGAGTAGGGCTGGAGCCTATCACCTTGAAAAAAGGAAAAGACGCCAGCGTTTTTTGGGACTTAGAAAATTTCACCAAAATTTTGAGGAAGTCCTATCTACTCTATTGCACTTCGCCTGGTTTGAGGTGGCGAAGGCAAGTCTGGCGCAAGAGGTAACATTCAGTGAAATCTGCGTCTTGGTGAATTTGCATAGTTACTTCCATTCGCCAGAGTGCAAATTCGCCAGGCGTTAGGGAGCGAAGTACCAATAGAGTCTATCTCCTTCGATAGCGAAGTTATGCCAGCGACCATTAGTAAATTGGTGAAGTACTGGAATGACGTCACACTGGCGAATTTTCTCCAGCGTTAGTCACTTTGCCCTTTAGTAAATTTGCCCCTATGTGTTTCTGTGGGAGGGAAACTACATTTGCAGTGGAACAATGTACCAGATATAATTATCTGGTTGCACCAGGGCCTATAACCCTAATACAGTGTGTGTGTAAGGCTGTATTATATATTTAAAATCAGTGTACTTTACAGTCGGGTACATGATCGTGTATCCAGTGTTGATTAAGTATTACTTGGTTGAGCATAAATACAATTAAATTAATATTAAAAAAAAACTGGATTGTTTTTCCACCAACATGAATGTTCAGTGAAAAATTTAGAATTGTTTGTTTAAATAACACTGCATGGCAGCTGGCATTCCCATGTTTCAGATCCGTTAAGATAACTAGTTTTTGGATAGTAGATCCCATACCTGTATTTTTTCTTTTAAAATGTTGTGTCTGGATTTAATGTTGGCTTATATTGCAGTCTATTTCAAGGCAAATTAGTCATAGCAGCAGTGCCCTGTTTTCCAGTATGATTTTGTGGCAGGAGATGAATCCCATTGCTAACAATGCAGAACGACTAATGTTTACCTATATGACATTTATTTCCCTTTTTATTTTGTGCTGTTTTTCATTACAAGTATGTTTAATTTATTTTATTAGTTCAACAACTGCTGCTTTTTTCCCCCTTGATTTGTCTTTACAAGAACCATTCCAGGAAAAAGTATTGAAATTGTAAATCCATGGGTTAATCAATATTGTACAATTTGCGTAATCTTTTAACAAAGTGACATATGCATTTGAGGGCTTTTACTGTTCTCCTGGTGCATTCTTAAACCACAACTTACATGGTTTCAGGCTTTTTAAGACCTAAGTTAATGACTTGGCTCATTATTAGATGGGGAGCGAGGGAGGGGCACTGAACTAGACCAGTTCATTACAGACGACTGCAGAAGAGAGTTCTGGCTTTACATTCCCTCTTTCACTCACACTCTTTACTCTGTAAATTTCCAATGCAGTTTTTTGGATCAACTTTGTGAACCGGATTGAATCTAGTATGAATTACGGCTATGGATTCCAAGCCTTCGGTTTTCCAACCATTTGTGCACATTAAAAATAGTTCCCTCTTTCTTGCCTAGTGGTTTTCATAGGACTTGCCACAACACATGAAACAGATTATGAGAAGACTGCAAATATAATAATTACAGCATGGAGCAGACTGTGCTGGCAGATACTGGAACACAGAACTCCCTTTAATCATATTGCTTCCCATAGTGTGGGTGGTCACAGTCTAAGGCCTTGCACTCAGTCTTTTTCTTATGCAACAGTGATTTTAAGGAACAACAGCATTCCACACAGTCTGTTTCTTGTTTCTTTTTTGTTTTTAAAGAAAATGCTGCTTTTGTTTTTATTCTTTTTGTTTTGTGCAGTTTATTTTGGAGATAACAATAACAGTTTTCCGATTTCAAAATCAGCTGTTATACAAAGCATATTATTCCTGACTTATTTTCCTGATAAAATAGGGTTGTGTACACAGTTCTGTTCTGTTATTTCCCTATTAATAACATGTCCATGAAGTGTAATATTTTCTAGGGCTACTGGTAATCTGCATGTGTTTATCTGTAAAAATAGCACAGAGAAAAATACAAAAAGCATAATTTAAAGGAGAGGAAAAGGTATTCTCTTTGTAAGATTCCCATCAATTGGCCCGCTAATGGTCTTTCAAAACAGAGAATAATATGTTTTTCTCCCCATCCAAGTACAAGGTACATATTTAGAGTTTTCTGAGCCATAAAGTAAGGAGCCTGATCCCAACCAATACATTTCTTCATTTTACCACTGCTGTTTGTGGCCCTGGAACTAATAAAATGGGCTACCACATGGTTAAACTCCAAACACATTACACGATATACAGCCCCACTTACTATCACCGTTTACCATAACCAAAATATTGATATGATCTTACCAACGCTAATAGACTCATTTCTGTAGGGCAGATTCATCAATATCTGTAGCTAGAAGTAAGAGTACATTAATACTGCATTTAATTATACAATATACATAAGTACACTGCTTATAAAAAGCACTTTATACTCCAATCATTGTTTAATCTTGTGGATACTGGACTGTCCATTCTGTTGACCCATAGTGCTTTTTTTTGCTGGAGCAATACGCCCATGTTTCCTCATCTTATAGAGCTCTTACAGACGAGCGTTTTTACCTGTGCTCCCCTGCGTTCCGGTTTCATGCGTTCAGCCGCAGGGGAGCGCAGGAGTAGATGCATTGAATTCTTTTCAATGGGGCTGTACTCACACAGACACATGTAAGTGCCGAACGCAGGTTGGGACGCAGCATGTTGCATTTTTCCTGCGTTCGCCACTTACATGCGTCTGTGTGAGTACAGCCCCATTGAAAAGAATTCAGTTCGTCTACTCCTGCGTCTGTAAGAGCCCTTTGACTATTTCACCGCCTCCAATACTAACCACTTAATTGTGACTGATTTATGTTTTTGTTCATCTAAATGTGTCTTGAGACTGGTGTATCGTTTGCTGTTTAGGATTGAAGTTCCATTAATGTACTTTATGCTCCTTAATCCTATTTTTTAATTTGTGTAAACTGCATGGGTGTTATAAAATATGAAAAATGTTACTACTCCACACAAGGGTGGAGTAGTAACCCAAATTAAGTTGAAATTTTTCTCTACATGTTATAGGAAATGTGTAGTATATATGATCAGATGCCCATGTGAATAATTGTATGTGTGACAAACTAGCAGACAGGTAAAAGCTAGGTTTAAGAAGCATAAAGGAGATATAAGGAAGTTCAAATCCCAGATCCCAGAAGTGATACACCACTCTACACTATCCCTTCCATTTCCAGAAACATAAGCACCATGGATTTAGAAACAAAACAGTCTAGCACCAGTCATCATTATATTGCATAACTAATATTTTTCTGATATATTTTAAAAATAGAAAATTAAATAATTCTGTCCAATTAAGCAGATGCTAAAAAGTGTTATCTGAATTTATTTTTAATGTTAAAAGCTATTTATCCACTATACATTTTATCACAGCAGTAGATGCCCAGCCTTGATAAGGAAGACTAGAGAGAATTTAAGAATACCATTTTAATATTCTGTTGTTGCCCTTATGTTTCATTTAATTTCCCCTGTCCCTGGCATGGACAAATATTAGGGGCCCATTTACTAAGGGTAGAAGTGAATTTTCGAATTCAAAAACTGCAAATTTCGTAGTAATTTTTGGGTACTTCGACCATCGAATAGGCCAAAATTCAGTTTGAATTGAAAATACTTCACAAATTTGAAAATCGAAGTACTGTCTCTTTAAAAAACTTCGACTTTGAAACTTCGCCACCTTAAACCTGCCGAATTGCTGTTTAGCCTATGGGAACTTTTGTCTTAGGGGCAGATGTACTAAGATCGAGTGAATAATTCGAATGCAAAAGTATTTGAATTTTGAAGTATTTTTTTGGGTACTTCGACCAATTGGTCAAAATCGATCGAATCGAATGATTTGAACGATTCAAAGTAAAAATCGTTAGACTATTCGACCATTCGATAATTGCAGTACTGTCTCTTTAAAAAAAAACAAAACAAAACTTCGACTTCATACTTCGCCACTTTAAACCTACGAAAGTGCAATGTTTGCCTATGGGGACCTTCCAGAGCACTTTTCTATGTTTTTTTTTATCAAATAAAAATCATTCAATCGATCGATTAAAATTGTTAGAATCGTTCGTTTTTATTTGATCGAAGCTTTTGCGGTAAAATCCTTCGAATTCGATATTCGAATTCGAAGGATTTTACTTCGAGGGTCGCATTTGAGGGTTTTTTAACACTCGAAATTCGACCCTTGATAAATCTGCCCCATAAGTTTTGGGCTAAGTTTTGAGTAGTCAAAGTATTTTTTCGTAAAATCGTTCTAATCGTTCGATTCGAACGATTTAAACGATCGATCGAAGTTTTTTAACTTTGCGATTTGACCCTTAGTAAATGTGCCCCTCAGTGTCCACCATCATAAGAATGCATAAGGAGTGTTATTTTGGTTCAGTGCTGCAGTGACCAACGTGAAATTCACATTTTTTTTTGCACATTGTGGATGACCTGAGAAGGAGACAGGGAAAAAAGATTTTGGAGTTTTACGCATTAGTTTGGTTTAGTGCCAGAGGAGGGACCTGAAAATCACACTGATCTACTTGGGAGCGTGGAGAACAACAAATGATATGGAATCACCAATTAAAGTTACTGAGAGTACTTAATAAACATCCCAGTGACTTTAACTTTAATTTTTCTTGTGTGGCTTTACCACTCAAAGTTGCTTCATAAAGCAGAATGGACATTGGCCCACGTTTGCAGATATATGATGAGAACCACAGAAATGTCTTTAGAAATATAAGTTGTCAGCAGCTGTGCAGTTGTGACTCAGTATCACCACCATCAGTTGAGTGGATGCTAATCCTCCCTTATAATGTATGTAGTTTAATGCTCACCTTTGTATGTATTAAAAAAAACAAAATCTTTCATCCTAAAACTTTTCTTGGTGTGGTTTAGCCTGTTTTTTCATGGTCTTGTTATGGGATCCTTTATCTGGAAACCCGTTATCTAGAAAACTCCGAATTATAGGAAGGCCATCTCCCATAGATTCCATTTTGATCAAATAATTCAATGTTTTTAAAAATTATTTTCTTTTTCTCTGTAATAATAAAGCTATAAAAAAAATATTTTTTCCTTAATAAAAAAATCAAATGCCTTGTACTTGATCCAAACAAAGATATAACGAATCCTTATTGGAGGTAACCCTATTGGGCTTAATTAATGTTTAATTTTTTTTAGCAGACTTAAGGTATGGAGATCCAAATTACAGAGAGACCCCATATCTGGAAAACCCAAGCATTCTGGTTAACAAGTCCCATACCTGTATCTCTTTAACTCTACTCTTCTTGGGGTGATTTTTGTTACACACCACTGAAATAGTTCAGTGATCCATAATTCTAAATCTCACCCCGTTCTATTTATATTTAATGACACGTCCCTACTCTTCTTATAATACACCTTTCAGTAGTTCTGTTAAAAGCACATGGACACTTTTTTTTAGATTATTGGCAGTTTGACCCATAATCCTCCTTCCCACACATTGGCCTTGGTGGTATTTCCACAAATCTTGGACTGTGGAGTCCAGAATTCTGGACAAAGGATGAACAATTTCTGACTGAGTTGCTGAACATGATCTTCCAGGAATGAAATGCACAGTCTTAATTATAAAGTTCAAATTCCATTTACGTTGCTGTTTTATAGACTGTTGGTATCATGAAGAGCCTTATATTGAAATTTTGAGAGTGCTTGGTAAAGCTGTTTCAGTCCTCTTTATACATATGTTTTTCCAGACCACCATTTTCCAGTGTTTAATGTCAAGTGGTCTGTTTAAAAATAGGCAATTTTATATTAAAGTAAATGTTTCTAAATGCTTGGTACAATTTTACATGAAAAATGTCACTGATATTGTGGTTTGTGTTTGGCACTGATCTCAAATGTATGCTTTCAACCACAAATCCATCTTCTGCATTTCTTTGCTGTGGGTGTCTGCTTTGAAGGTTTCTTTTCAGAGAAAAACAAAATATTTAAAAGTTTTTTTTGATGAGTTTCTGCCAGAGTCATTTGTTTTCTCGTTTGGACAAATTCTATAAATGTCAGAAACAGAGGAGGCCAGTGTTGCTACATGGGGCGTGCGGCATAGGAAAATGTTCTTATTAAGGGGGTTATTTACTAAATTCTGAATTTTTCTGATTAATTACAAGAAAAAAAATCAGAGAAAACTAGAATCCACTATTTATCATTATATATCATAAAAAAATTGACAAAAACCGTGAACTTTTCGGATTGTCGCATGAAAACCGCAAAGTTTTCATGCAAAAAATCAAATTCTTTCGGATTTGATGCCCGAAAAGTCTGAATTTTTCGTGAAATCAACAGAAAAGCCTAAAATGACGGGTTATTGTACGAAACCCAGTGCAGACAATAATATCTTCTAAATGCAAATAGGACCATTGCCATTGACTTCTACAGGACCTAGACAGGTTGAAGATGGAGTATTTTCAGATTTTGACTTTTTTCAGGCTCTGGGTATAATAAATCTTGAAAGATTTGAGGATTTCTTTTCCACTAAAAATTCGAATTTTATAGTAAAAAAACCTAAATGTTTTTGAGTTTTTACCATTTGGTAAAATAACCCCCTAACTGTTCAGTTAAAGGGATGCTGAAAGGAATCATTTCAGTATCACTAACAAACAAATGCTACATTTTATATGAACAAATTTAATTGTAGGGTGGTGCTGTCCTCCAACAGGCTTGACTATAGTTCACATTTATACATCACCCCTCACACAGCATTCCTGTGTCATGAACAAGTAGTTCTATGTATTTTTAAAGTGCTTTTAAATGTTTCTTTTTGTACCACTTCAATAAAAATATCCACAAAAACCTGTGTTGCACCATTCCTCTTCTTGCTGGCTGCCTCCCAGTGTGAGGGAAGACCTGTGATTGGCTGCTCACATTGTGTAAGGACACACACAAACCAGACAAGGATTAGAGAGAGCAAATAGAAAGCTCAGAGACTGGCGGAGGTGGGTAGGACTAAAAAAATATTGAACTTTTTTAGTTTGTAAAACTTATATGGTTTATATCATTGATAGGAACATGTCAGTATCACTTTAGCACATTTGATGTTTGTATCTGTGGAGTGCTGGTATTGTGGCATGGCAGAAATGGAATTTGCCCCATCAGAGATGCCACTTGGGGAAGGTTGTTTATGAAAGTATATTTATTAGCTTTCTTCTGTATATACATTAGTGATGCCCAACATGTAGGCCCCCCACCAGAGGCTTCAGAATTCAGGTTGGATATTTTTGTTTTATGACCTTTCCTCAGATTGGAGCTCCATCTTCCCTAATTCCAGTTTCGTATCTCTGACAAATATTCTTTGCCACTAATCATCTCATATAGAAATAGTGAAATACAGCGTTAAAACCGTTAACTTTATTTATTTTTTTTAATTCTGCCTTGCCAAATGTAAACTTGTAAACCCTGATGGATATCATACTTGCATAGCTGAAGCTTCGTACCAGTGCTGAGCATGACTCACAGATGGAACTTTAGCACTTGGAACCTTTCCATGAAGACTTTGTGTGGTCTTAGCCACAGTAGCTGCATAGCATAAGTTTTCCTCTCCTAGTAACACAGGGGTACAAGGAAATGAGCTGGAGTATAGTAACACAAGAGGTGTTTTTTTTTCTCTTCCCCTCCTAGTATTTTTGGCTGTCTCCCGATTGCAACCTAAGTTGAATGTGGTTAACCAAAGACTTGAAAGAAACACAAAAACATTTGACTCTCAGAACATTGGTTTCCTTAAAATGAAACCAGAAAAAGACATTCATTTATTTTAATTACAGTGATTTCCATTTATTCTATGTTATTAGTCATGATTCCAGTTAATGGGCAGTTTTATGCACTGCCTTTGTGGTAGACACTTCTTTGTGTTTACACTTCTCTTTTTTTGCATCGAAGACTGGCTCTTTATTGAAATTTTATATATCAGAAATATAATCTAAATATTAATAGTGATAGATAGGAGTTGGCTTTTCAGTACGAATAGACTACCAAGATTCTCGGCCAAATTTGTGAGCAGTTGTTGGAAAGCTTTCAAGAAAAGCAACCCTGCCCTCTACAGGTTTTATCTGTAATTTAAACTCTGTCAGCTGAAGGGGCTCTTGTGTTCTAAAAAAGCATGCATTAATATCCTAATCAGTCACAAAAGCTCCCTTACATCCCTTATGTTTCAGATTATGTTTTACTCTTTTTTTTAAATTCAGACTGATATTTTTATTTTTCTACTCTAAACATAAAAGCATTATTGCCTATAAATAGAGTGCTATTTTAGTGATGCCTAAATGATTTATGTGAAGTAGGGCTTTGCCGTCTATGAATTACGTGTAGTTCTGTTCTACACTGTTTGCTGGCCCTCTGGATAGAATTTCATGTGGATATTCATTATTATTAATTGGAAATTATTCATTTCTAATGCAAAATAACACGGGGAGCAGTTTTTTTGCAATTTTCTTCAATGAAATAACTCATAACCAGCTGAGAATTCCATAACTTTTGCAATAAACCTTTAGGCGGTACTAAATTCGTTTTTTTTCTCTATAGAAAAATTCGAATAGAAAAGTACCCCCTTGGTAATGCCTAATTTTATATCTAGTAATAGATTACTTCCCTACTATACAAGTAGTAATAGCAATACTTAAATTAAAGTGCAGTCAGTGCCGGTCTTTTAACTCATCAACAATTTTATATAAACCCAATCAATTCCCAGATCAATTAATTCCCAGGCCAATCCTTAAATTAATTAAATATAATTATAAAGTGCTGTTTAGTGCATATATCAAATGAAAGTTGCCAAATAAAAAAGTTAAAAGATTAACAATCAATTCATTCGAAATTCATGATTAGGCTCAGGTGTGGTAAAGGATGTCAACAATTCATTGGTAAGTGCCAATTAATTATACAAAATAGGGTGCGTTTACGAAGTTGATATTGTAAAAAAAAAAATTGATCAAATAGAATAAATATAAAGTGCAGTGCAATAAGAGTCAATTACTAGATAGATAATTGCGTAAAAATGAGATCTAGATTAAATTTAAATCATGACCAGGAGTTGGGATCGGGATCAAACAAAGTGCCACTATCATACAGTATGAAAAATTAGAGGGTGGAGCTCTCTACATGTAACCATGTGCAGGGCAAATATATTCACTGTGCAAACCAATCTGCCCTGCACAAAGTTTATAAATGAGCTAGAAGCACTTTTTCATTTGTCCTTCATTCTTCATTACCAATCTCTACGAAAGATTTCTCTTGGCCCAGTCTGACCATATACTAAAAAGGAAGCTCAGTTGTGATTCATACCTGGACATCTTTCTTTGATGGGAAAAGGAACAAGAAAAACTTTCCAGATTGACATCGTCAATTTTTTCTAACTATGTCCATGAATGCATTCATATGAACTGTATTTTATATCTTTTTTGGCTTTCTCTTTTTTCAGTTTGAATGGCTGCGCGAGTAACTACACAGCAGCTTATTTATATAAACTATAGTAGTGTTTCTGAAGCAAACACATCAATTTTACCAGTGTAAGGTTACAGTACATTATATTTTAATTACTTTAAAACACTTTCAATTTTTATGTGTTACTGATTATTTATGACCCTCAAGAAACTTCCATTTAGTGTATATCTAGAATGTATGTTATTTATCAACATTGAACCACATTTGCAAATTAATTGCCCAGATCTCCTGTGTAGTAAAATCTTTCTAAAAAGTAGCAGCATCCTGCATGGAACAATGCCAAAGAGAAACCCTTGTGGTACTCCACCAACAACACGGGTCCAATTTGAAACTGTTCCATTTACCAGCACTTTTTGTAATTTATCTTTCAGCCAGTTCTTTATCCATGTAAAAATATTTTCCTGGAGTTTGTGTCTATGTATTTGTGTGTGTGTTCAAAAGGTATAAACCTAAAAATATATTTTATAATTGTAAGCAACTTTCCAATTTACATCAATTACAATTTCATTAATTGATGACATTATTTAATGACAAGCTTGTCTTTGTGGAATATATTGAAATATTATATTTAATGTTCAAAATAAGGAATAACATAATCAATTAGTATTAGAATAGTAAATATGATTTTTCCACTAGATGGCGATAACGATACAATGCTTTTATAATGTGTCCAAATCCACAAGCAAAATCTTGGCTTAATTCTTTCTTCTATTTTACTTGCTTTACACTTTAAATAATAGTCTACGATGCCACATAAACCCTAGAGTATGAGGAAACATTTCCTTTTTGTAAACTCTTGAAACCTTAAAGAAACTATTTAACATTCAGACCAATAAAACTTGTTTGTGAATCTAGCCCTAGACCTACCACAAATCTTATTGCCACCATATAAACCAGATACATTAGCTTTTAAATGAAATTTTCTGTATAAAATCTTTGTCACTACTGCATCATACAGAGGCTATGTTTGTATAAGTACTCTACATTTTCTACATCTTTGTTTTCCTGTATATTGTTTATCAACATGATTTTATAATGATTAAGGATGGGAAAGGGTTCAAGTGTGTGCTGTAGAGGAATCGGTATGTATATGTCATACAAATAATCCATTTTGTTGTTCTACTGTGTAAATCTTAGCCATGTCTCCTTTTATTTCAACAGAACCTGCTATGCCATCTGTTTTGCTCATCTGAAGCAATCGGACATGAGGAATATAAATCTATCGACAAAATTGGATGCACAACTGTTGACTATCATAGCAAGCTATTGAAGAATGTAAGAATAATTCCTTTAAGAAGCAAGCATCAGTTTAATATTTAATCTATATAAACAAGTCTGAGATTTAGCTGAATTTAGCAGGTGTCTTGAATCTCTACTTTGCAAAAGATACTTTGGGGAAAATGTAATAAAATGATCAAAGGCTGCACCAGATTCAGTAACATTTACTGGCTATCTGATTATTTTCTGCATCTGTAGTACTGATCCTCGGGTGCCTAACACAGAAAAAGCTATCATAGGAAAGCCTCTTCTGGATATGTTTTAGTACACCCACATACATGTTATACTTTCTCAGTATGCTATGTATAATTTAGTGTTATTTTATTAGCTATGGAAGATTCAGATTGAAGGTTTTCAACTTAAGGCAGCGATACACGGTGCGATTGAGGACCACATTAGCTAGTTGAAGTGGTCCTACGACCTGACGGCACCCATTCTCTTTGTTGTAATCTGATCGTACAGCCCTAGGGCCGAATGTTCGGATTAACTTGATATCACCCTTCCGTTAGTGGGCATATCAAGGAAAGATCCGCTTGTTTGGCGACCTTGCCAAAAAAGCGTGTGGCCATGGCCACTACATTTGGAATGTAGTCCAAAGACCAATTTGGAGCTATACAATAGAAAAAGGAAAAAGTAGTTGCACATTTCCACCTTGTCAAAGGTGCTGCTTATTTATGTAATATATGTTCCAGGTATCTTATCCAAACATTCCCAATGGTACTATAAAAATCAGGACATGCCTCTGATAAAACACTTTTGCGTGTGGGACCTGTGGGGTGTGGGACCTGTTATCCAGAATGCTTGGGACCTGCATAAGGGGTCTTTCCGTTTGAATCATCATACTTTGTGTACTAAAAAATAATGTAAACATGAAATAAACCCAATAGGATTCATTATATTTTAGTTGGTAGGGTTTTATTAGCCCATCAAAGGGGCAATGTTTCGGGCCCTACTGGACCCTTTATCAAGCCTAATGTGATTACTTTCACCAAACAGTTCTATACAACATCATGGGGGGTGTAGTCACAATCTCCTCCCCTTCCTCCGTGACATCATTAATTGACATGCTATATTGTGTATTCACACATTAACCATTCGTGATTATTTGTCTGTATGTTGAGTCCATAACAATCTTCTTAGGACAGTCAAATATTATATAGTTATATAAACATATTCTGATCTTATATTACCTGAGACCCTGTCACGATTTACATTGCACGATTTACATTGCACGATTTACATTGCACATTATGCAGTCAGCACTCATTTGTAGATCAGTTAGTAACCTTAAAGGACAAGGAAAGTCTAAAATAGAATAAGGCTAGAAAGGCTGTATTTTGTATACTAAACATAAGCATGAACTTATTGCACCACAAAGCCTAATCAAACAAATGATTTATGCTTTCAAAGTTGGCCACAGGGGACTGTCATCTTGTAACTTTGTTAAACATCTTTGCCTGACCCTGACCCTGCACATGCTCAGTGTGGTCTGGGCTGCTTAGGGATCATCATAAACAAAGCTGCTTGAGTTCTGCATGGCTGGTAAGTAAGGCGGGGGCTCCCCCTGCTGTTCATAAGTATGATTGTTTCCCTGCTCAGCAGTTAGGGACCATCTGACAATTCCTATCCACAGCAGTAAATGAAGGGAAAATTTCGCTGCATACAGTCAGGTTTATTATAAAAACAATAAACATCTTTTAATTAAAGTATATTGGAGATAGGTTTCTTTTTCATTAAAGAAAGTGAAAATGGGATTTTATTTTTTTGCCTTTCCTTGTCCTTTAAAGATTAAAAGAAAAACGAATAAGTAAAACATGAGTATGAAAGATACAAAAGTAATCAAACATTAAAATCATCTTATGTTCATATTTCCCTACTTACTTAAAGATGAACATTGCAGGTGTGTAATCTCTATTCAACCCTCATGGCCAAATCGTGTCTAGTGTATGTATCCAATACATTTCACAATATTTTAGTTGTAGTAATCTGTCTCCACCCCTTCTTGGTATCTCCACAGTGTCAATTATTTGAAATTTTGATTGGCTAATGGCATGTTTAGCCTGATGGAAGTGTTGGGGGACTGGCAAAGTTATAATCTCCCTCCGTATGGTTGATTTATGTTTTGAGATCCGATCCTTGATCTTTTGCGTAGTCTCCCCCACGTAAATTAAACCGCATGGACATTTTAATAGATATATCACATAAGTAGAGTCACATGTGAAGTAATTTTTGATTGGGAATTTCTTACCAGTGTGAGGGTGGTAAAAATAGTTACCTTTAATCACTGAATTACATTCAGTACAATTAAGGCAGGGAAAAGTTCCGCATTTTGGATTCTGTAGGAACCGTTGTTTATACAATTTTTGCGGCCCTATATCTGCCTTGACCAATTTATCCTGTATGTTATTTCCCCTTTTGTAGGCTATGAGGGGTGGTTCACAAAATTGGGGTATATGTGTTAAACAATTTTGAAATAAGTGCCAATGTCTATGAATGATTTTTGAAACATATCTACTAGCAGTTGTAAATTTGCTCGCAAAGACCATCCGCTGTCCTTCTTTTTTGGTGGTCGCGTTCGGTCTTAGAAGTTGCTCTCTATCCTTATCTTTTACTGGGTTTAGTCCTTCCTCTAATATTCTGTTGGGGTATCCTCTCTGTAAAAATCGATGTGTCAGTCGTGTATTGCAAACTTCTGTGTCACTAACTATGCGTTTGACTCTTGTATACTGTGGAAGGCAAAGATTTCTTTAAAGATAACGGGTGGAAACTTTGCAATAAATTGTTCCTATCTGTGTGATTACACAATATAGCATGTCAATTAATGATGTCACTGAGGAAGGGGAGGAGATTGTGACTACACCCCCCATGATGTTGTATATAACTGTTTGGTGAAAGTAATCACATTAGGCTTGATAAAGGGTCCAGTAGGGCCTGAAACGTTGCCCCTTTTCTGTTGATATATGGGCTAATAAAACACTACGGATTTTTGCATCAATTAGAGTGTGCTGCTGGATTTCTTACTTTGTATGCTAAGTTGACCCAAAAAGCAGGCGAGGGTCTTCAAGTTCAGCACCTGAAACCTACACGGGATTAATGAAGGTAGAGCACTCCTAATTACCATTATATTTTAGTTGGTAACAAGGTACTGTTTGATTACAGAGAAATCGGGAAATCATTTTTAAAATTAAAAATGAGTAATTCAAATTAAGTTGGTACAAGGTACTGTTTTATTACAGAGAAATGGGAAATAATTTTTAAAATTAAAAATGATTAATTAAAATGAAGTCTATTGGAGATGTAATTTCCTGGACAATGGGTTTCTAGGTACAGATCCCATACCTGTACATTAAAAGATTAAAAAGATTTCCAATGATTTTAAAGTTATTTGTGAAAATCATTGCTTGATAAAAGGACATCTAATGTTTTTTTTCTTTATTGCATTTTCACCTGCTTACAGGTTTGGTTTTCACAGAGATATATATAGTTGTAAACTGCAGTAAATTGTCTCCTATACATTAGCCCAAAAATATTGACAGTGCTTAGAGATTGGCTAGAATGTGAGAAATACTTGGCATGATCTCTGTGTTTACAATGCAAATAAATATATATATAATTTTTATTTTTTCTCTAGATAATCGCTTCTTGGATAAAACAGCTCACCAAGCCAGAAGGCAGTAACTGTGAAAATAAGTATGTACTTTCCTTGCACCTCAATCCCAATAGTATCTATGTACTATGTATATTACTTAGTTAGTTGATCAGAATTGATACACTTGTCAGTTCAACACCAGAGAACAGGTAGGAGGAACTGGAAGAGGAGGACTTAGTCATAGGATAGCTAAGTATTTTTTAAATGAAACTCATCAGGTATATGTGATATTAATAGGTTAAATAAAATTAATTTGATTGTATCCTCTTCCAATTCCTCCTGAGTGCATCGATTGACAAGATTGAACCAATTTGGGCTGCAATCACAATTTGGAGGTATTCTTGGTCACTTATAAATGCTGAGCCTGGGGCAAGTGCACCCATACTATTGATCATATATTGTGAGCAAAATTTTAGTTTTTAAGATTAGTTGGTATTGGCTTCAGTTCAAGTTATATTCCAGGTCTGGGGCATTTGTTCGCATACCTTTAAACTGCCAGGGTGAACGAAGGAGGTTGGAATATTTCATTGGTGATACACCTTGTTTGCCAGTGCATGGCTAGGGTTGCCACCTGGCCGGTATTTTACTGGCCTGGCCGGTAAAAATGATGGTTGATCCCAATGTTATTAATAGTGAAAAAAGATAAATATATAGGAAGGCTGGTATTTTTTTCCAGAAAAGGTGGTAACACTATGCATGGCATCAATGAATAATCATGTAGGGTCACAGCCTGTCTTCCTTTCCATCTGTTCTGATCATTCGGGATGTTGGCCGAACATGTAGAAAGGTAGCCATACTGTTTGCAGCCCCTCACATTGTATGTCTGTTTGGCACTTAGACTGGTAGATCAGATACTTTATGGGATAGGTCTGTGTATGGAAGCCATTACTCAAACTGGAAATAAGAAACGTGCTGAGTTCTCAAAAAAATGCAGCAGAGCAAAGAACCAAAAATGAAACTTTTGCAGGGAACAAAAACCTACCTCTTTCTTAGTGGTATATCTTATACAGCTGTAGCCCAAAAAAATGCATTATAAAGCAGCCTGCCTTCCCACAGTATGCAACAGCAAAAAGTACATAATAAGGCATACGAAGCATAACAGTCACATCTGTCAGCATCCAGATAATTGTGGCCTACTTGTATCCCATTATTAGGTTATAATATACAATAAAAAGCGGGATAAGATATTTATTGAAAAGCAAATGAAAATATACTTTACATTTACATATTTTTTTTACAGGCTTTCAGGAGATTATGTACGTGCATTATCCCTTAGGTGCATCCCAATTCTCACATTGCCTGACCTAGTCCCTTTACTTGAAGCACTACTTAAGTATCATAGTTCTGAACCAAAGGAAGTTCTTGATGATGAGTTCTTAGACCGTATAAATAATGCAATACTGAGGTAAGCTTGGCGGCTGTGTTTGAGTATATTTAATAACTAGAGAACTGGCAATGCTACTTTGCACTTTAGATATTATTCTAAGGGATTTTGTCAGCATCCTCCATACTAACAAAATAATTCAGGATACGATATTGCAGTGTCATTTGTAAATGTGTGAATATAAACAAAGAACAGCAGCCATTTGAATAGTTATTGAGTGACAAAAGTTGGGTGTGTGAACAATTATTGAGTAGTAGGAGGCACCACATGTTTTGATTGATTGATTGACCAGTGATCTACTTATTTGCCTGTTGGGCAACACTGATGGATCTACTCTTACTCTTAGCTTAATACCAAAAATAGGTTGGATTTTAGTGGCTTTAGAGGTATTTAAAACTGCGACTAAACTCAAAAACTCTGAACAATTCGATAAAAAATATGAATACCTTGAAAACCCCTACCAATTTGAGTATTTCTGAGAATTCCTAGCGAAAAAAAATTACGAAGCAACTTTTACCTGGCAAAGTTTTGTATTAGTGGTTTTTACACTTAATAAATCTCAAATTTTTAGACCTATTAAAAAAAAAAGAGAAAACCACATGGAAAAAATAAAAATTCAATTGTTAGTAAGTGGGCCCCCTAGTTTCTGCAAATTTTCTTCAGAAAAATAACAACAACAAAAACACACACAGGACTCAGTGAAAAAGCCTTTTTTTTAAATTTATTTATTTATTTTTGCAATTTGCACCTGAGTTCTGCTTCATAAATGACCCCTCCCATGTTTAAAGTAGCATTACTCATTATGTTACTTTTTACGAGCAATCACCTCTTTTTGGCATACAATTTTTATACTTTTGGGCTCACGTTTGCAATAGTCTTGATTGTATACAGCTTTCCTTGGACTTGTTTGGTGTATTTGAATTCTACTTTTTACACACCTTTGTAAATATGCCCCATCTGCTAAGAAACTAGAGCCCTTTGTGGGTGATGGGAACTGCACTGTAAGATGTCTATTTTGAAACAATAAGCCCAACAATTTGATGTCATTTATTGAACAGTGTATTGCACCAATTTCACACACTGTCTGTTTTTCGTTTGCCAGTAAACACTTTTGACGTAAATATATTTATTTTTATTTCTTATAAAAAAAGGAAGAAGATATTGCTAAGTGAATCAGCAGTACTTAGCTTGTGGCTTCGTCATTTGCCGAGCCTCGAAAGAGCTGTGCTGGATCTATTTCAGAGATTAATTGCCATCCAAAGCAAATCATTGAAAGAAATGGAACAGATTATAAATGATTCAGTCTTGGTAAGTGCTTCAGCCTCAAAGAACCAAGCCGTTTAGATTTTCCTGTAAAGAATAAGAGAATTTCACAATTGTCTCTGATGTACAAAGTATCCTAAAGCAGTTGGATTTTCCAAGTTTCTCCTGAATGCACGGAACCTGTATTTAAGCATTTCTGAAAAATGTCAGTGTTTTGTAATGTCCTGATCATTATACATAGTCTTTATTCTTTGGAGAGCATGCTTTTCAGTTAACATTTTGTATTATTCATTTGAACATATGGTTAGTCACTTCAGGTTTAAATTATGAACCCGCTACATCTTTACTATCCGTCTGTTTATAATATACCAATTATTAAGGTATTTTTGTTAGGTTAAGAAATTAAGGAACTGAGGTGTTTTTGCTCCTGGTTTTCTACTGCCTTTTGTACTTTCTTTTAAGCATTCTGTAGGTATTCAATAAAAGAGTAGGGCTAAATATCTCCACCCCCCCAATTTTCCATTTGCAAGAATCATTACACAGATTAAAACGCAAATCATCCTAAAATGAAAACACGTAAAAAAAGGATAGAAAAATGTAATTTTAGGTGCAACATATATTATTGGCTGTTATGAATTCTTTGGAACACAGTTTGGTACATAAACATGTTTCTGGCCAAAAGTACCCCTGAACCCTTCAGCCCATTATTACCTCTCTCACACATAAACACGGTTAAAATAAAAATGTCATCTTATTGAAATAAGAAACATTATATACTGTTTATTAAATAATGTGCTGTGTAAAGATACACTACAAATGGCACAATTAATCATTATACACAGCCAAAGAGCACAGAGGTACTAACTACCCACCTAATAGATGTTCACATAAAAGCTTATTACAAAACCTTTTACTTTTACCATATCCATTTACTAATGCAGCGTCCCAGAAAGAATGGCTTGTGAATAAACTATTTTGTCAATGCAATCACTAATTAGTTATTAAAGCAATGTTATTACAAGCATCAGATTGATTTTCTGTCCTCATCCTAATTAATCAAGTAGCTTGTAGCACTATAATGTGTCCAATTAAAGAGCTGTAACTTACTCCTGTAACATTCGAAAATATGTAACACAGATAAGCTTTTTTAACATTTTTGGTATAATGGTATATATAAATATATGAAAGGATAATGCCATAATATAACTGAATTGTTGATTCACCCGTAGATATTTTGAAAAAGGGCACAAATGCATGCCTTGTAAAAGGGAGGTCATTTAATAATTCCCCAAATGTAAGTGCAAAATCGCCGAAATGCCTGGTTTTTGTACTTTGCAGTCTTCCTCCATGTTGTAAGGGAGTCCTAGGAAGTTGCACATAAACATACTAAAATGTATAGTATTGTAAGAATGGTAAAATTGCAAATTTCTTCATTGTAGGAATACCGTTAGAAGGGTTAGATGCCCTCCTAGCTAGCGAGGAAACACAGTTTCTTATAAAGTACTAGTTTAAAACAGAGACTAGTCAGAATACCATTTTGGAGTAGAGAAGGAATTTTCCCATTTTTAATTGGTGATAATGGCATACATTTTCCATATTTCTATTGATCCATTTTCTCTCAGATACGTTTGACATAAGCAAAAGGCTTAACTTGTATGTAAAACATTTTTCTGAAAGCATAATGAATTGACCAATTTATCAAACCAGATAGATGTACCAGTGTGTTGGTGGGAGCAGTCAAAATCATCCATTTTTAGTACGGTAGGTTTTGGTACATGGTGCTGCATTCCTATAAAAATCCATAGGAACGTGTAATTTTTACTGGCAGGAGGCAAAATTGCCACATTCTTCCCCAGCTCAGTGGTGCCCGCTCTCCTGAAAAAGCCATGATCATAGTGAAACAATCGTTGAGGTGTATGGCGATAATCAACTAGAGGCAAGCCTCCTCCTGGTTTGCACAGCAGTAAACAGTGCTAGATCTCATTAACTGGAAAGCAACATCTTACTTTGGTTCTCTTTAAACATCTGATGGAATATAAGTGTGGCCACATATTCAAATACAGCTTTCCATCTGGTGGCTCAGTATTATGCTTACAATGTTAACATGCAATTAGGAGCGCCTTTTTAACACTGTACCTTCTACTAGAGTACTGCTAGAGTACTGCTACTCTGTCTGCACCCCATGGAATGAAGTGATTTTTTCCATGGATAGTTTTATTCAAACTATGCTTGATCACTTAAAACCCCTACATGTATAGTGGAGAAGATACACACTAAAACTGCAAAAAAAACTTTTTGGATATGTTGTAAAATTCATGAACACTGCGTATATCTAATATAAGTGCTTTTTGTAGAATGGAGGGGGCCCTCCTTCATTGTATATTGCCTTGTTTATGCACATTATCTAGTATGAACTATTGTTTTGAGAATATTAGACTCTTTTGTTGTGGTGGTAATACAATATAATAGTTATTGTTCTGAGATCCTAACTCTAGTGTATGTTTGGGCCAAGCTGTTTACTACTGTCATGTAGGGGGCAAGGTTGGTGCAATCCCTTCTATAGGCTGATTAAAACTGATAAAACCACTATAGCCTTTTAAAGGATCACACCACTTTCAGCCCAGTGTGACTGACACAATCAGACAGGACCATTGAAAATTTAATACAAGCCTCCTTATGGAAATATAAATAGCATTCAAAAATACTGTACATTATCTAAATATCAAATTACTTTTCACTATCACCCTCACAGCATCTGCCTCACTTAATCCTCTTTTCATGTTGAAGTTGGATCAGATTGTGATTGACAGTTAGGTCTAATACTTCTTTGGGGGGGTGCTCAATTTCCTAGTAGATGTACTTGATCTAAATCGAATAACCGACTCCAGCACAAACAATATCTTTGTTAAGGAAATAACAGACTGGCACAAATCCTGCATATAGATGGATAGTATTTTGAAAAAGTGAGCTCTAATACATCTTTTAGGCAAGGGAAGAACCAAAATACTGTATATATTTGAGCTAACTTTCAATCAAATCAGTGTAACTTTACATTATCCAATATTTCTATTAGCACGCAATGTCTTTGGATGTCTGTGTACATTTAACTATAAATAGTCAAGGACTATAGAGGAAGTTAACATTTATCACTAGATATCTTTTCCAGGGCTATAGAGTTTACATGTAGCAACCGCACAACACAAAAACTGGATGAACTTTGTTCTTTCATGAAAAAGAAACTTGATATTTCCTGCATTGCACCTGGTATGTGGGAGTAATTTCAGTGTGATGGTCTAGTTACTTCTATTTTATATGGTGTGCTGTTAATTTGCTTTTTCCACCCCTTGAGAATGAAACAGAATTAGTTCTAGAAATTCTATAGTGAGTTAGGAAGCTATAAAATAGAGCATGTTTTTGTTTCCACTTGAATCCATAGTTCTTTAAAAGCAGAGTACAGATCCTGTGCATACTTGGTTGAAGAAGGAACACAGAGTTGCTGACAACATTGTTTCTTTAGAAATTCTTGATAAACTGTGGTTGTTCTGTATTTCTCCTAGAAAGATTTAATACACAAGTTTTAATCTCTAAATTGACATTATATGCTGTAGAGTATATACTTGGTATATGGCAGCCATATATGAACATGGAAGCACATGGGGGCACAGTAATTAGCATTTTTAAGAGAAATGTACTTGAGTTCTGTGAATTACTTAGGATTGCAGACTAGGACCTTGCTTTTCAATTTGGATATGGATACTTCATGATAGAGGTTGTTCATCTATGAGTACTACGATTTTCCATTTTAAATAATTTTTTAAACCTAAAAGAATTATATTCAGACCAGAGGAGGAATCTCTTGGATTACCTCACTAGGAACATTATTAGTCAGATATGAGTCTTCTCATTAGTGCTATTTTCTGCCCGAGCACAGCAGGATGTAAAACACCCACTGTGTTATTTAGGCATAGGAGTAAGTTCACATTCCCATCTAATATAATGGAAGTGGGATCAATAAAGTATCAGTACTGTTAGATATAAAATAAAGGCATACCATATTTTTTCCATTATGACTTGTTTGACAGCATCACTATTTTCATTGTAAACTGCTTAAAGTGATACTGACCCTAAAAATGTTCTTTTCAAAATATTAATCTATATTAAGGGGCACATTTACTTAGGGTCGAATATCGAGGGTTAATTAACCCTCGATATTCGACTGTCGAAGTTAAATCCTTCAACTTCGAATATCGGAGTCGCAGGATTTAGCGCTATTCGAAGGAATAATCATTCGATTAATCGGATTTTAATCCCCATAGGCTAACATAGGTTCAGTAGGTTTTAGATGGCGAAGTAGGGGGTCGAAGTTTTTTTTAAAGAGACAGTACTTCGACTATCGAATGGTTGAACAGTCTAATGATTTTTAGTTTGAATCGTTCAATTCGAAGTCGAAGTAGCCAAAAAAATACTTTGAAATTCAAAGTATTTTTTTTTTATGCTATTCCTTCACTCGAGCTAAGTAAATGTGCCCCTAAAAGTTACCTATAGGTCATGTTAATTGTTTTTCACTGATAGTTCTGCTTTTGTGAGTAATTGTTACTTGAAGTTCCTTAACCTGACTGTTTTGCCAACCTGACTATCCCATCTTCACCTGTCAGTTAGTGTTTCTAATGCTCCTGCTGCACAAATATGGCAGCCCCCTTATAGAGGAACATGGGGGTTAGAAGGGTAATGTAAAAGCATCTGGCAAATGCTTTTATGGCAAAATGATAAATTCTATGCAAAGATGATAAATCAAAAAAAAGGTTATTTTCTGTTGTCGGGATCTCTTTAAGATGAAAACGACTTTCATCCATTTGTATGCATGTAGGCATATTTGTATTTATATATTCACAGGGGTTTGTTAAAGAACCAGTGACACCAAAAAACTACACATGCATTTAAATGAAATATACTGTTAGGCTAGGGTCTAACAAGCCGACAATCCGCTCCTCCGCTGCTGCTCTGCTATTCCATGAGAGTGCACCCAAATATGTCTGTGAACATTCTCATTCATCCAGGTCATGGTATATCTGTAGAAATGAGTCAAATCAACTGGACTTGGAGTTTTTTTCCCTTGAAGATGTTTCACCAGTCATCCAACCGGCTTTCTCAATTCAGAATTACTTATTCTGAATTGAGAAAGCCAGTTGGATGACTGGTGAAACGTCGGTAAGGAAAAAAACACAGCAAGTCTAGTTGATTTGACTTATTTCTACAGAGGCACCCAAATACATTGCCTTGGCTTAGGTGCAGACAGATGCAGAGTATTTCAGCGCAGAAATGCTTCATTTTACATTTTGCACTGAAATTCTCTGCATTTGCCTGCAGTGTATTTGGGTGGCAGCAGATCAGCAATGGAAAAGTGGATTCTCTGCCCTCATTTCTTCACAGTCACAGGAAATTAATCATTGTGTTCTAGATTAACCGTGACTATCCCCAGTGATACTAAAAAGTTCAATAGAATATATACACTATATACAAACTCAAATAATACAATGTGCCATTTATCAGGTTATAATTTATATAATCTTCTGACTAAACATAACTGTATATCGGGTTTGGAGACAAATCTGGCAAGACCAAAGCTCTTAATATAAGATTGCCCCACGAAACACAAACAGCCCTGAATTTTACATTTCAATGAAAAAAACTGTGATTTATTTCTTTAGGGATACATTTGGCTAATAATTGTGATACTTTGGTATAGTTTAGGATTATTGGTTTTGTCCAGAAATTGAGGACATTTTTGGAAGAATGGATCCACATATCATGGATAGGGCATATATGGACCATAAAAATGAAATTATTTCCCAAATTTCTTTGGAAAATTCTGTTTCTTTTCAACTCAAGATGTCAAAAGATTTTGAGAATAAAATGTGTTTGGAATAGTAAGGCCCCCAGAGTAACTGCTCAGTTCTGTATAGACCTAAATCCCACTGAGGGTTGGGACTGCCTAATTGCTAGAATTACTATAAAGTGGCAAAACAACTCCAGTTTACTTTATTACAGAACGATATAGACTCCCTACTGTGGGTGTCTTTGGAAAATGGGTATACTTATCCTTATATAGCTTTGTCATACCTAGGGTTATTAAGGGAAAATCGACCCAAAAATAAAAGCCGGTCTTGCCCACTTTCTGGCTCAAAGGGGCAAAGTGACATCCAGAGAATTCTAAATTCCAATTACTCTGGTGGGTTTCACCTTGGTAAAATCTCTGACTACTCCCAGAGGCCCTTGCACTCTAGACGCTCTTATTGTGCATTTCCATCTTCCGGCTAAGGAAAAGTTCAGAGCATCCCAACTTATACATTTTGTGCCCAAATGCTGGAATACATCTCTGTTCTATGACACTCTCTGTTCCCTTTATGCAATATGGTGTTTGAATGTGGTTGCACCTATGGGGCTATAACAATTTTATTTAATATGTTCAACACATCAGAACAGATACTTGATATTGGTTACATAAAAGGAAAAATAAATGTTCATAGAATCTTATTGGTTAAAAAAGAATATTTTTGGTGAGTTTGAATTTTGTTTAAAATAGAATTAAGGTTAGCCACCATAATGCGTGCTCATTTCTTTCTCTTTCTAAAAGCTCAAATTTGCATATGCTGAGAAGTTTAGTTTTATGAACACTAGGTGGCAGCATTGCAGCTTATTCAGTTTCCCAAAAAAACAAATTACACACATGCAAGTCAACCCAAAAAGTAACATTTGCCTTATAAAATAAATAATAAGCAATTTTCCAAAATGCGTTTAAAAAAAAAAAAAAAAAAAAAAAAATTGTAAATACAGTTGCTAATGAAAGCCACATTTGCCCAACTCCAGGTTGTTATTATTTAAACAATGTTGCAAACATCTTAGTTCCCAAGCAATCAGCTGTGTCTTGCATTGTATCAACAGTCAGCCACCAAGGCAGAGAATAAAAAGGGACAAACACTCAATAGCATTACATATACAAATAATTTAAAAAAAAAAAAAAAACTAAGAAAATTACAAAGAAAAATTGTAACAAATGTATTTTGCAAAGTTGCTTAGAACTATGTTTTCTTTTACTAGGCAACATTTATTTTTTGGGTTGACATTTTAGCCCTTGAGTAATCTTATTTCAAGTAGACACCCAGTGGTCCTATTTAAAATAATATAAAAACACAATACAGTGCCAAGTAGTTTAGCATATATTCAATTATAAAAATATTATAAAAACCTGTCTTACAGTATGTGCAATAAATGTACATTACATAAAAAGCATAGGCATATCAATAACATTCATTCAAGTTATGTACAAAATGCACTCCAAAGTTTATACTTTAAAACTTGGAAAATCTAATGCCTAGAAATTGAAAACAGAGAGAGAATGTACACCAAAAATAAAGCAACTACATTATCTATGTTCCAAAAATGAAACAAAAGAACAAGACTTGTTTAGTCCCCAAGGGGCTACAGAGTTCTAATCCCAAAAAATATCTATTTGTAGACACATGCGGTCCCAATCCCTACCTCTGTTGGATTTGGTAACTAAATCAATCCCCTTAAATCTCAAAGTAGGTAATCTATGTCCTTTCATAAAGGGATGCACTGAATCTACTTTTTTGGATTCGCCCGAACCCCCGAATACTTCGTGAAAGATTCAGCCGAATATCGAACCAAATCTGAACCCTAATTTGCATATGCAAATTAGCGATGGGAAGGGGAACACTTTTTTTTATGTTTTTATGTCAAAAACTTGGACAGCTTTTCATCACCCAATGGTTATCTACCATAATTGTAACTGCAGAAGAACCAGTTGTATATCTAGATGTTGCAATGAACCCATTTTGATGTTCAGCGACCCATTTCTGATCTAAGTTTACGCTTGCGTTAACTGATTCACAATAACCCCTTTTGTAGAAATCATTTAAAAGTCTCATGCAACAGTGTTCACAAACATCACTATCAGAGTTATTTTTCATCATGTGAAAAAGGTACCGCCCTTTTTGTACTTGGTGTACGAAAGCTGGTGAAATCTATAATGGTATTCCTATGTGTGTTTCCTGAATTATTTGTACACCAAATCATTTCTTTCTTTGAAAACCTCTATATCCAAAAATTCCATCCTCTGCATATCAAATGAAAGTGTAAATTTCATCGGGGTACTCTATTTGTTATGGCTTTTCACCATATTCAATAAGTCAGTACAGGTATAGGATCCCTTATCGGAAACCCGATATCCAGAAAGATCCGAATTACGGAATGGCTGTGTCCCATAGACTCCATTTTATCCAAATAATCCAAATTTTTAAAAATGATTTCCTTTTTCTCTGTAATAATAAAACAGTAGCTTGTACTTGATCCCAACTAAGATATAATTAATCCTTATTGGAAGCAAAACCAGCCTATTAGGTTTATTTAATGTTTAAATGAATTTCTAGTAGACTTAAGGCATCAAGACCCAAATTACAGAAAGATCCGTTATCCGGAAACCCCCAGGTCCCGAGCATTCTGGATAACAGGTCCCATACCTTGTGTTTTAACCCCATATAAAGTACTAAGCTATTTGCTACAAATCCCTATTGCTTTGTTCCCTTTATAAAGGATATATTTTTTGATACAAGTTATGTTTGCATCATTCTGTTGCTTAGGTTCCATATCAAGTATTGGGGAACTCTAAGGAGTTGTCATTCATAAATATTCCCAACAAGATGCATAAAAACATGCATATAACATAGGCATACAGTAAATCAGGTGTGCTGGAACATTGCACTAACTCTTCTTAAAAACTCCTCCAGTTGACATTTGTGACATTGATGCATATTTTATTGCAATGGCTGGATAGAGTATCTTCAACCCTCCAGGAGCACAAAGTAGTTTAAAACTCTTGTTCTATTTTTCTGTAGCCTCTGGGAATCATGTGAGCTGCATCCTGTTATTAGCAGCAAGATTCTGTGTTTGTCTTTGGTAATGTCACAGCTCAGTAATCTCACTGGAGTCTAGCCTTTTATAGACTGTCCTTCACATTAAGCTACTTTGTTTATATTATGGACTCCTACATTCTCTTCTGTTTCTGCCTTTTTCATTCATATGTTTTCTTATGTTTCTGCATTTTTCATTCATAGGCTCAAGCTGCCCAGGACCCATTCATATTTAGGATTATTGACAATATTTTCAGGTATTACACTTGTTTTTTTCATGACATAAATGCATCTTCATCAACAGGTAGGGTGGGAAAGTTGAGGACTCCAAAAGTTAGTGCTGAAGTGGAGGCCATTGCCCACAGGTCCCCAGATGTGGAAATTGCTTTAAGTGTTAAGTTATTGACACAGTGTATATCTCTTTAAAACTGTATGTGGAAAAGGCTGACTTGCTGTGATCTACAGTGCCCAATAAAGATCTAATGCCAGATCACAATCTTCCTTTTGGGCACATACATGCTTTGATTGATCTGATATGCCTAGATGTACAGCAGCCATATAGAATTAAAAAATCTCATCTCTCGGTGGTGCCTGTTTCTCTGGCTTCTGAAGTGAGCTCCCCAGTTTTGGAAAAGTTAGATTGTTCTTGTATTGTATTAACTGGAAATATATCCAGAAAGAGCAGGATAAGAGGAAGACCATTTCCTGTAGAGTTGTTTTTTAGTGGACTTAAGGAAAGGTAATGCAAATTCAAAAAGATCCTTTATCTTGATAAACTCAGATGGCAAGCACTTTGGGGAGATTTATTTGCCCGGCAACTAATCGCCTCTTCTTCGGGCGACTAATCTTCCCGAACAGCCTTCCCGCCGGCTAGAATCTAAATCACCGGCAGGATGGCAGGATGGCACTCGGAGTGCTTCGTTCTCCAAAGTCGCCCGTATTTGCCTCATGTTAGGGCGGGAAGGTTTTCGGGGAGATTAGTCGTCCGAAGAAGAGGCGATTAGTCGCCAGGTGGCTAAATCTCCCCATATTTTAGTGTCCGTCTCTGCCCTTACCTGTATTGTATATATCTATATAGCACTACAAGTGTACATAGTGCTTGGATTAAACTATCATCCTCCGCCAACTTTATTTAATTCTTACAGTAATTTGGTTTGAGTATATTGTATTTTTATGCAACTTGAATGGCTTTATAGAGACCAAGCGCAAACTCCTAGAGATTACAGTTTATTTGATATTGCACCAACTGCTGATGCTGCTATGAATTATTTATTTTTTTAGGCATTAAAACTAAACAAAATTCCATAATCATGCTATTTTTTAAGTGAGTATTCATTAAGGGATAGAAATACCTATTATAGGTTTTATAGGGTGGAGAATTTCCTTCAATTGGTTAATTAAGGGATATGATTTGAGTATGTAATGCTTTACAATGCAATGGGCACAAACAAGGGCACAGTATGGTACAGTAGTTAAATGGCTACAAAGGAGGCATATAACTCTAATAGCAACACATAGACTGGCTAAAAGTAAATAATGTTATAGAAATTAAAACAAAACATTAAATGAAAAACCTGTCTGCTTTGTTTTTGAACTTTTTAAAATACATTTTTAAAAAACAAACAGCCAATTAAATCTTTAAGTGCCACAGCTCTTAGAGTCTATGATGTAGTACTACTGGGTAATAAAATGAAGCTCCCATGCTCCCTGCTCATTTCCGTGCCTCTAGGCCAGTGATCTCCAACCAGTTGCTCGCGAGCAACATGTTGCTCCCCAATCCCTTGGATATTTATTACTCCCAGTGGCCTCAAAGCAGGGAATTCCAGGCTTGGAGGCAAGTTCTAATTGCATAAAAAAACCAGGTGTCCCCCATAGTTTTTAAGATGTAAATGCTTCCATGCTGGAATCAACCAATTAGAGCAGATAAAATCTGTCAGTGTCTCACAGCATGAGTGTATTAGTTGCAGCCAAATGTTAACTTAAGCAACACACAAATTTCTGGTTTGTAAATCTGTATATTCCTAAAGTTATCATTAGTGTACTAAAAGAAGTGCCAGCAATGCCCTGAATTATCCACTGGGTGGCTTACTTTCTAAGTGACCTAGTCTAGATGCAGTAAAAAAGTGCAAATGAACGCTCATGTCGTGCTGCATTTTTTAATGTTATATGGACTATATATACATAAATCTTTGACAAACCTGTAATTGACTTGTCTGCTAAATGGTCCTCTTGTTATGGTAAATCATTGCTGAAAGTGTCAGAATAAACCAGTCGGGAAATGTCTAGTAGTGTTTCAGGGACGGGAAAAATTGTCACCCTGCGGTTTTTAAGTTTAGTCAGTCCTTGTGCTAGATTTAGCAGACATAGAAGTGAACTGGTTCATTGAAGATGATGTAAAATCATTTTATAATTAGTATGTCATGGTGAGATGGGGAAAACTTTTTTATTTCATATTGAAATATTTTCTTTGAGCAGTATGACTGCATATGCGTGTGTCCTTTCTGTGACCTGTGGCCTATGACTCCATATTTATTTAAACAAGTGCATGTGTTACTAGAAAAAAAAGCATTATAATTATCTGAAAGTCTTGGGTTTTCTAGTGTTTTTATTTAGATCTTTGAGACAAATATAGTTATGTAATAAAAGGCGCAGTGTTTGCCTGAGATCTAGTATTCCACAGATGTTTCCTTTCAAACAAATGACCAGTAAATGCTACCTGAAGATTGGATGCCTTGGATTATTAGACCTTCTATTACATTACCCATTAGCACCTACATTCTTTGATTTATTGGAAAATGCCATTGCAGTAACTGTGAAATACAGCAGGAAACATGAATCTTCTAGAAGAGTAATAATGGTATTTTTTACCTTTCTGGACAGCACTGTTTAATGTAAGTATTTTTTATACCCAGGAATGCTATTCTGGAGAGTGATGGGAACATCAAGGTTATAACAGTTGTACGGTTATTTACCCATTTATTTATCCACATTTACCAGAAGAATAACACACAGGTAATATGATAGTTATGGGTGACCAAGCCTGCGGGCGTACATAATTTCCATGCTCATCAAACCTTTTCATTGTCCCCTGTTGCTCTGTGAATGGGGACAACATCAGACTTAGGGCAGAGACACACGCTGTTATTTAGGGAGATTAGTCGGCCATCGACAAATTGCTTCTTCGGGCGACTAATCTCCCCAAACTGCCTTCCCACCGGCTAGAATGTAAATCGCCGCATGATGGCACTCGGAACACTTCATTTTCCAAAATCGTCCGAATGTTGCCTCACGAGGAAACTTCGGGTGACTTCAGAAAGCCAAAGCTAGAATGTAAATCGCCGGCGGGAAGGCAGTTTGGGGAGGTTAGTCACCTGAAGAAGAAGCAATTTTTCACTGGTTGACTATTCTCCCGAAATAGCAGCGTTTCTCTGCCCTAAATGTCACTCTGTTCAGGGCAGAAATGTTTTTTAGAAAGGGAAAACACTATTTTGAATGGACTTATACGTACTGGCTTTTTCTTGTCCCTTTTAAGAGTTTGATTAGCTCTAAACCTTGCATAGTGATCACACGTCTATGTCATATTAAAACATATTCACAAACAATTATTTGGGCTTTTTTTGGTTTTCTTTACATGTGCATTCATCTGCTTTGTGAGAACTGGTTGGACTAGGAACATGATTGAATTGCTTTGAACACTGAGCTCTGAAAGGTGCATTAGATAGCTTTAAAAGCGGGCTGGATGGCTTTTTAGCAAGTGAGGGAATACAGGGTTATGAAAGATAACTCATAGTACAAGTTGATCCAGGACTCCAATTGCCATTTTGGGGTCAGGAATGAATTTTTCCCTCTCAAATTGGAGTGGCTTCAGATGGGGTTTTTGCCTTCCTCTGGATCAACTGGCACAGTTTAAAAAAAGCTAAAAGGTTGAACTTGATGGACGTGTGTCTTTTTTTCAACCTAACTTACTATGTAGAAGTATTCAAACTCAACCTGAAGAATTCTCTCATATTACTTAATAACAAATCCTGCACTGACATTTTATTCTGTTTGGTATTATTTTGGAGCACTGAAACTCAAAATGAGTCTTTCTGAGATGGGCACAGCTGCAGTAAACTATAATCTCATATATTCTCACATACTCTTCTACTTATAAGGCACTGTATTTGGCCAACTGGCCCAGTGATGCTGCCACTCCAGACAGTGTGTCTGTAAAATATAGTCCATCCTTTTAGTTAGTTTATTGTCACCATTATGCCAGTGACATTTTTCTGAATGCTTTCAATATTGGCAGAAGCTGAAAATACAATACTGCGGCACAGTTTTGTGAACTTCAGCAAGCTACAGCATCTCGCAGCAAGTTACATATAGTGTTCATTGTTAATTGTAGACAATACTGTACTAAGAAAAATTCTATTGTTTGCCTTGTGGGAATGATGCAACCATTTTTGGGCCAGCTACAAGGTGTCCATTGTCAAGCAGCACATTGGCTACAACTCTGAGTTATAGGGCTATGGCACATTTGTCGCCCACGTTTAAACTTTAACTTCCCATCGCATAACATTAAGATCACCACAATTAAAACCTATTACTCAATGTGCTATGGCTTAACTGCAGAAAATTGAGAAGGGAGGTAATTTCCTGCAATTAAGCTGGGTTGCAGCATTCTTATTGTTATGCTATGGGAAGTCTTTTTCATCAGATAAGCCGCCTAGTAGCAATGATCTAACCACAGGAGAAAAATCTCACCATGTACCATCACCCTTACAAAGCCAATGAAAAATGAAATAGGGAAATCCAACTGCATTTTGCACTGTTTAGCAAAATACAGTTCTTACCCTTCAAAGTAAATTAGAGGTGTAGTCGGTGCCAGGCTTGAGGTGCAGGACAGCTAAGTCAAGCACTCCCTGCACCCGCCTGCTTTTCCAGCATCATGAGCGCTCTCATTAGTGCACACACCTCCACAGTGAGCCAGCATACGTGTGTGACATGTGCATATTTCCAAATTTATCTTTCCACCGGAAGAAACTAGGGGCAAGAAAAGAGGTACGTACCCAGTGCCCGTCACTATTGTGCCCTAGGCGCATGCTTCTTCTCTCTACCTCTCATGCCAGCCCTTTGTGTAATAACTGTAATCTGAATAACATTTGATAATTTGAAAAATAATATTACCCAGTTGATAAACCTTATTAGGTGTTTTTTTAATTATTGTTTTAATTATTTCTACAGGTTAGGTTTCCATTGAAGGCTTACTTTCCAAACAGCGATCGTTTGCTAGTGATGGCATTGCTCAGGCAGCCAGTAGGTAAGATATTTGCTTTTATAACAAAGAAAAGCTTAAATCATATGGTTTTTTAAAAAAAAAAAAAAATAACAAATGAATGTATCCTTTTTTTTTAATTTTCAACAAAATACGCATTAAGAGTATGTCAGGTCATTTTCAAAAGTACAAGGAAACCTCAAGCTTTTTAAGAAAAGCTTAAATCATATGGTTTTTTAAAAAAAAAAAAAAAAATAACAAATGAATGTATCCTTTTTTTTTAATTTTCAACAAAATACGCATTAAGAGTATGTCAGGTCATTTTCAAAAGTACAAGGAAACCTCATGTTGTTTCCCACCACAGAACCAGTTTCTCATCTCTCATGTGCCTTATTGTCATGTTAACAAGAAATGCATGCAATTCTCTGATTCTCAAGGATATCGGGTGATTTGACATCACTCTGCAGCTGAATGTCGTTACCTCTCATTTCAGCAAGTTACAGAATTCTGAGTTCAGGCAACAGAAAAAAAAAATCTTTCTAACATTTCTCTCACTATGCTTGGCAGTTTCCAAAAGGGACAAAATATAGCTTCAGTAAATGAGTTACTATGTTGCGTACGTAACCAGCTAGGAAATGTAAATGATATCAGTTGTTGCAGTTAACTACAGTCAACTGAATTCTTTATTTAGGGCTCTTACACATGAGCGTTTTTACCTGCGCTCCCCTGCGTTCCGTTTTTCGGCGTTCAGCCGCAGGGGAGCGCAGGAATAGACGCATTTAATTATTTCAAATGGGGCTGTACTCACACAGGCGCATGTAGGCGCCGAACGCAGGAAAAATGCAGCATGTTGCGTCTCAACCTGCGTTCGGCGCCTACATGCGCCTGTGTGAGTACAGCCCCATTTGAAATAATTAAATGCGTCTATTCCTGCGCTCCCCTGCGGCTGAACGCCAAAAAACGGAACGCAGGGGAGCACAGGTCAGAACGCTCATGTGTAAGAGCCCTTAGGGGGAATGCCTTGTCTGTCAAGCCTTTCCTTAGCATGTTACATAGTTACATAGTTAAATTGTGTTGAAAAAAGATAAGGTCCATCAAGTTCAACCCCTCCACATGAAACCCAGCATCCATACACACACCCCTCCCTACTTTCACATACATTATATATACCCATATCTATACTAACTATACCAATGTGGGATTCAGGTGTAGTAAATGGTTATTGCTTGAAATTCTGGGGAGAAAATGGACCAGTGCACACACTATTTAACTCATAAATGAGGGTATTAAAATTTAGTACTGATTATACTTTTTTACCCTATTTATATTGATTGTAGATTTATTTATTTATATTATTTTTTTTATTGAAGTAACAAAAACTAAGTTTACATGAGTTGATCATCTGTAATCCAGATTAGTATCATGCATAGGGACAATTTGAGCCCTGATATCTAAAATCACTTGTTAGTAACGGTATTGGGTAGATCTTTTATAATTGCCAGGCAACTGATGGCTTCCAAGTATGGGCTTTGGGGTCTTACAATAGCACTGCATATACAGGTATGTAGTCTCCTATACAGTAGACCCAATTTAATTCAATTAATTCAATTTTTTTTTTCAATTTAATAACAACTAAGGTATAATTAATCCAATTGTTGGCACAACAATTCTATTGGGTTTATTTAATGTTTAAATTAAAGTACAAAGATCCAAATGACAGAAAAATGCCCAGATCTTAAGCATTCTGGAAAACTGGTTCTATATTTGTATATAACTGGTTCAAAGGGAATGTAGTTTGTACATGGTTACCACAATATCCCTTTACTTTCTAATACAGTTGAAGTGCGTACCGGAGATCATTTATAAACACTGGGGAAATTTGCACCTGGGCAGTAACCCATGGCAACCAATTAGATGATTGCTTTCAGTGCTCAACCTGCAGCTGGTTGAAAAAAGGTTAATTATTGGTTGGTTGCTATAGGTTACTGCACAGAAGCAAATTTGCCCAGTCCTGTGCAGGACTGAAACCTGTTAAACCTTGCCTTAAATATATGTTAGGAGTCAGTGAATACTGGGGTGACGTATTTTCTCATTAAAGGAAAACTATACCCCCAAAATGAATACTTAAGCAACAGATAGTTTATATCAAATTGAATGACATATTAAAGAATCTTACCAAACTGGAACATATATTTACATAAATATTGCCCTTTTACATCTCTTGCCTTGAACCACCATTTCGTGACTCTATCTGTGCTGCCTCAGAGATCACCTGACCAGAAATACTACAACACTAACTGTAACAGGAAGAAGTGAGGAAGCAAAAGGCAGAACTCTGTCTGTTAATTGGCTCATGTGACCTTACATGTGGTTTGTATGTGTGCACAGTGAATCTTACGATCTCAGGGGGCGGCCCTTATTTTTTAAAATGGCAATTTTCTATTTATGATTACCCAATGGCACATACTACTAAAAAAGTTTATTATTATGATAATGGTTCATTTACATGAAGCAGGGTTTTACACATGAGCTGTTTTACTCAGTATCTTTTAATAGAGACCTACATTGTTTGGGGGGTATAGTTTTCCTTTAAAGAATTTCAGTTAGCTGAAACATCATTTTACTTCCTGAGAGTTATTTTTGCTGACCTTCACTTGTATCTCGTAGGGCTTCAACAAGACGTCTGCCTTGCACACCTGCAAAGTATTATTAGAATGCTAAGCTCTGTGGCCAAAGAGACAAGGTTTGTTTGTTTTTCTTCATATCTAGGGAGTTGGTGTTTTCTTTGTTGAGGAAGGCCTTTTTTAATGACAATGTCATGACCTAATCCTCCCCACTCCCCCTTTGTTAAAATTGTTATTATTCTCTTTCTTATTAAACTGTGGTTACATTACATAACAGTTCTTGTTTTGAGAAAATGTTTACATTTCTGAAATATGCTTTGTAAAAGAAAGATTGTGTAGCTTATGTGATCAAAATCTATCACTATTCTGCTAAACACAATTTCATAGGTGTTTTCCTTGTCTCCACTGCAAAAACATGATGAACAAAGTGACTCATATATATATTTTCATTATATAAAGCACAACATAATGTGACTCAGCATCTTTCTGCTCTTGTAAAATATTTATGTGTAAGCACTCCATTACATAAAGAGAACTGTTGTTGGTTCTGTTTAAGGGCAAGAACTGATAATTGAGCATAAATAAACTGGTGTAACACCAACATATTCCTCTAGAAATGTAGATTCCAGCATTGGCATGAGAAATACCGTCTGACAGTTTTGCAGGCAAAGCAGTACTGGGATTTTACAGCCTATGTTGATTTATGTTATAAATTTTAATGAATAGGTGCAAGAAAAACACTTGCTGAGCTTTATTTAGTGTCAAGTCGGCACCTGTAATGTTTTGTATCGGAACATGTCCAAGTGTGTTGGTTTGTTTCATCACATCTGTGTTGCGTATAAAGCAGAATTCTTGAATAAAATGCATTTAGCAGCCAAAAATAAGACATTCATTGCATAATAGAAAATTAATTCCCCCAAGATCAATTCTATTAAATCATATATTTGTATATCAGCTGATACACATACAGTGCCTTGCAAAAATATTCAGACCCGTGACCAATTCTCTTGTTTTACTCAATAACAAATCCTGGGCTGAATTGTGTTCACTTTTGTATTATTCTATCAAAGCACTGAAGCTCTTAAAAACTGTATTTTGTGTTTTTTTTAAGTGACATTGGTTGTATGGGAGGGTGGCACATATGAAGCCATTAGTCAAAAAGAACCATGTGAAAGCATGTCTGAGGTTTGCTAAAAAGCACGAGAGTGACTCCGTTGTGATGTGGGAAAAGATTTTGTGGTCAGATGAGACCAAGATAGAGCTTTTTGGCTAAAGTTTAAGCAATATTTTTGGCACAAAGGCACCACTACGGTGGCCGCACTATAAAATATTAAAGGGGATTGATTATTTATGCAAACAGAATGTTTTAGGATTTTTTTTATTTCTAAAACAAAACTGTCCCATTAAGTGCTTGACATACATATATGATTTATGATATAAAGAACAAAAATTCAGTAAAGGATTTGTTATCCAGGGAAATAAGAGAATTGTTTAAGGGTCAGAGTATTTGAGCAAGTGGTACATATGTTCCATGTACTGACCTGTAGTTCAAAATGCAACATGACTCAATAGCCTTGTATACACGAGCAATATGGTGGTGATGGTTTGTGATTCTGAGCCATATGATCTTTGTGGCTCTGACTTATGTGCAGTAATGTTGTATGAGCTTTGGTCAGTCATGCCCAGGGGCGATCCTGGGGTTGTTAAAGTTACAGGAGGCGGCTTTTTGCCACCCCTTGTAACTGGCTACTCTTACCTTTCCTCATGGCAGGAACAGCCCTGGTCACAGCAAAGTCGCAGTATGCTTAAAGGACCAGTAATACCAAAAACTGAAAGTTTATCAACGTAATCAAAATATAATATACTGCTGCTCTGCACTGTTAAAACTGGTGTGTTTGCTTCAGAAAGGTTACTATAGTTTATATAAAAAAAGCTGCTGTGTAGCCACGGGGGCAGCCATTCAAGCTGCTGGGGAAAAGGCACAGATAATATAGCACATAACAAATAAGCCCTGTCCAATACAATGGTGATTTATCTGTTATATAACCTGTGCTTTTTTTCCAGCTTGAATGGCTGCCACCATGGCTACACAGCAGCTTATTTATATAAACTATAGTATTCTTTCTGAAGCAATTAATTATAGTTAATTACTTCAAAACACTTTCATTTTTGGTGTTACTGGTCCTTTAAGTCTGTCTGATTCGAAACAAATTATCTGAGCACATTCCTAGTTACCCAGACTTGGGTGTAGATGGCTTTCAAGACCAAGGTGTAAAGTGTAAATGAAAATGTGACATTATTTTATATTTTTCAACTGTATGGTTGACTAGTGTTAGTAGGAATGCCTTACATACACATTCATTCATTAAAAATGCAACCCATTGTAATGTAGGAATGAATCATAAGTACATTGATAAGTAAACAATATTTAAAAATAACTTTTTTAAACTAAAAAGGTGCAGATACACAAACATTGGTTATTTACTTGGTTGATACAGGCAGCCAGTTGACTTTGTATGGACTCAAAATAGCCGGGGCTCATTCAAATATCAGGCAGGCAGCCTAAAAATCCAAAGTATTTGGATCAACCCTATTTGTGCAGCTGTACTCCATAAGGCCTTTAATGCGCATTTCAAAAGCCTTTAAAAATATTTAGAGTTCTTTAAATATAGTCACTTCAGAAGCAAAGTAGGCACTGAAAAATAAAATATTGAAATCCCTTTATCCAAAGAAAAAAGTAAGTTAAAAGACCACAATCCTATGCTTTTTGGATTCTGCTAAAAAATTGTCATGGTGCTGGTGAGCAAAGCTTATCCTTTTGTATGAACTATTGTTTTGTCTAGGCATTTTGTCAAGTTAGTGGCCTGTTAAAGGGAAAAATTAAAGCGTTTAACAGTTTGTACTGTTGCCCTGCACTGGTAAGACTGCTGGGTTTTCATCAGAAAGACTACTATAGTTTATATAAATAAACTGCTGTGTTGCCATGGGGGCAGCCATTTGGTCAGAAACATGAGACAAGGCACAGGTTACATAGCAAATTACAGATAAGCTCTGTAGCATACAATGGGGTTAGTGAGTTTCTCTGCTGTGTAGCCTGTGCCATTTAGCCCTATTTCAAATTGAATGGCTGTCCCCATGGCCACACATCAGCATGTAGATGAACAATAATAGTGTTTCGGAAGCAAATGTGCTAGCTTTACCAGTGCAGGGCAACAGTACATTATATTTTCATTACTTTAATATATTTTTATTTTTTTGTTCTTGCTGTTTCATCAAAGTTTAATTGATTGAAACAGAGTCTTGCAACAGTGATTATAGAGTTACTATATATATATATATATATATATATATATATATATATATATATATATATATATATATACATACAGGATGACGGCACACCAAGAGATTACAACAACACAATTATTTGAATATAAATAGGAGGTTTATTGAACTGAACCAACGTTTCAGTTCCTTCAGTTCCCTGATGAAAGTTCCTGTGAGGAACTGAACGTTGGTTCAATTCAATAAACCTCCTATTTATCTTCAAATAATTGTGTTGTTGTAATCTCTTGGTGTGCCGTCATCCTGCATTGCTTATTGAATTTTTTTCAGACTGGCACCCAAGCTTTTATTTTGCTGTAGGTGTGCGCTCCGCATTCTCTCTCTCTATACATTTCTAAAAGGAACAGTAACATCAAAAAATAAAAGCATTTTAAAATAATTGACGTATAATTTACTGTTGGCATGCACTGGTAGAAGCAGTGTGTTTGCTTCAGAAAGACTACTATAGTTTAAATAAACAAGCTGCTGTGTAGCCATGGGGACAGCCATTCAAGATGGGGAAAAGGCACAGGTTATATAGCAGATAACAAATAAGCCCAGTACAATACAATGGTGTTTTTATCTGTTATATAACTTGTGCATTTTCTCTTTTTTTCCAACTTGAATGGCTGTCCCCATGGCTACACGTTAGCTTCTTTATATAATCTATAGTATTCCTTCTGAAAGCAAACACACAGTTTTACCGGTGCAGGACAACAGTACATTATATACATTATTACTTTGATACACTTTCAGTTTTTGTATTACTGTTCCTTTTAATGCTATATTTTGTTTAGCCGGCCTCTGATTTGATAGGGAAGACACGAGAAGCTATAATGAGATACGTTGGCTTTCTTGATTTACTTTTATACATGAAACCCCAATTCTAGACTGTATCCTTTGCCATACCCATGTTTAACCCTTTTTGGAATATCTGTCAGTATTTGCTTTTCATGTAAAGTTTTTTTTATCTACAAGTTAAATGCTTGTTTCTTTTTCTGGCCTCCTTTACCTCAACACTAGTTGACGTCCTTTCCATTTACCTTGGGTAAAGCCTTGTCACCATTCTTCTGTGGGAATGGAAATACCTTCCCATGTTTGTTTTAGCTGTAAAGTTCCTACTTTCTTTTTTTTTTTTTTTAACAATTAAAGTTCCTACTTTCTAAATGTCTAATCTTTGACTAGATCTGCGTAATGATTTATATATCTTCATCATCTCTTTATATTGTGACAGCAGCAGGTCACACAACAGTTTGCAATAATTTTTATAACAAATCAGTGTCTTACAAACAAAGGTTACAGTATAAAGCTTGCAGAAGCTTATAAAAAACTGAAGTCACACGTGGCACATTTCTGATCTATTTTAAAGAACATATAAAGACCAATCTTTATCACTCAACAGAGAAGTAAATTTTACCATATAATAGCATGTAATTAATAAGTAATATTGTTGTCTATATATCTTCTGGTTAATACAAATTTACTGCTGTGTATCAGGAGTTTTAACACCAGTCAGTACATGCTGGGGCAACTCAGAAAGCAACAAGCTCTTAAAAATTGGAATGTGAACATAGTTTTTGAGTAATGTAATAAAAATTTGAAGCAAGTTCTGTCTGGAATAATAAGAGAAGATACTGGTACTGTACAAGTCGGTATAATGACCATTTGCACATTTAATCATATGAAGGTAATTTTTAAAGGAGAACTAAAGATTAACTAAATAATTAGGCTAGACATTTTGTACATTATGTTTTGGGCTTTTGTACCAGCCCAAGGCAACCACGGACCTTTAGCAGGGAAGATCTGTATCTCCAAAGATGCCTCAGTAGCTCATCATCTTCTTTTCTGCTGATTCACTGCACATGCTCTGTGCTGCTGTCACCTACTGAGCTTAGGGACCATCTCAATATATACTGTACACATAGAATAGAAATGTCACAATATAAGGCTGATTAGTAATTAATACAGATAACCAGAATTTAATAATCAGCCCTGTAGCATCAGCTTATATTAAAGGCCAACCTCACTTTCTGCTTGATAATTTGTGATGACCCCTAAGCTTAGCTTCTCAACAGCTACTCAGAGCCCACTGAGCATGTGAGTGTCCCAGACACTTTCCAAGATGGTGACCCCCTGTGACAAGTTTGAACTCCTGGATCATTGCTGCTATTGAGAAGCTGAAAATTTAGGTGGGTGCAATAGGTTCAGTATATAAAATATGGCTTTTTTTAGCCATATTCATTTTTAGTGTTTAATTCTCTTTTAAGATGCCGCTTTACTTCACTGTTATTCAGTATTTCACACTGTTCTATGAAATAAGAAATGATTGAATTTATCCCCCTATACTGTGACTCATCTAGTTTTCTTACAGATCCCGGGAAAGTGTCTTTGAGTCATGGTTTTTACTAATTCATTTTGGAGACTGGGTGGATATAGCAGCAGAATTGCTGATGACGTCAGAATGTGAAGCTTCAGATGACCTGCTATGGCTTTTGGCATTTTACTACAATCCATGGAATGAGAATCAAGAAACAAGTAGAACAATGGTGCGTTGTGTGTGAGTGCAGTGTGAGTTGGGAACTCCATGTAGGCATTAGCGCTATCTATACATTGATTATAAATAGGAATAAGATTATATGAAATTGATATACTTTTAACAAGGCTCTGCCATAATACAAAGCCACTTACCTTTCCAGAGGATGCATGAATACATTTATAAATATATGGTTGCTATAGCTACTCAATAGTCCTCATGTATTTTAAATTGTCATGTGATACTATGATAAAATAGTGGGGTGGGTATATCCCCTTAGTATTCTAGGAATTAGACAAATGTATTTGCTACATTGTGGCTATAACAGACATTAAAATCAATAAATATTGGGCTTGACAACTGTCCTGATGGGGGGGGGGGTTTGTATTTTTGTGTTGTAAAAGTTTACATTTTCCACGAAATAGTGGCAGCAATTTGTTGGGTTATATATTTAGTATATTAGCATTAATGCAATTCTTGTTTACATTTGTTATTGCATTATTCTATTATCATAAAGTATTGTAGACTCAAACCACTGCGCTTAGTAGTATTTTATTTCTAAAACAAATAATTATTTAGTACCTCCTAGTTAAGTTTCCTATTATCTGTGGCCACTAAAGTCTGTTTTGTACTCAAAAATCTTCATATTTTCTTGGTTTTACATCTGTTTAGTTCCCTTAAGGGTCACAGCAATAGTAAGGAGATTTACACCCTGAAATGTAACCTTATCAGATCACCAGGCAAGATTAGCAGCACACAGTTCTGGAAATAATATTGTGAATTTAGTATTTCAGTTGTATGTACTTATCCTGTAATAATAGCAAGACAGTTTGCAAGCCTTAACACATAATCAAAGAAAAGTCTATTTGTGTGCTGGCCAGAACCTGTTCATGGCAGTAATGTAGGAACATTCACATTTTGCTGGCGACTGTTGTTCTCTGACTAAATAACAAGAGGTTATTGGGACTTTCTCCATTTTCTTTCATTTCGAAAGGTCAAAGTTTGGCTAAATGCCCTAGCAGCTCAGACACGGTATTTCATTGTTGCCTTGTTCTTATCAAGAGCACCAATGCCCAAAACCTGGCCCCCTTTCAAAAATCAATGGTCTATTGACTTTCTAACATGTACATTCAGATGTTGCTAATCCTTCTCTTAAAATCAATGTTTTCATTGCAGGCTGTACAAAAGAATTGGTCATTACAGTTATTTATCGCTATTTCTTTTGTTTCATGTTTCAGACTGCTTCGAGGAGCGTTTATGAGCGTTTGTTAGCCCTTCGTAGCAGTGCAGCAGTCTGTGCCTCAAAACTGCAAACACTATTGGAAGAAGAACAACAATCTGGTTGCCACCCTTGTACATTGCAGCTATATAGGCATCTCTTTATCTTTTTCCTTCTATTCTCTTCAGAGTGGCACATAGCTGCCAAAGAGTTCATAACTCATGTAAGTGGTATATTAAATATTTATATCAATACTTTGCATAAGGAAATGCAGCATCTGCTATTATGTGTAGTATATAGGTATATAGTAATCTTGAATGGGTAAAGATGTTTTGAGATTTATAAATAGGTGTCCGTTTTTTGCCATTTTCATTTTCTCGTGCCCGTTTAATGTCCACTCTTTGCAACAACCACAACCTTCATGCACTAAGATTCTCTGGCTTGGCTAGGGTGCCCACAACATTGTCAAGTGAGAGGAGAATTGATTTCTGAGAACATGACCAGCAGCAGTGGCAGAGTGTGGACTTGTTGAAATCCAAATGTTGGAATTTCGTTTTCCAGAGGCACCTCTAATGTCATTTACCACACCCTGCGGTTAAACAGTATTGTAAACCAACTTTTTAGAGCTTATTTAAGTCTGGCTTGTGCAAATAGGTACATATAATTGTAACCAATAAAAGACAGACACTTGGCACTTAATCATGTTATTGTGGCAATCTGCCTTTGCTGCTCTTTCATAGACTTCCCAATATTCCGTCAGTTTGAAGCATAATGACTCATAATAATAATAATAAACATTTTAGTCACAGCTCATTGCTAAGCCAAGAAGTCAAAAATAATGCTGCCTGTTGTAGTTGGTACAGATATGGTTAATTACTGGCTGATATATTATACTTATTTGTATTACAAATGTTGGATGTACACATATTTGTATTCATTTATCTTCTTTGGAAGCATTACTACTTTACCTCCAAACACAGCCAAATACCAGAAGCAACAGCATAATCAAAAAGCGAAGGAACTGCATTTCCCAGCGTGAGAAGAAAATATGAAAAATATTTGTTTTTTGGGATCTGGTGGAGCATATCTGTTTGTGAAATATTGAAAGGCATTTGAGGATAATGTTACTTGTTTCCTCTCTCTCAGATGACTCAGACTCAGGAAGCTGCCAGGGAAGTTTCTGACATACTGGCTAGAACTGTATGGAGACTTAGTATTCCTGGAATGAAAAGTGAAAAGTTAATCACGATAGTGCAAGAGCTGCTTCATGCCTTTTAATTGAAACAGGAAAACAAGGAGCAGTGTGTGTTTCTACAACAATATATACAGTTTATAGTCTGTGCGGCTGTCCAGAGGAGGATCGGCATATCTTGGCAACCAGCATTATCCATGAACGATCTCTTCCCCCCCCCCTCACACACGAAAATGAAGCTATTTATTCACAAGAGTCACTCAAGGGATTAGCTTATTTAGAATACAGATGTCAGGAAATTGTTGGTGACATTGGCCAGAGTCTTATTAATGAGTGACTTGAAATGCTCTGTAGCTTCCAGTGCTTGTGAAGTGGGCACCGAAGGAGCGAAAGGCAAGCAGAAGCAATCACAGAAGACTTGCACCGGGATCAGCCTGACTGGAGAAGACAAAATGAATGTTAAGGATCAGGCACACCATATGGGAAACAAATTCTTTCTCACGTTTGTACAAATTGGAGGCATGCATTGCTCTCCACACTGATCCTCACAGCCAACTCACAGGACAAGCATTTGCAGAAAGCTCTCAGCAGCGATAAATACATTATTATTATTTTATTATTATTACATTTATTTTTGTAGAAATGACAGCGGGGGTCATTTATTAACACTGGGCAAATTTACCCATGGGCAATAACCCATGGCAACCAATCAAATTGTTGCATTTCATTGCTCTACTTGCAGTTGGCTTTAAAAAGCTAATCACTAATTGGTGCTATGTGTAACTGCCCATGGGAAAATTTATATATAACATAAGGCCTTTAATGCGCATTTCAAAAGCCTTTAAAAATATTTAGAGTTCTTTAAATATAGTCACTTCAGAAGCAAAGTAGGCACTGAAAAATAAAATATTGAAATCCCTTTATCCAAAGAAAAAAGTAAGTTAAAAGACCACAATCCTATGCTTTTTGGATTCTGCTAAAAAATTGTCATGGTGCTGGTGAGCAAAGCTTATCCTTTTGTATGAACTATTGTTTTGTCTAGGCATTTTGTCAAGTTAGTGGCCTGTTAAAGGGAAAAATTAAAGCGTTTAACAGTTTGTACTGTTGCCCTGCACTGGTAAGACTGCTGGGTTTTCATCAGAAAGACTACTATAGTTTATATAAATAAACTGCTGTGTTGCCATGGGGGCAGCCATTTGGTCAGAAACATGAGACAAGGCACAGGTTACATAGCAAATTACAGATAAGCTCTGTAGCATACAATGGGGTTAGTGAGTTTCTCTGCTGTGTAGCCTGTGCCATTTAGCCCTATTTCAAATTGAATGGCTGTCCCCATGGCCACACATCAGCATGTAGATGAACAATAATAGTGTTTCGGAAGCAAATGTGCTAGCTTTACCAGTGCAGGGCAACAGTACATTATATTTTCATTACTTTAATATATTTTTATTTTTTTGTTCTTGCTGTTTCATCAAAGTTTAATTGATTGAAACAGAGTCTTGCAACAGTGATTATAGAGTTACTATATATATATATATATATATATATATATATATAAATAATATATAGTGTTTCATAGCATTGTTTTTGTGAAAATTGTTGTGCACTTTCCAATACTTGTTAGTTTTGTTTCTAGACCATTGCAGATAGACCTCAGGGAGGTACAGGTATGGCGCCCCTTATCCGGAAACCCTATATCTAGAAAGCTCAGACATATGGGAAGTCAATCTCCCATAGACACTATTTTAATTGAATAATTCTAATTTTTAAAAATGATCGCCTTTTTACTCTGTAATAATAAAAAAGTACCTTGTACTTGATCCAAACTGAGATATAATTAATCCTTATTGGAGGAAAAATAGTCTGTAATATGGAGATCCAAATTACGGAAAGATCCCTTATCCAGAAAGCCCCAGGTCCAGCGCATTCTGGATAACAGGTCCCATATCAATACCTTGAAGCAGTTCTAAAAGTATGAATGCTTTTTTATTCTGTGGGGGAAAATGGCTCTCAACCAAAGGGAGTGCAGAGAAAGGAATCATGGGGGCTACCAGATATTGTCTCTACCGCATTTAACTGCTGTTCTGATTATATATGAGACCTGGTATGCAGAATTTTTAGGGGCTTTGGGGTTTTCCAGATAAGGGGTCTTTCTATAATTTGGATCACTGTGCATTAATTAAAAATCAAATAAACCCAAAAGGATTCTGTTGCCATCAATATCAATTAATTCAGTACAAGGTGCTGTTTTGTTATTACAGAGAAAAAATGAAATCATTTGCTCAGTTAGAATTATTTTATTGAAATGGAGTCTATGGGAGATGACCTTCTAGTAATTCAGTCTGGATAATGGACTTCCAGAGATTCTATAGCTGTATCAGTATCCTGATTATCCAGTCTCCAAAGTAGCACCACAATGTTGCTGCTGCTGTCAAACTGATATGTTTGGCATACAGTGACCAGAACCAGTTTATTATCCAGATGTTTTAGGTGAATTAAATAGTAAAGAGTATGGCACATACCTGTTTTTCTCCTGGTAAGAAAACTTCACTTGCCACCTAGCTATTGATAGATTTGGCACAGTTGAGTTCAAGGGGAAATAGTCTGTGTGTGTGTGTGTGTTTCAGCATTCCAGTGAAATCTAAAAGAGGATACTGTCTGCGTGTTTCAAAACTGATTGTTCCATCCAGTGGGAACATAGTGAGGAATGTTCTATCCCGTCCAAGGAATGTAACTTTCCTGCTGCAAGAAAAGAGTAAACACTTGCTTCAGCAGCTATTTCCACTATAGAGTCTTGTGAAAAATATCTGCAATTGTTATACATGTATGTTTACATTTCTATTTCAGTTATTTTATTATTAAGTAACAGTACACATTTGCAGAGTTTATCTTCGCTGAAAAGTACTTTTTGAATAATAAATTGCCGCACCATCTTTCACCAGTACATTTCAATTGATCCAAACTAAGAAATAATTATCCTTATTGGATGCAGAACCAGTCTGGTTCATTTAATGTTTACATGATTTTCTAGTAGACATGAAGATTCATATTACAGAAAGATTCATTCTTTATATATTATATTATATATAATGGGAAAGGCTCATTGCACATGTGGTTTTACTATACGGTTCCAAAGGGTGCCTAGAAATGCTGATGTAAACTCCCTAATCACATTTAAGCTGTTCAAATGTTTATTTAGAATTATCGAAATTACATTTATTCCTGCTCCTCCGCCCAGACACATAATGTGTGCCTCTGTTACCTTCCAACAATTTTACATTTCACTTTCAGCAGAATAATGACTTAAAATTATGTTTCTGGGTGGAATGGTGCTAGAATGTTATTTTTCCAAGGAAAGATGTAGCATCTGAAGTGTGAAGACCTGAAACCTTACTGGAGCAAGTAATAAAACATAAAATGGGTTGACGATTTAATTATGCTTTCATTAGTGTTTAAAGAGTTATGGAATATGTTGGAGCTATCAATCAAAGGTAATAATAATACTTTGTATTATTATTCCTTTTGGACAGGTTTGACATAATGGTACAAAGTGGGATGCTATCCTAAGCTAATCAAAGAAAACAATATGGACTGACAACACATTATGCGATCAGTCTAGAATGTGAGTCCCGCACTTTTTTTTTTTTTTTTTATCCATGAGCCACATTCCAATGTAAAAAGAGTTGGGGAGCAACAGAAGCATGAAAGTCCCTGGGGTTTCCAAATAAAGACTGTTATTGGCTATTTGTTAGCCCCTATGTGTACAGACAGCCTACAGGAGGCTCTGTATGGTAGTACATCTGTTTTTTATACAAGCAAAACTTGCCTCCAAACCAAGAATTAAAAAATAAGCACCTGCTTTGAGGCCACAGAGAGCAACATCCAAGGGGTTGGAGATCAACATGTTGCTTGCAAGCCGCTGGTTGGGGGATCAGTGGTCTGATGAAGCACAATTAAAACAAACCAGCCTATGAGGTTGTCAAAGTGTATTCATATGAAGTAGACTTCTAAAAACAACCTAGATATTCGGGTCAGAACGCTATCCATTTAAATAGACTACACTTCTTTTAGGGCAAAATTACTTTACCTGCTGTATATTGCAAGAGGCTTTTTTGTTATTGCAAAGCTGGTACATTGCAAAAAATGTAAATGAATATCCATCACAAAACCAGGTTATGGTTGTGTATACTCTCCTCTATGCCTTAGTGCTGTGGTTCCCAAACTATAGGGCTGATACCACCCCTAGAGGAGCGAAGCCTAGAGGTCAATTAGAGTGAGATTTGTGGAGAATATTTATTTGCTCCTAGATACACCTAAAAACTCAGTCTGAGCAAGATTAACAAGTGTGCAATTTACAGACAGGATTAGACTGGGCCAACAAAACACCAGGAAAAATCCGGTGATCCAGACCTGCTCCCCACCCTGGGCACTGCACCCATACCTCCACCCCAGCCAATATCAGATAGATAACGGTAGATAGATAAGGTACGGGTGGGGAGATTGAGGCTGGGGGGGGGTGTGGGCCCCTGGGACGGAAGCCCTGGTGTGCCCCGGAGTCCCAAGTTTGATGCTGTTTACAGGCAACACATATTTACAACACATTTTATATCTGATACAATGATATTTAAGTGTGTCCTGCCTCAATATTGGACCTCAGGGAAGCTTAACCCAAAAAAGCTCTGCCTTGGAGCCTGGTTTAAAGGATGGTTAAATCTGAGGAATTACATGGACAGTTGCCTTAATAAATAAATAGCCAAAGCCATGATTAAATTGTTACATTGTGTAGGGTTTATAGAAGTACACTAATACAATTTTTTCTACTGAGTAATAGCTGTATGAATAAACCCATACTTTCTATGATGTATTCTACTCAATTTTTTAATTCAACTTTATTTCTGCTTGTCTTTCAGTAAAGTGTTAATGGACTTTTGTCCCAATATCAGTAATATAGCCATAGTAGGTTGGTGACATGGGAAATTACACTGTATTGCATTGCAACGCCTCAGTGGAGGTCAAATAACTCGATGACATGTTACGTTAGCTTTTCCTCCTATAAATCTCTTCCATTGGTTAAAATGGCACAGTTCCACAACCTGGGAGAAATAAATAAAAGAGCCCAGTTAAGATTGGAATTAAAAAATCTGTCAACCCCGGTTCTCAGTGAATAGTGAGCAATTTAGTCAACAAAAGTCTCTCACATCATCACTTCTCAGAAGGCACATAACACTTTACTGCTGATGCTTGACTTGAGCAGAAGGCATCCAACATTTACAGTAAGCAGAGGATTATTTCTGTTAGGGGAAAAAATGTCTTAATTAATTTAGTGATTTGAGTGTGTATTGTCATGTTAGGAGATGGGCAAATAATGGAAACATTTGTTTATTAACTAAAGTTGCTGAGCATCCCTTTGCCATCAGAACAATTCCACCTTTGTATTGTATAGAAGGGATTTATTTGTATTTACTTGCTTTCTATTGGATGACTACTCAAGAAAAACTCAAAAAATGAAGGCATACATGTCCTGTTATTGAACTCATTATGCTGTTGGTTGATATTCGGTTGTTATCCTCCCTCAACTTTACTTGATATTGGTAGGAAATTGTCTCATGGCTTTTCCAGTTTGGGGTCTTTCATTTCTGGTATCTGCTTTGTTAGAAAGCTATTCCATTTTAAACATTAGTTGATTTGTCTGCCACGTACAGCTTATTGCCTGTGGTGCTATATTTAGAGGGCCTGATATCATTATACAGCTAAAAGTAGAATGCAGTAACCAATAGAATGGTGCACAGGGCACTTTGAGCTCTTCTTTTTTAAACAGACCTAATGAAACCTCCATTGATTTACACTGAAACTGTCTGGCAAGCCCTTGTACCAGCGCAATGTTATATTTCCAGGCAACTATTTCCCAATGTTGGTGTTACTTAAAATCACAACACTCAAAGCTCACGAAAGTGGCCCATTATTGAATAAAAACAACTTTTTATTTATTCCTGAATTAGAGCAGGTGTTATGTTATTAATAGTCCCACTGCACCATATCTAACCAATTGTTCCAGAGGCCAAAGAGAAGTCTAGGAGGTATAGGGGGCTCTAATTATAGAGCAATTTCAAAATATATTGGTAAAACAGGACAACCACTGGACTCTCTGGGGGCCGTAAAATTAATTTGCTGTTGGGCCCATTAATATCTAGTTATGCCACTGATTGGAACTGGAGAAGTGAAGAGAAGCTGCAGCTCCTTTATACTTCCTCCACTGCAGATGCACCATGTACCTGGTTGTAAAATTTCATCTACAATCCATAATGATCACAGACTGGTCTGTTGAAGCCCATCCCTGGCTTATGTTCTTAGACAGTGGAGCAACAAAGTCCAAATCTGAGCATGTATCTCGATGGGATAAGTATGAAAGACTTAAAAGTATTTGTAATTTTCAAACTGGACCAGTACATTTTTAATGCTAAGCCACAAGAATATTTGAAATGCAACTTTCCTAAAACCCCTAAAAACATTTATTTATTTTTTATTTACTTTAAAGGAGAAATTGTGACTACAGAAAAAATCAAACACCTGAGACCTGTAGGTAAATACAAGTGTGGCAGATCTAACCAAATTTACTTTACACATACAATGCATTTTTCCCGTCCACATGTTTTATTAGTAATTTATTGTGTATCTCTGTTAATGGTATGGGATCTGTTATCTGGAAACCAGTTATCCAGAAATCGCTGAATTACGGAAAGGCCATCACCCATAGACTCCATTTTATCCAAATAATCCATATTTTTAAAAATGATTTCCTTTCTCTCTGTAATAATAAAACAGTACCCTGTACTTGATCCCAACTAACATATAATTAATCCTAAAAATAAAACTAGGAAACTGGAAATACAGATGTACAGGATATGTAATACAAACAAGATCAGTATGAGCTATTGTATGTGATAAAACGAACAAACCATTTGCCTTCAAAATCTCTTTTGTGACAGAAGTTGTGCTTGTGCTCTGCTTTTCCAAAAAAAAAAAAAGATATTAATCCATATTGGAGTCACAACAATCCTATTGGGTTTAATAAATGTTGAAATGAATTTCTTAGTCGATTAAAGTTATGAAGATCCAAATTATGGAAATATCTGTTATCAAGTAAACCCAAAGTCCAGAGCATTCTGGGTAACCAATCCCATACCTGTGCAAGTTTATGATCATATAATTCAAGGTAAAAAGCTCATAGTTGCCCGATTTATATCTGGTAAAATTTTTCATAGGCTGAGACCATCATATGGGGTTTTACCTTAAAGTTGTATGGTGGTTGGCAGTTTTATGATCTAAATAAATATATTGCTTGATCCATTATATTATAAATATCAAACCAAACCATAGGTGGGAAGAGATATATCCATGTGCAATTAGTGATTTTACAGATCAATGGGTGAAAGCTAGAACTTACACTTTGAAATAGTCTAAAAATCCCATAGGAATAAACAGGACATGGGTGAGTTTTTAGTTATTAAGCTCTAAGCTAACATTTTGATAAATCTGACCTTGAGTGTGTGGTTGCACTGCATATATAAAAGAGATGGTGCATGGCCACAATATTTCTACCTATGTAACATGAACTAAGGGTTATACTAAACATACTACAGTCTAGTTTAGTTTAGTTTATTTGTGTCAATAAACTAAAATGAAGCTCTGTTGGGAGGTATGTAATATTCTACCTTCCTGAGACATCAAAATAGTTTTGGCATAAAATAATTTATCTGGCTATGAAATGCTAATACAAGTGTGTACTTCCCTATTAATGAGGATGTGCTAATTGCTGGCTGTATTGAGTCCCCTAAGGGTAGAGGCACACTATGCTATTTGGGGGAAATTAGTCGCCTGGCAACAAATCGCTTCTTCTGCGGGTCAACTAATCTCCCTAAACCGCCTTCCCTCCGGCTAGAATCTAAATTAATGGCAGGGTTGGCACTCAGAGTGCTTCGTTTTCCGAAGTTGCCCCGAAGTTTTCTCGTGAGGCAACTTCAAGTGACTTCGGAAACAAAGCGATCCAAGTGCCATCCCGCCGGCGATTTTGATTCTAGCTGGCAGGAAGGTTGTTTAAGGAGATTGTTCACCCGAAGAAGAGGCGATTTGTCGCCGGGCGACTAATCTCCGCGCATCTCCACGTGTGTCTCTGCCCTAATGTCTCCATCAATGCAGTATTGAGTATAAGTCCAAAACATTCCTTGGAGAAAACCCCTGGCTGTCAGATACACATTAGAAATCTTTTTTCACTCTCCGTGTTGTCCTGATAAATGAGTGTTGTAATGTTAGGTGCAGGAGCAAAATAGAGCAAATGTATTGTTTCTACACAAGGAGAGGAGGTTGACAGGGTATTTGCTAGCTCTGGTGTTTCCCATCCCTGTATGATTTATACCGGCTCTACCACAGAGTTCTGGAAAGTTAAGCTGGCCATAGACGCAAAGATCCGATTGTACGAACCCTTGATTTGTACGATTTTCGGATGGTGTGTGGAGAGTCCCGACATTTCTCATCCCACGGAGTTCAGCCATTTGGTCATTCAGACAGGTTCTGTCGGCTGCCAATAATTTCTCTGCATGTATTGCCGATTGTAAGATTTTATTGGGAGACTGTCACTAGCTTTTGTTGGACATAACTTTCTTACGATTACTGTCAGGGGCAGAACATCGGCTGATCTGTTATTTTGTACTTTATTTGATCGGAATGGTTAGTGGCGGGTCGGGTGATGGGGAAGTCCGATTGTTCGAGGATTCCAACGATCGGATCTTTGCATCTATGACCAGCTTTAAACTCGCTGATTGAAGTTTCTGGAAAATCTAAATAGACTGTACTCCTCTGAAGGGTGTAACTGTATTCATTTTTAATTCAATACAAATATCTTATCTTTATGTAGCTGTAGTATGTCATTTATATTAGGAACACGTCACTTTGCTGTTATTCATAGCTAAATAGTGAGATTGTGGGCAGAAATTAGACATGGTATCATTTGTTATACTGGGAAATCAAGTAGTTCAACCGGTTTGAAACCACAGTTTTTCATCCACTGATTTCAAGTTTTCCCACATATCCACAGTTTTCCACAGTTTTTTCTGGTCCCCTTAAATCTGTAAAATGGGGGGTTCTGCTGTAAGTGTTTTTGTTCAGAAAGGATCTGCAGCATACTATTCTGTGTAATGCATTGGATGCAGGAACAAGTACATTATACACAGTGAGAGGCAGTGGTACTAACACTCCAAGAACATTTTACACAGTGGTTGAACATTAGGGGTATGTGACACGGGATAGGGATAGGAGCTCTTGCAGCCGCTGTGTTTCCCAGCACTATAAACAAATAAGGTCTTTCAGGCAATTGCTTTTTATTTTTTATGCTGTAAACATTACAAACATTTGGTAGAAATTTGGGAAACAATCATCAAACTAAAGTTACGGTTTTGCTGTTTAGTTATAACATATTACAAACTTTGACGAATCTTATAAGCTGCCTCTATTTTATTATTAGTGTTTCAGATTTTGCTTTTGAGTGAAAGAAACCGCTCCAAACCACATCTAATGTCACGCAGAAATATTTATATCTGACGTCTTTGTATGTGTGTATTGCGCACACGAACACTCCAAGGCAGTATCACACATATCAAGAGATGGAAACGTCTACTTAAGAACCTGAAGAATAAATAAAGCTTAACTAAAGAGGTAGGGTAGAAATGTTGTATATTATGTTTTGGGCTTCTTTACCAGGCCAAGACTTTCCAAACTCTGTATCATATACAGTCATATGAAAAAGTTTGGGAACCCCTCTCAACCTGAATAATAAATTTACTCCACTTTCAACAAAAAAGATAACAGTGGTATGTCTTTCATTTCCCAGGTACATCTGAGTACTGGGAGTATTCAGTTGTATAATATTTTGGGTACCCTTGTAATTTTGTTAATTTGATTGCATGTAAATGCTCAATACTGATTATTGGCAACACCAAATTGATTGGATCAGTTAAGCCTTGAACTTCATAGGCAGGTGTGTCCAATCACGAGGAAAGGTATTTAAGGTGGCCAATTGCAAGTTGTGCTTCTGTTTGACTTTCCTCTGAACAGTGACAGCATGGGATCCTCAAAGCAACTCTCAAAAGATCTGAAAACAAAGATTGTTCAGTATCATGGTTTAGGGGAAGGCCACAAAAAGCTATCTCAGAGGTTTAAACTGTCAGTTTCAACTGTAAGTAATGTAATCAGGAAATGGAAGGCCACAGGCACAGTTGCTGTTCAGGCCAAGAAAAATACAGGAGCGGCATATGCAGAGGATTGTGAGAATGGTTACAGACAACCCAATGATCACCTCCAAATACCTGCAAGAACATCTTGCTGCAGATGGTGTATCTGTACATCGTTCTACAATTCTGCACAATTTGCACAAAGAACATCTGTATGGCAGGGTGATGAGAAAGAAGCCCTTTCTGCACTCACGCCACAAACAGAGTCGCTTGTTGTATGCAAAAGCTCATTTAGACAAGCCACAGTCATTTTGGGACTGATGAGACAAAAATTTTGTTATTTGGTCATAACAAAAAGCATTTTGCATGGCGGAACAAGAACACCGCATTCCAAGAAAAACACCTGCTACCTACTGTCAAATTTGGTGTTGGTTCCATCATGCTGTGGGGCTGTGTGGCTAGTTCAGGGACTGGGGCCCTTGTTACAGTCGTGGGTCGGATGAATTCAACCCAATATCAACAAATTCTTTAGGATAATGTTCAAGCATCAGTCACAAAGTTGAAGTTACGCCGGGGTTGGATATTCCAACAAGACAATGACCCTAAACACACTTTGAAATCTACAAAGGCATTTATGCAGAGGGAGAAGTACAATATTCTGGAATGGCTGTCATCCACCAGGAACAGCCAGACAAGAATTCTTCGTACAGTTTAAAAATGCCTTTATTCACAATTTCATGGCAAACCTGGTCCGCAATGTTTCAGGCCTATGTGTGGCCTTTTATCAAGCTTGAAATGTATGCACCAGTCTAATTTTGTTATGATGCATATTTTATGTTAATCCAATAAACTTTATGTTACATTTCTGACAACAAATGATAACTAAATATCTTTCCCAGAATAGCAATTGCCATTGAAGAAACAGTAAATCCTTCTTAACTTTCTTTTGGATCATGTGGGAAAAAGGTTCTAATTAAGATTAACAGAATGCTTAGTAAAATATCTTGATATAATTAGCTTTATACAATAAGGAGCCTATTTAATATTGCACAAGCTTTCAGGCTTTACAAAAGCCTGCTTGGTGAAAAATCCTGGCCCTGCAACCCAGCGTGAGTTTCTTAATGACTGTTCGTGCCTGAAGGCTTGAGCAAACTTAAATAGGCCCCTAAGAACTCTATCAAACTAAAATGACATTCTACTTTTAATTTGTAATGGTTCTGCAAAAACTCAAAATTATTTAAAAAGCTTGAATTTTGAAAATACACCTAAGTCTTTTTGTTTAATAAAACTTTAAATTTTGAGTTCAGAAACCCCAGATTCAAAAATAATCACCTTTGCTTGTAATAAAAGTCGGTAACGGAAAAACTATTTCGCAATGTGAAAAGTTATGCCTTTGCGCAAACAAATTTTGCTTTGCACGAATTTAATATAGCTTTTGTGAACCCGGAAACTGTTTAGCAACCACTTCCGACAGTGTAAGACCATTTGCGAATTTTATAGTTTGCTCCAATGCGCAGTAAATGTAATAAAATTTCTTACTGAAAAAGTCGTTATGTTTGCTCCAGAAGATTACGACACCTTCAAGCTCTTCTTAAGAGTGCGCAATTAATATTCGCAATGCAATAACAGTTTAAGGAACAATATGACATTGCGAGATGTGGATTTTTAGTCTTATTGGTGCGAATTGTTTTTCTCTTTGCGACATTAATTACATTCCCCTATTAGTGTTGGCTGTTTAGCTTTGTGACTATGAAGATTTTCATTCATCCAGGTCATGGTATATCTAGTATAAGTATTTCTAAAACAACTGGACTTGCCAAGTAATCATTGAAGACATTTCACTACTTATCCGAGCAGCTGTTGAACTAAAGAAGCTGCTCGGATGAGCAGTGAAACGTCTTCAATGATTACTTGGCAAGTCCAGTTGTTTTAGAACTGTTTAGCTTTGGTCCATCTCTCAGGATGCCCCTCATTTACTATCACACAGTAGATATGTCTGGGGAATATAAATGTCAGTATATAGGAAACTATAATAATCATTTTGTTTATTAATTGTTTAAATTTTACAAATTTTACTTTATGTATTGGTGGGATTAAACAGGATTTAATATATGCTTTATGTCTAAATAGGAAGCAGTTTTTCCTTTTATAACAGATTTATTTCCCTATATATTCCAAATCACATTATTCCACCCTTATAAACGTAGCAGGGCCCATATTTACTTTTGGAACATAAACCTCAGATGATTTTCTTTGTGGGACTAGGCAAAGTATTACATGAAGTAGCCACATAAATAGAGCCTTTTCAAAGCACCCAGGGATGAAGTGTCCCTCTAAAGTAAAAACAGACACAGAATGTCTCAAGGGCAAATACTATTACATGCTTCTGGAGATTGTCTTTGTTCAATGCAAGAGAGCATGTTCAATTGTTAAACATCAAACCATAAGCTATGCATGTATAATGTGAAACTCCCAGTGTACCTTGAACATGGCCTTCCTTTTGTAGTACATCAAGGCTTTTCAGAACAATTATTGTAATTAATATGATTGGAAACATGCAGACAACTGAAAACAAAGTTCCATATTTTTGTGGAGTGACCCGAGGTCCTAATCGCCCTTTATTGCCTTGAAGAAAAAAGTCACTTGAATAAAGACAATGTTGTAACTATTCATGATGAAAAATCGAGTAAGGCGCACACCCTTAAAATGAGCTATGAGGTGCTCATCCATGGGAGGCTCCCCATGTGCGTCTCCAAAACGAACAGACAAAAAACAGAAATGGATTGCACACTCAATTTCCAAAAAAATTAAACAATATTTATTACATCAAAGAAAAAAGGGGGGGTTACAAAAAATACAAAGGTAATAGGTGAGCCCAACGCGTTTCGACCGTAGTGGTCTTCCTCAGGGGCACAAATAATAAATAATCCAAAAGAAAAAGGCAGGTAACTATTCATGATCTGACACTAAAAATTTTTTTATTTTAACGTTAACTTCTTAGAAGTATGTAAAGTATCTTTAAACTGATCATGATGCCACCAGCATCCCTTTGAAGATGGCCGTTAAATGTCAACAGGAATTATTTACTTGTAGACCCTATAAATAGTGCTAAGATAAACGGATGTTCCTTTAGGAGCAGATTCTGAAGGATTCCAGCCAGTAAATAAAGGCATAAATTATGCTGAGAGCAGTCCAATCCCTTGGTTCCAACTACTCTAACCTAGTGAAGTTAGCAGGATCCCGACTTCAGTTTTTAGTGGAAAAATACTGGTCTGTTGCTTGTAGCTTATATATCACTGCCCTATGCATGCCTATAACCTTTAACATTGCAAACCACACTCACTAGCATGAGCGGAAAGACGCTTATCCTTGGAACAGTTCCAAAATGTTATCTGGACAGATCTTGCCATAACCATATTTTAGTACAAACAATATACAGAAATATTCAGGCTACATCGACAAAGAAATGCATAATAAATACGATTCAGGAGTTAAATTTATTCACCATCCAAATTCTCTGCACAGAATGTGCCTTATGAACTTTTGGCTGGCAAATCAGTGGAAAATCTGTAAATAAAATTGATGCAGTCATTTCGAATCCTTAGGGGATAATGAATGAATATTATATGATTTTGATATTTTAATTTTCTTTAAAAAAAATGAATTCCTTTTCATTAAAGGCAAACTAAAAAAAAGTAGAATAAGCTTCATCATCATGATGAAATGAGAAACTTTCTAAAAAGTCTACTAAAAATTCTGTACTGTTTCTGAGATAATCAAGTTACTCCTCCCAATTTCCCTCTCAGCAGCTGTCTCTCTACATTCTCTCTTCATACAGCAGTCGTGAGTCTCATTAGTCAGTTCGATCTGACTATATCTTTAGGGGACGGATGGACCACAGGCTTTCCTAGCAGATGTATTAAAGCTAGATTTTAATTAAATCACTGATTCCAGTTTAAACAAAATCTAACAAATTACTGGCTATAGCACAAATACTGCAAAGAGACAGAATTTCTTATATCAGTATGATGCGTATGTTAATTGGCTAGTTAATAATAATAAATAAAAAGAATTTGTGAGGTTTGAGGGTTTTTTTCTACTTTGAATGAACTCAATAAAAAAACTTGATTGCATACAATTGTGAAAAAAACTTGAATACCATAATTTTGTGAGTTTACAAGCTCAAGAAACTCGAATTTGTGAGTTTGCAATAGGGATGCACCAAATCCACTATTTTGGATTCGGCCAAACCCTTCGCGAAAAAGATTCGGCCGAATACCGAACCAAATCTGAACCCTAATTTGCATATGCAAATTAAGGGTGGGATGGGGAAAAAAATTTACTTCCTTGTTTTCTGACAAAAAGTCATGCAATTTCCCTCCCCACCCCTAATTTGCACATGTAAATTCGGATTCGTTTTGGCTGGGCAGAAGGATTCGGCCGAATCTGCTGAAAAAGGCTGAATCCTGGCCGAATCCTGGATTCGGTGCATCCCTAGTTTGCAAGATCAAAAACACTCAAAAATCTCAAATGAAAAAAAATGGGTATAATCTTTCCTAGGACAATTCCCATTGATGTCTACATGAACTCACAAGCATTTAGATGCCCAAGTTTTTTGTGTTTTTCCCATGAATACATGGGGCCCAAAAGAGTTTACATGTCAAACACATGCTCATAGCGTGATTGATTCAAACGGAAAAGAATTCTCGATGTGCAAATGAAACATTTCTTCCCTATTCCTTTTAACGCTTACAGACTATCATAAAAATGTACCACTTCTGCTTATCTAAAAAGGGAGGGCAGAGTTATTATCTCTGTGACGTGAGACACTGGAGATATTTTTATATTTGCCTGTTATCAGTTAGAACATAGCATGCTTAATATTTGAACATTTTCAGATTTACACTACAGAAATTATCTATTACTTACAGTACACAGGAAATCCTTAAAACATTTTCAGATTTACACTACAGAAATTATCTATTACTTACAGTACACAGGAAATCCTTAAAACTGTGGGGGCTGCATTCTCTAGACATTTTACAGATTAGAGTGCTAAGTGATGTTTGGCCAGAGGGGAAGAATATTTTTATAGTTATTCTACATACATGGAATGGGCTGTTCTGAATTCCCTGGTATGTCATCCCAGATTTCTTTGGATAATGCTTTCTCAAAATGCCCTATATTCAGTGTTACAGTGACCTGCACCAATAGACCAAAATTGCTAAAAGCTGGAATTGCCCAATAAACTTACTTTCTAAAGTGCATCTTACGAGTTAGTCCAGGAATTTCACCAAAATAGGCTGTTTTGGTAAAGAAAATGATCAGGATAGTGGATTTTAGGGATGGCGTACCAAGTATATTGATTAAAATATTAAGGTGAGTATTTATTAAGGTTCGAGTTTTGTTTAACACAAAAATTCAAGTTTTCGAGTTGATTTTTTTTTGTCTAAACTGTGTAAAAGAAAAACCTCAAACCTTTTTGGTTTTTAAAAAACACAAAAAAAAAAAAAACTAGAATTTTTTCAAGATTTATTATACCAAACCCTGGAAATAGCTTGAATCAGAAAATACATCATCTAAAACCTGTCGAGGTCCTTTGAACCATTTAAAGATGTTGATAGCCTCCATGATGTTTGAGATTTTTCCAAGGGTTTTGCCCAAAAACTCAAATAATTCATGCGATTCAAATTTTTTCCCACAGAAAACTCAATAAATTTGAGTTTTGCAGAATCTATTTTTTTTTCCATTCAAGCTCTTTCTTAAAGGAGACATGTCACCCACACATAAAAGACTGTATAATAAAATTCATTTTCAAATTAAACATGAAAGCCAAATTATTTTTTTTATTAAAGTGTTCATAACTGTTGTAAACTCATTTAAAAATCTCAGCTGTCAATCAAATATTGGCTTCCCCTCCTCTATGCCTTAAGTATAGAGGCGGGGCAAGCAATTACTTTCACTTTCCATTTATCCCTTTCTAGATGTCATTGCTCTTCACAAACTCCCCAGTTCTCTTCACAGTTAAATTGTGTAGCCAGGGCATGGGGATGGACATCAGGTCCCCCATTCTGGTGCACAAACAAGATTCTGAGATGATACAAGGCTCGCCTTAATAACAAGTGTCCACAAAATGGCTCCTGCCTGCTTGCTATAATTATGAATTCCCAGACTGATGAAAAGAAGCTCCAGCTACTTTTCGGCTGCTTCAGTTCAAGCCCAGACAATAACGAGCCTTCTGAGTTTAAATGTTTCAAATGGGCCCTTAGCAGAACAAGACAGTCAAGACATCAAGCTGAAATCAGACACAAAAGATTGCGTTGTGTAGTTAGCATAAATATTTGGAGGTGAAGATCTGTGGTCTCATGTTTGAGGCTCATTTTAATCCCTCCTGATGAATGTGGCTGTCCTTTGTTGTATACTACCTGTTTGGCATGAAGATGCTTGGGAGGTGGAAGCTGTGGCCCAGTTGTTATAGTTTATTCTGCACATAATAAGTGAATAAAGTACCCCCTCTTGTAAAATATAAGGATATTATAAGTTACCGAGGAGTTTCTTTCTTTCTTTTCTTTTCTTTTAAAATTCTTTTTATTGAATTTTCATGAAAATACAATGAATTAAATATATGAACAATCATATTATGGAATAAAAGAACAATTCATATGAGTAAAATTCAAGAGATGTTTTCATGTATCTGAACCATGAAATAACCAGAAACAAATCAAAACAAAAACAAAAAGACCCGTACTTTTTTTTAAAAAAGATAATTAAGACATGGGAAGTCAGTACAAATAGTTTTAACACACTATTACCAAATTCATTCATTAGCGATCATCTTGTCCCATCAGTTTAAGGTTAAAATCTTTTTTAGAAACATCTAAAGATGAAATATACAGGGACCATCTGTTTTTAACTTTATTTCTTTGAATAGAATCATCCATCCTAAATCTAACAGCTTCTTGCATACATAGCTTATGTAAATATGAAATTACATCTTTCAAAGAAGGGGGTTTATCTTTAATCCAAAACAGAAAAATAGACTTTCGAGTAGCAGCCATAACCAGCCAACAGAAAGACAGTATTTCATCTGTAATCTTCCCAGAAGAATCACTCTGTGATAACTGAAACGAATCTTTAAGATCTAACAGTGCATATTGGGGTTTCAACAATATATCTAACGTGACCACTCCTTTTATATAACGTGAAATTTTCTCCCATAAAGTTGTGATAAGTGGACATACCCACATATAATGAAAAAAGTCAACATTTTGCTCTTTGCATTTCGGACAATAAGAAACCTTCTGAGAATTTTTATTTTTTTGAAACAATTGTCCATAACCCAGATGAATGAATCTAAATTGCTGATCTCTCCAGCTCTCAGAAAGTACATTCTTTCTAAAATTTTGAAACGATCTCAAAAGGTCTTTGGAAGAAATGTTTATCCCTAAAAACACGGACCATTTTTTACTGGAATTATCAAGTGGATCAAAATCATTAGAAATTGGGTTTAGAAGATGTGATGAGATCCATGAAATATTATTTAGTTTGAGATCTTCAGTTAATTGCACTACGGAATCATAAAACTGATGATGATTTAGTTGTGACTTTGTTTTGTGATCAATTAGTTGAAAACCTTGTCTAATTTGCAAATAACTTAACCTCTCTTTCTCAGAAAGACCATATTGTTCTTTAATTTTGTTCCAAGAAAGAGGATCTCCTGAAACTGGATCAATAATATGACTAATTTGAAAAATACCAAATCTTCTCCACCTATGAGAGACAATATTTCTTCCCTTTTTAGGAAAACCTCCCAAAAAAAAGGAGATAAGAAAGGTGAAACATTAAAATTTAAATTATTCTGTTTACACAAAATTTTCCAAGTGCTGAATGTATCTCTATATATTGGGTTTCTTTTAATATCAATATTTTGCTCTGACCAACCTCTATGTAGAGAAGAAATAATATGCTCTTTTGAGTCTAAAAATTGTTCCAAATCTAGATTTGTGAATTTCTCTCTACCAGACAACCATTCAACAATATATCTAGTATTTGCAGCAACATTAAACTTTCTAAAATCTGGAACATTAAGTCCCCCTAAGCATTTAGGTTTCCTAAGTTTAGATAAAGAAATTTTTGCTTTTTTGTTATGCCAGATAAAATTACTTAAAATTCGATCCATCTTCTGCACATCTGAGTGCTTTAACAATAGTGGGAGATTTAATATAGGAAATGCAATTTTTGGAAAGATCAACATCTTAAATAATGCTATTCTTCCCATTAAATTTAATGGACTATCCATCCATTTTTTACAAAGAGTATTCATTATTTGAATTAATGGGTTATAATTTAATGAATATAACTTAGAGAGATCAGAAGAGACCAGCAATCCTAAATATTTCAATGTACCAGAAGGAGATTTAATGTGAAGGTCAACAAGTAATTGTCTTGGAATGACATTACCAATGTTTAAAATATTTGTTTTGATTTATGCGGATCTGGCACCTACTACCTTGCAGAAGAGGCGGCTGATGAAAGATGTCACCTTACAGCTCCAGAAGGCACGGATTCGGTACAGGTGGGGCTTTCCTTTTGCGCTCCATTGCACTATTAATAACTGCCTGTATTCATTCAAGACCACAGAGGCGGCCTTCCATGTGTTACAGAAGGAGGGCCTTTTTGTTCCTTCCCCAGCACCATCGGCGAGCAGCAGTCCGAGACCTCAGAAAGAATGGCAAGTGGTGGCTGGTCCCCGCTCGCCTTCTCGACTGGGCCGCAACTCTGGCATCCCCAAACCACAACGGCTTCGCTCCCAGACGATTCCGGATACCGGAGACCTGCCCGGTTGAGTATGACTTGTACCCTGTTTTTCTATTTTCCTGTGCAGGATACGTTGCATCCTTTTCAATGGGCTTGGGAATAGATGCTGCCCACATTCCCCAGTCTACTGGCGACCCCACAAAGACAGTCGCTGACTGACCGGGACATTTTCCCCATATTTGGGGGTTTTTTTCAGGTTCCATTTTATTTTTTGTACTGTTTTGTTCGCTTTTTTGGGTTGATCCACTGTGCTCATAACTGTTTTTGGTATCTTTTTTGTGTGTTCTCATTACGAAATGTATTTACTTTACTGCCTCCTTTTATGCTACCTTATTGTCTAGTGTACCTGTATGCTATACTGTTAGTGCAGTTTGACCTCCACTCCTGTTCTCTCCTATCCTTCGGTTCAGGTCGTTCCACTTGTAGCCCCCCTTTGAGCTTGTCACTATGGCGTTTACAGTAATCTCTCATAATGTTAAGGGGTTAAATTCTCCGCGGAAGCGTAGACAGGCCTTTCAATGGTATGAACGTGTGCATCCTGATGTGATTTGTTTGCAGGAGACTCATTTCACGAGACAGTCTTATCCGAAATATTTTCATCGCCAATATTCCAGATATTTTCTGGCTTCTACTCCCAATAAAAAGCATAGAGGTGTTGCTATTTTGGTTCATGACAACTTTCCGATTGTTGTGACAGATGTGCCAGTGGATAAAGAGGGGCGATACTTATCTATAGTGGGTAGCTTATTTGAGAAATCTATTAGGATCACATCCACATATTCCCCGAATGCTGCCCCACGCGAGTTTTTTAACAGATATGCTGCTAAACTGAGTACACATCCCCTTGATGTTAATTTGTGGTGTGGAGACTTTAACTTTCCCTTTAATCCGGCCTTGGATAAATCGGCCGTGCTGCCCCATGTTAGGGAACCTAAGGCCGCTAAACTGACTCAACGGGTTCTTAACTCGTCTCAATTTGTTGATACCTGGAGGGAACTCCATCCTCAGGCTCGTGGCTATACCTTTTATTCAGCCCCCCATAAGCAATATTCTAGAATTGATGCCATTTTACTCAATGCAGCCATGATCCCTAACCTAAAGGATGCCTTTATAAAAGTTTGCCCGTGGTCAGATCATGATCTCATGGTTACTAAAGTGTTGCTACAGGGTATTTGCCTTAGGTCCTCTAGATGGCGCCTTAATGAACGCCTGCTTAGCGATCCCCAAGTTACGCAAGAATTAAAGACTACTCTAACTAATTACTTCAAGGAAAATACCACGACTGATGTCACGCCTGATGTCGTATGGGCAGCCCATAAGGCTACTATACGGGGATATCTCATACAACAGGCGGCTAGGAGGAAAAAGCAATTAAGGGACAGATATTGCCAGCTTGAATCCTCATTAACCACCCTGGAAAGGCTTAACCAAGCTTCACCGTCATCACATTTGACTAAACGTATTAAAGCGCTTAAGCAAGATCTAAATACTTTGCAACTGGAGCATGTAGATAAAGCTATCCGATGGACTCGGTTTAGGTACTATAAGAATTGTAATAAGCCTGACACTTATTTGGCGAACCTACTGCGTACCAAATCTCGTGTTAACCACATACCCCGTATTCGAACTTCACTGGGCAACATTACCTCTAACCCGGAAAGGATAAGAGACACTTTTCTAGATTTCTATAGAAAACTGTATACCCCAACCCATAAACCAGATTCTCGAGCTACACAGACCTTTCTTTCTCAGTATCCTTTGCCGACATTCTCTGCTTCTAGTTTAGATACGCTGAATGCGGCCATAACAGGTGAGGACATAGCCTATGCAATCAAACAACTTAAGGTAGGGAAGGCACCGGGCCCTGATGGCGCTTCAGCTAAATATTATAAGGTTTTTGCTGACATAGTTACTCCACGCCTTAAATTACTCTTTGATCATATCCGAGATGGTAAGCCCATTCTCCATGAATTGCTGTCGGCGCATATTACACTGATACCTAAACCCAATAAGGATCCCCTCCAACCAAAGCATTATCGTCCCATTTCTCTCTTGAACATTGATTTAAAGATTTTGACTAGCATACTAGCACGAAGGTTATCTTCTATTTTGCCGGAAGTGATACATAGGGATCAGGTTGGCTTCGTTCCGTTTCGACAGGCAGGGGACAATGTGAGAAAGGTTCTTAATATTATACAACATGCTAAGTCTACCAGAACGCCCATGGGTTTATTAGCCTTGGATATAGAGAAGGCGTTTGACTCCCTTGATTGGCACTACCTCAGAACCCTCCTTAGCTCTCTTGGGATTGGTGAACCTTTTACTACTATTCTTTCTACCTATTACTCTACCCCGTCTGCTACTCTGAAGTTACCTACTTCCTCTCACCAAACTATTGAGATTCGAAGGGGAACGAGGCAGGGTTGTCCATTGTCTCCGGCCCTTTTTGCTCTTGCAATGGAACCGCTGGCAGAGGCGATTCGGAGAAATCCGAATGTTAAGGGTTACACTATAGCTAACACTGAACATAAAGTATCCCTTTTTGCCGATGACTTATTGTTGACTGTCACACAGCCTTTAACTACATTGCCCAACCTTCTTCATATTATTCAGGACTTTTCTAAGGTCTCGGGGTTACGATTGAATCAAGATAAGAGCGAATTTCTGCCCTGTGGTGTTCCCAAACATACCAGCAAACTTGTTGAACTTAATTTTGGGTTTCAACTTCGAGACCAATACTTATCTTATCTAGGCATACGCCTCACTGCCAACCTGGAAACAATGTATAAACATAATTACCCTCAACTGTATAGGAAATTGTTGCACGAGTTACAGGAGTGGAGGTCTAAACAGATTTCTTGGATAGGGAGAATAAATTGTATTAAAATGATGACTTTGCCTAGGTTGTTATATTACTTTCGAACTCTGCCCATTGCCCTCGTGAGAAGGGATCTGCTCAGTTTCCAACAGAAAATTATGGCCTTTATTTGGGGGAATAAGAGACCGAGGATTAATAGACATATTATGTACCTTCATAAAACTAGGGGTGGTCTAGGGGTCCCGAACTTGCTTCACTACTTTAGGGCAGCTCGCTGTGCCCAGATCCCCCCCATACATGGAGGCCCTCAAGCTCCTTTGTGGGTACTCATGGAGTCTGATATGGTACGCCCTTATTCGTTGCAGAGCTTGCTCTGGAATCCAAGCTCGGATATTAAAGTATGTAAGACTGTTTCCCCATTGACTTATACTATGCTGCAGTTATGGAACATTCTTAAATTCAAATATCGTCTTGCTTCAAACCCTTCGGCATTGGTGCCATTGCACGGAAACATCCTTTTTCCCCCGAGCCGATCCGAGTCAGCCTTTACCTGGTGGAAAGACAGGGGGGTCCTTACCGCCTACCAGCTCACTGATGGCTCTAAGCCGCTGTCCATGGAGTCCCTTATTCAGAAATATCAAGCACCACCATCTGAGACTTACCGGGCTATGCAACTGTCACATTTTGCTTTACACTTCTGGCCCAAGAGTTTGGGCTCTAGAACGTTTCTAGAGGTCATTTGCATGACTTCCCCAATGTGTAGACGAGTCCTCTCCTCCATTTACAGCCAGCTGAATCATGCTGTCGCACTGGCTAAACTTCAACATATGCTGGATTGGGAAGCCGACTTGGGGACGACGTTTTCCCCGGAAGTATGGCTCAAGAGCTACTTACGAATTTTCAAGGGGAGCTATAATGTCACCATAGTGGAAACCTCGCTTAAACTTTTTCATAGATCGTACTATGTTCCAGAACGACTTCATCGTATGTACCCCACCGTTTCACCTCAATGCTTCAGGAACTGTCCCACTAGAGGGACGATTTGGCATACCTGGTGGAGCTGTCCTGTGACGCAAGCCCTATGGCAGCAGATTTCTCGGATACTGACTGTACTCTTTTATACTCCCATTGATCCGTGCCCAGAGGTTATGCTTCTAGGTCATAAATTGGAGGGTATGAATTCTTCGGCACAGCACCTGACTCAACATATCTGTATGGCGGCGAGGATTCATATTGCGGCACAGTGGAAATCACCCTACCTTTCCATAACTAAAGTTTTGGACAAGATTGAGTTCATCCATTTAAATGAACGTTTGAGATACCAAATGGATGGCCAACTGGAGAAATTCACTGAGATCTGGGACACTTGGATTCTTCATAGGGAGTCGTTTCTTTCCCTTTGAGTTAAAATGGGGCAATGGGCAGAGTTTACTCTACTTAAGTGTGTGCTTAGTTGGTGTTTGAGGCATATGGCATTAACTTGCTCTATAGATACCGATTGTGACATGTATAATGGTATTTTTTGGATAGCCAGTGGATCCTTTCTCTCCTTCTTTTGTATTTTTTATTTTTTTTCTTTTGTTTTATATATACCTTTTCCCCTGTTCTGCAATATTTTGTACTATGCATTCCTGTGTTGTGCAATGTGCTATTTTTCTATACAGTCCTTCGGGAAAAGTGAAATTTGATTTCAATAAAAAGAAAGTTGACTAAAATATTTGTTTTGCTAGAGTTTATAAAGTACCCCGAAAAAGTTTTATAATAATCAAAAAATTTAAAAATGTTCTTAAGTGATAGTGTAGGATTACTAACAATTAAGAGAAGATCATCAGCATATGCTAATGACCTAATATGTTTGCCGTCAATCATCAACCCTTGAAATAAATCAGAAGAGTCCATAAATCTAATTAAAGGCTCCATAGAAATATTGAACAAAAGTGGGGACAAAGGGCAACCCTGGCGAGTTCCTCTATACAAACCAAATGTTTCAGAAAGTTCACCAACTACAGCAATTCTCGCTTTAGGATTTGAATATATGGAATGAAGCAGTCCAATAAATTGACCTCTAAAGCCAAATCTGTCACAGCATTCAGAAAGATATTTCCAGGAAACATTATCAAAGGCCTTTTCGGCATCAAGGCTCAAAATTGAACATGGAACCCTAGATTTCTTGGCTTTATAAATGACATTTAATAAAGTACGTATATTTTTAACCCCAGTCCTATTTTTCACAAAACCATTTTGTTGAGAAGAAATAATAGTAGGCAGTAATAAAGATAATCTATCAGCTATTATTTTCGTTAATATCTTAAAGTCAATATTTATTAAGGAAATAGGTCTGAAAGAAGCAGGTTGAGAAAGGTCTTTACCTTCTTTTGGAATTAACTTAATATGGGAGACCAAACTAGAATCTAAAATTTTCCCATGACAATAAATTTCGTTATATAAATCAGTTAAAAAGGGGGCAAATTCCATTTTCATATTTTTATAAAAGGGAGAAGTGAATCCATCAGGCCCTCCTGCTTTAAAATCTTTAAGTGAATTAATGGTTAATAATACTTCTTGAGTAGTAATTGGTTGATTAAGCGAAGCTAACTGTTCTTCAGAGAGTTTTGGAAAATCGACCTTCGAAAGAAAAGTTAAGCTTTCAATGTCATTTGTTTGTGAAGGGGAATAAATAGATTCAAAATAACATTTAAAAATATTAACCACATCTTTCGGAAGATTAGTTAAATGACCTAAATGGTTTCTAATCAACATTGGTTTATGAGAACTCTTACTATTTTTAAACATATTAGCTAAGAATCTGTTAGACTTATTATGCAAATTACTAAATTTAGCTTTGTAATAAGCCAATGAAGATTGATCTCTCAGGTTAGTCCAATATTTAAGTTTATCCAAAGATTCTTTATACTCCTCACTATGTTGTCTAGATGGATGCATAATAAAATTTAAATAAGCCTTTTTCTGAGCTTTAGAATGGAATATGAATTCTTTATTAATTTTTCTCATAAAATGAATTTTATAAGAAGTGATCTCACCCCGGATTACAGCTTTCCATGTATCCCATAATAATGGTAAATTAGCTTTCTCATCCTGATATTGCATATTTTCTCGAAGGAATAAATTCCATCTCTCTTTCAACTTTACATTAAACTCTTGCTTGTCTTTAAGAAAGATAGGATATGACCAGGGAATGTAAGATTTCGGTAAAGGGCCTAATTCAATCTCAATTAAGACCGGGGCGTGATCTGGCAAATTAATATTCCCAATATGAGCTGATCTAGTTTTATTAAGTACATCAATTGAGGAAAACAAATAGTCAATTCGAGTCCCTATCCCATGAGGATGAGAGAAAAAAGTAAAATCTCTTTCTGTTGGGTTTAACATTCGCCAAAGATCTACTAACTTCGTCTGATTTTCGAAATTGGACAATAATTTGGACTTTCTAAAAGGCTGTTTTTGGGTTGGACCACTTTTATCTAGAGGCCATAAATAAGATTCATTGAAATCTCCACCAATTATAAACCTATTCTGCGGATAGGATCCTATTTTTTGCGCAATCTGAGAATAAAATTCTTCCTTACTTGAATTAGGAACGAGGCCGAAGGCCGAGTGTTTTTATACAGGTCATGGAACTCCGAGGTAACTTCTAATATCCTCATATTTTACAACTGGGGGTACTTTATTTATTATAATACACAAATTTCAGTGTGTCATGTGACAGAAATGACATCAGAACTCACCGTTTATAACTGATGACATCAGAACTCACCGTTTATAAGGATATAATTTACAGGATATTCATGGCTTTTGTGTATTATACAGAAATATTACTTGGTGTTGCTATATCTGCTGAGCTAAATAAATGTTCTGACTGTGTTCCAGCTAAAAATTCACTTGCTGGTTTAGTAGTTTTTGTGGCTATGGGGCAGATTTATCAATGTGAGTTATGAGCTCATTGCAACAAAACTCACCTACTTTCTATTGATTCCTATGGAATTTTTAGAAATGTATTTATCACCATGATAAATTGACAGGTTTAAGGCATGGGAATATCCATGTTGTAATCATACATTACTGGTCTTTTTATACTTACAATCAAACTTGAATGTTTGCTTAATTCATTAAAAAATCTGCATATAAAAAATTTAGTTTCAATAAAAAATGTTAATACCTCAATTTTTTTTTTATTGTTTTTCTTTCAATGGGTTGAAAAATTAGACTTACATTGAAAAAAACGCTTTCGATTTTCCATAAACAGCTCCAATTGACTTCTACATGAACTTTTTTTAGATGCCGCAGTTTCACAATCCGAGTTTTACACATTTTTTGCACTTAATAAATGTTGTACTTTTTGAAAACATAATTTGCATTCAGGAGTTTTGTCACAAACAAATAATTAATTTGCAGAAAAAAATGTTATTCAAACATTGATAAATCACCTCCTTAGAGATAGATTAAATTGCAAATAAAATTGTTATTGCATTGAAATTAGATTTTAGGGTTCTTTTTCCCCATCTAGAACATTTACTGTCGCTAGGAACCTGTTTAAATGAACTGGTCCGTTTGTATCTGGTGTTAGGACCTATGTATGAACTTCTCTGATTTAGCAGCACATTCCTTATTGGGGGTGCGCCAGTTGCATCACCACTTCTAGGCTTCCTGCATTATATGACAGAGTGCTTTTCTTGATGAAATGTTCAGCCTCATGACCTCCATATTTTTCTTATCTTTCCAAGATAAATAAATAAGCTGTAGCCAAACTGAGAGGCAGAATGTGTTTATGTGTGTGTTGAAGATCTCTGTGGGAGCAGGTTTCACTCTGGTTTTGCAGACCTTCCCTTCCAGCCAAACAGGAAATTGTGGATATAAATATGCTGAATATCCTCCTATTAACGACACCCACCAGATCTCATAAATCACTGTCAGGATTGTTGCTCTTACAGTGGATCCCTTGCACCTCGGGTTCCACTAATGTGACAGGTGCCCTTTGCAAACATTCTGACCCTCATTAACCCAGACATAAACTCTTGCCTTTTAGCCTCTCACACCAGCCACATTCTCTCGTCAGCACCTTGTGGTGGTCTCACTGGCTCTCAGTGATGAAGCATTGACTAGGAGTTGTACAGTAGAACTTTCTAGCTTTTAAATTAACTTTTTTAAAAGCTATAAACATACTGTATTTATATCATCAAGTGATCAAATAGACACATACTTTAAATGGCTTCACTGACTTTGTTTTAAAAATTAGCATGTCCTATTATACACCCTCTGTATTTGTTGGATTTATTCATAGGGCGCCCCTAGGCCAGGGCCACGTATGGCCCCATTTCTCCCTTCCACCTCCCCCATTCATATGCATGAGCAAAGCCTTGCTGGGTCCAGAGTATAGGGATTGGTGCACAGGAGATCTAAAGATCTATGGGGCAGATTCACTACAGGGTGAAAAGTTGGCAACATCCACTTCACATCCAACGCTACACTTCGCCAGGCGAAAATTTGCGCAGACAACAACAATTCACTAAAATGCAGAGTTTCGTCCTGGGTGTTGAACGCTGGCAACTTTTTACTAGCATTATTTCGACAATGCGAGCAATTCAAAGAGAAGATTCACAAGCATTCATTTCTGCCTATTGCAAATTCGCTAGAGGTCTTCACTCTAATTTGCATACGGTGGGAAATTTAAAGTTGAATGGACGTCTTTATGTTATATGTTGCAGCAAAAACATTACATTTCCACTGTTAATTACACATGTCCAGGGAACCTTAATAAAGACATTAGAGTTATTATAATGCCCTACACATGAGCCCACTGTATAGTTTATGTTCCATATGTTAGAAAATGTAGGGGAGAAACTGGTTACCCAAAAAAAGATTTTTAGGACTTTTGCAGGCTATCACTCTGAATAGAAAAGACGCCAGTGTTTTTTGAAACTTTGATGCTTTTTCCACCAAAGAATATAATGTAAGTAACAGAAGATTGAGGAAGATCTATGCACTCCAGGGCACTTCATCTGGTCTGAGCTGGCGAAGGCAAGTCTGGCGAAAGAGGTAACATTCAGTAAAATCCTCATTTTAGTGAATTTGCAGAGTAATGTCCATTCACCAGAGCGAATTGTCACCTGGCGATAGAGTGCGAATGAACGATACCGGCGGTCCCGTTTGCTAGTGTATTGGCGCCTGTTAGGGAATTGGCGATGTCCCTGATGCCACATGCCCCCCCCCCTAAATTTGGGCCTGGTTCGCCTCTGCCCGTGTTGATTGGACTGTGTATAAAGGACCATGCCCAGGCTTCATGCCAATTGTTAGAGTAGAGAGACGGGGCTTTGCATTTCAGTTCAAATGATATAAAAGAGCAAAATTGCCCCGATTGTCCTGTTGCTTTAAAAGGATTTATGGAAAGCTGTATTAATCTATATTTTCTCTGTTAATTGCTCAATATCAAACTGAGAATTCATCAGTAATTACAGTGAGTAGATAAATCAGCTACAACTCCAGCTGAATATAACCAGTTTATCATTTCATTAAATTAAATAAAATAAATTCACATAAATGCTACCCGTAAAGAAAGAATGAATGAAAGCTTTCAAAGGGTCTGGCCAGATTCAGACTCACAGCTATGATCTAGATCTTACCCGTTTCAAGCATAGCCTTTTCATCAGCTCTCCCTCTCCAGATAGATATACACATACCTCCCAACTGTCCCTTTTTCGGAGGGACAGTCCCTCTTTTGACAGCTCAACCTGCAGTCCCTCATTTGTACTGGAAAGTCCCTCTTTTCTCTGCACTGAACATCCAGAAAAAGAAGCAAAGTTTCTGACTTAATTGGCTTTTAGCAGAGATCCCAGAACAGCTAACAGGTGCAAATAAGATACTTTGTAACAATTTTGAGACACAAAAACAGTTTAGATAAGGCGGAATATTTTCAAACTTTCATAACCTGCCAAATTTTGTAAAACAAACATGGTAATTAGGGGGTGTGGCCACAGAAAGGGGTGTGGTCAAAAATTGCATTACATGCGGGGAAAAATTTTTTGTCCCTTTTTTTACTTCCAAAATGTTGGGAGGTATGTATACATTTCCCCATACTCACCAATTTACAATAATATGTAGTGTATTCATAAAAAGTGATTGCATCTGTGTTTTGTGCACTCTTTACTGTACTTAGAGGTGTACAATGGTTTAATGCAGCCAATATCTGTGCAGGTGCAATTATTTCCAAAATATGTCATGCCTTGCAGGTGGGTCATTGTACTGCATGGTACATGCTCTAAAACTGGAGGCTCTACCAGGCTTCTCATGCATGACTTTTAAAATGTTTATACTTAATATCCACCTAGCTTTTATTATTTTAAAGTGATCCTTTGGCATTACTATTTAAAGGACAAATTCACTGGGGGTAACTCTGTTAGGTACCCACAACAAATAAAGTTAGTAACTTTGGACAATGGGCTGGTGCTCCTTGCTAAAAAATGCACCTACCTAGAGTATGTGCATTGGAGCAATCTTATTTTTTTTTTTTCCAGCCATGCTTTTGGGTGTACAGGACACTGCACATAGTTAGCAGACTCAAATGACTGGTTTTACTCTACTGTGCAATAGGTGGTACCAGCTGCTACACATAAACCCCAGACCAGTGTGTTTTTAGAGAAGAGAAGCAGCGGCCTAGGGTCCAAGATTAGCAATAGTATTCACTGGGAATGCCTAAAGAATGGTCACTGGGAATGCCTAAAGAATGGTTCTCTTCCCCCCCCTCCGAAATGTGGATTATAAGCAGAACCCTCCAATCTGCCTGTTTCATATTGAAAATATTAGGGTTCATTTACAACTTCAGGGGGCTCAAGTTCAAGAGCACTAACAGGCATCCATTAGTGCTCATTTAATAGCACTTGTACCCCTGGCTTGTTGCTTTCCACATGTAGCACCAGGTTGAAACTTGTGTATTCTGTGCAGAGAGCAGCATCTGGAGATGCAAACAACGATTAAGTTAGAGGCAGGTAGGTTACCTATGTACCTCCCCAGCCCCTTTAGAATTCGAGCACAGAGGCCTGTGGCTGTTTGTATAATGCCAAACACAGTGCGAAAAACTGCATGGGGCATTGAGTGTGCCCTATTGTCTCTTAATAAAGTGCACATGTTCAATGTACCGTACCTAGAACTGAGGTTAGTGGAGCGTATGTCACAGGTGGAATAAGAGATCTATAAATCTCGTTGATGAGATGACAAGACATATTTCTATATTTCAGCCTATGATTAAGTGTCCTTAGGTGACACGAAACACGTAAGGTTTTTTACATTTTTAAACATAATGTTGAATAAAACTTTTTGTACTTAAACGTTGGGCTCCTGGATTCTACTTTATGGTGTTCTGGTTTAGTGCCTGCCTACAATCAAATGTTTGCGAAGGTCTGTGGCATGAGCACGCGGAGCCACCGTGGAAAGCGGTTAGCTTATTCTACAACCCAAGGATTTAAGCTTCTTGTGGTTTGGAAATGTAAGGACATATTTCTATCTAATATATTACATAATCTTACAAATATGTGTCTGAAGAGTCTCCCATTATACTGGTAAATTCGGTCGAAATGGAACCTATGATTCCCTCACAAGGCAGCACTGCGGTAAAACTGAAAGCAGCCAGAATCCTGCTCAGTGGGGCAGAAACCTTGTGTGCACAGAGCCCCTCGGGGAGTATATTAGTGGTTAGAGCTACAATACATTAGTAGCCACAGCGTATGTACAGAAGGACAGCCAACTGCTACACAACCAATCAAGCCTGCAAACGTTTGTTTTGTTTATGCAGGGGAAACACCACGAGAATGACTAATTACCAAGATTAGAAGTTATTTTTGTATGGAAGGCTTCTCTTCCAGTATTCCTTTATTTTGGCATAGGACTTACTGCACTTTATTTTGTAATATTCTGTTTATTTTCTATTAAAAGTCTGTCTTATGAGAGTAGACTGGCAAAACTACAGGAGCTCCTACAAATGCACATAAATGTAACTAGAAGAACACTTACGTAGTGGATCTGATTGTGGACGTGTTCCCTGTCAAATTTGGCTGGACTTGTCACTTTTTACCCTCACCTTCCCCTTGTAACCTTCGCCATTCATTTGGGAAACGTTGCCCTTTTCTGTAAAACTGTCGGCTGATCGTAAATGTTTTGGTTTGCAATTTGTTCCTGGAAATGATGCGTTTCGCCACCAAATCATGTGGAATGGCTGTTAGCGCATAAGCGAGTGTTTATGTGTTTGGCCGGCAGATGAGGGAGAGCACAATTGATGTTAACATTGCCTTGACAGCTCTATTGACAGATGAGGTCATATTTAATTGAGAAGTGTGACACAAACGAGTCATTCTAAGGTCTTTTTGTGCATTGATCATTATAGCGAGACTGTCAATCTTCATGGCGTTTCCATTCCGCTTTCTGCTTGCGCTTGCACCGCAGGCTAATTGTCCAAGCCAATGTCTATTGTTAAAGAGATCGCAAACATAATGGCGGTGTAATAAGGTCCCGGCTCATTTGTGAAAGCACAAAGTAATTCAATTACCTTCAAATGTCAGGGGAGAATTGTTCTCCATCAACCACAAAAAGGAAATGGCCACATTAAGAAAGCGGAAAAACTCCATTACCGGTAAGTATTATTTCAGTTTGCAGGACTGTTTCCATTAACACCAATATGTTGTTTATATGATTGTCAGTCAACCTGCAGTCCTACAGATGTGGCTGAACTTCAACTACCAAATCCCAGTTAGGAAGTGCTGGCTGGGAGCTGTACATTAACACACCCAGGCCTATACATATATATATATATATATATATATATATATATACGGATGCTTCCATTAACTTTTTCATTTCTGACTATTTTGAAGTGATATTGCTGGTATTGCTAATGTAAGCATTCTAATACTGTTCTGCTTGGAACTAGCATGAAGACTCTTGTTTAGATTTGTTTGATTCCGCATACATTTACCAACACAATGAGAATCTGCCTTGTGTGCCACATGATGTACATATATATTTTTATTTGTATAGCGTTCCTTGAGGGCAAAGCAAAACAATAAATTAGTAGAACAAACAGAGGTCATTGCAATAATAAATACAAGTAAGCACAAAAATACCATACACATAAATAAAAAATATAGTTACAATACATATTAAGTACTTATTGTCAAGGAGACAAAAGGACGGAAGTTCCTGCCCCCATAGAGCTTACAATCTAAATGGGTGGGTAACATACAGACACAAATCTAAGGGATATTAAGTGCTGTAGGTCACAGTGGGTGACACTGTCATATAAGTGCCAGTTCAGTGTTATGCAAGTGTTCCATATAATAATATTAATTTTGCTAGTCTCATGACTATATGCTTACCAGTTTTTGGTAATTGGCAATGACTGCTATTGCAGTCTGTATTACATGTAATAAATTCAAATTTTTTTGTATTGTCTGTTATTACATGGATCATTAACAATAACAGCACCTCAGGGTTCATTAGTAGATCTAAAGGTGGCCACACACAGGGAGATCCACTCGTTTGGCGGATCTCTCCCCGATATGTCCACATTGAGGTGCGTGATATCAAGCTGATCCGATCGTCGTCCCTAGGGCCCAACGATCAGATCAGAATGGAGGCAATATGGGCGGTCGGATCGCAGGACTGCATCAATAAACAGATGCAGCCGTAATCAGACGGGATTTTTTCACCTGCCCGATCGAGATCTGCCCGACTTTTGACCAGATATCGATCATGGACACCCATCGGATGGCCCCACACATGGCCAATAAGCTGCCAACTCAGCTTCTATTGATCCCTTGCTTGTTTTCAGTGTTGGAGGACCTTCTCCTGAAACATGGATCAGGTCATAGAAGCATGTGTGTAGGGCACAACAAGTATCTAATACCCTAGGCAAAATCTTGTTTAAAAAGCATGGGCCTTATAGAATCCTGAAGTTTATTAAAGGCTGATTGTATTCTAATCGAAAGGGGACAGTTAATTGATTTTGCTCCTGTTTTCTAAGCCATAATAAAGGCACCAAAACTTTTGTTTTTAATTAGCAACCCAAAGGGTTTGAAGTCTGGGAAGTCTTTGCCTTTAAATCCCCTCAAACACAATGCTTAATCTTTAGCATATGCTATTCTGTGGGTTATTTATATTACATGTGGATCTTGGTCATTGGGTCACCCCAGATGTGCTGGATTTAGTGGCAGTTACAAGTGGTTCTTCACTAACACTTGGTGAACAATAGATATTATATAGTTACACACACATGAATGTATATATATATTATTATTATATAGTAACGTTGCACCTCTAGCAGAAGGGCCTCATATTCCTGGACTGTTCTGACAAAAAGCAAGATATAAAGTGCGTGGCTGTTCCCGTAGTCTTCATGTTCTGTGCTCTATTTATCTGATGGTCTGAAAGCCAAACAGTGAACACTCTATCTGGGAGGGGTTAATCGGAAATTAACTTTTGTCTTCCTGCCAAGATCTGTTGTCAGCTGAGGCTTTCAGTACACTCAGGAAATGATCTTAAATAGCATGGAGTAAAAATGGTATAATCTGATTTGCTATTAGCAGACATGTTCAAACTCTATACCGTATCCTGTCTGCGCTTCCAGAAAATAAGTCAATTGTTGCCCATTAGTCTGGACATGCACTACTTACTCATATTTATTAGCCAGGACAATAATAAAGGAAAGTTATCATTGGATTTTCATAATGCAATTTTCTTTGAAGTCAACCCTAAATTATATATCATCATTTTCTGTTTACCATGAAGGACAACCACATGAAAAAATCCTTTAGACAAAGGGAAATTCTCTTGAATTCGTCATTCGTTTATATTATTGTATTATCTCTCATATTTCTTCATAAATTGTTTTACAATAGAGATACAGAGCCTGGAGCTCTCCTTCTGTTACAATTACAGCCCTCTGGGGGATACAGGGAGTTGGGGGGCAGCTTTATTGCAATCTAAACTATATAGTGTTCTGTGTGCACAATAAGATATATATTTCAAAATAATTGGGTCCACAATCAGCCCACTGCCATGAGAATGAAACTTGTGTCCTGTCGCTTTTAAAGGCCTCCGGAATGACAAAGCTCAGTACATATGTACCTGCTGGGATTCATAGCAGTCCTGGTTATTGGTAACAAACTATTTTTATGTAAGGCTTACGATCACATCAAATAGTAACCAACGATTAACAAGAAACAAAAAATATATCACCTCTAACTAGTCTAATGCCCATAACCCCAAAAGGGAAACCATCTTAACAGTCATCTAGTTTTAGCGAGGCAATTCTCAGTATTGTCTATGGCAGGGTGTTTTGTTGCCACAACAAGAAGCTGCTACAAAATGCCAAAAAAATACCCTGCCATAGACAATACAGAGAATTTCCTCGCTAAAACACATGTAGTCCTTAGCAAAGCCAGTTATCACTATTGTCTATGTTGTAGCCATGACAAGTAGCTGCTACTAAAAGCACTGTGTGTCTTCACCCTTAAAAGGATACTGTCATGGAAAAAAAGTTGTTTTCTCCCCAAAACACATCAGTTAATAGTGCTGCTCCAGCAGAATTCTGCACTGAAATCCTGTTCTCAAAAGAGCAAACAGATTTTTTTATATTTAATTTTAAAATCTGACATGGGGCTAGACATATTGTCAGTTTCCCAGCCGCCCCCAGTCATGTGACTTGTGTTCTGATAAACTTCAGTCACTCTTTACTGCTGTACTGCAAGTTGGAGTGAAATCAACCCCCTCCCTCCCCGCAGCAGCCTAACAACAGAACAATGGGAAGGTAACCAGATAACAGCTCCCTAACACAAGATAACAGCTGTCTGGTAGATCTAAGTACAGCACTCAATAGTAAAATCCAGGTCCCACTGCGACACATTCAGTTACATTGAATAGGAGAAACAACAGCCTGCCAGAAAGCAATTCCATCCTCTGGCTCTTTCTGAAAGCACATGACCAGGCAAAATGACCAGTGATGACTGCCTACACACCAATATTACAACTAAACAAATACACTTGTTGGTTCAGGAATTAAATTTTATATTGCAGAGTGAATTATTTGCAGTGTAAACAGTGTAATTTAAAAATAAAAGCTACACCATAAAAATCATTACATGATCGCTTTCAGGAGGTCTTATATGGGCAGATTGAAGCCGTCAATTGAGGCCCTACAGACTGAAATGGCAGCTTATCTCTCCGTTTATGGGGGTCACCAATATACCTGTCAGATTGATATCTGAAAATAAACTAGATATTAGTTGGGCACGGTTTTAAAAAAAAAATCCTATGGGTGAGCACATTTACATCCTCCATTTTCTAAATTAACTTACTTGTAAATAACCATCTCTGGACTCTGCCTGCATTTTGCAAGTACGGAGACCTATAGGGATCAGTTTATTGCACTTTGGCTACCCATGGAGCAAGTAATCAAGATTGCACAAGAACTGGTCAGAGTGTGCTACACTGCATTCTAAGGGCAGAGACACACGTGGAGATTCGGGAAGATTAGTTGCCCGGCCACAAATCTCCTCTTCTTCGAGTGACTAATCTCCCCACAATGCCTTCCCAGCCACTAGAATCAAAAGCGCCGGCAGGATGGCACCCGGAATGCTTAGTTTTCCGAAATCGTCCGAAGTTGCCTCACAAGGAAACTTCTGGCGAATTCTAAAAATGAAGCAATCCGAGTGGCATCCTGCTGGCGATATAGATTCTAGCTGGCAGGAAGGCATTGCAGGGAGATTAGTCGCCCGAAGAAGAGGCGATTTGTTGCTGGGCGACTAATCTACCCAAATAGCATTGTGTGCCTCTACCCTAAAGGGTAGTGCCACATGTTGCAGATTGTTGAATTAACAGCTTTTTGATGTGGATTTCATGCATGCTTGAGCTTTTTCGCACAAAAAGGAGTGTAGAGGCTCGTCTCTGGCTGGTGTTTATCTGCAGGCAAAGAATCCACAATGTGTGGTACTAGCCTCAGAAAAATAGTGAATAATGGTATCACTACTCTGTCTGAACGCTTTTGACTGTATCCAGTACAAGACAAGTAACTCCAAATCCCAAGTAGCTGCAACCAGGAAAATAAAAACCTAAATGAACAAATGTAATACGAATAAATCAGTCTAATACGAAATGAGAAAGGACATCATGCTACGCTTCTAATCTTGTTAAAGAACCCATTGATGAAAGAACGATCTAGAGCCTGTGTGAGAGAAACAGGCATAGCAGAAGGACATGGCGAACAAAGTACAATCGACAAACCATCATTATTCAATCGTACTATTGTTCTGCCTGGAACAACACGGCACAGAAGGGAATTTGAGCCTTTCATTGTGACAACATCACTGCTTTTACACAGGCTTTTTTTTATGTTTTATGAATTGGTTTAAAGAGACATTTTGATATACAGTGGCCTTGCACATGGTCTATATGTTGGGCCGTTGTTTGGTTTGTGGGGTTTTTCAGATAAGGAGTCTTTGTATAATTTGGATCTCCATATCTTAAATCTAGTAAAAAATATATAAAACATTAATGAACCCAATAGGCTGGTTTTGCTTCCAATAAGGATTAATTACATTTTAGTGTGGATCAAGCGCAAGACACTGTTTTATTATTACAGAGAAAAAAGTAAATAATTTTAAAAAATGCGAATTATTTTGGGAGTTGGCCTTCCTGTAATTCGGAGCTTTCAGGATTATGGATCCCATACCTGTATTATAAATCTTATGAAAATGAATTATTAAACATCCACTGCAGATTAGATTTTTAATGGCTATGAAGGCATATTATTTGTGTGAAACAAACTTTTCATTTGAAAAAGTCAAATCTTCCATGCAAGTAGCCCCTTTGGCTTTTGACATCACAATGCAGTTAACGGACTCCAACCTATAAAAATGAGATAAAAGTGGTCCTAATTGTTTTATTTACTTGGTGACAAATACACATAGCCCAGACTAGCTGCTGCTGACCCCACCCAAAACAACAAATAGTAAACAATGAAAAACACAAACATGCAGAAATGAAGACGAATAATGACAGAGGCGCATTAATTATTCACAGAATGGCAATTATTCCCATAATGGATTATAACAGCCATAGAACACTTTCACAAAGTACAAACAGTACCCTACGGAACCAAAAAAAACGAATTTATTTCAAAGTTTCGCTCACCTTGAATTGTTGGCAAATAAAATACCCAAGCAGCTGAACCAATGGCTGGCTGGGAAATGGGTGACTGAACTCCATGTTACCACTTAATCCTGCACAGGGGCATATGTGTGTGTGTGTGAGTGCAAGTGTTTGTACTATGCTGTGTATCTGTGCAGCACATAGATAAAGACTCAATGCTGTTAGAACTAGTGATAGAGCGAACACATAGGTAAGCAAGCACAAGTTATAAATAGCCATTCCCACCAAACAGGACTATAAAATAGTATGCAATCCAATTTCCCTCATGACACATTTATTAGCCATTGTTAAGAATACAAGGTTCCTGCCAACACAATGGAAGGCACACGCAAATTCACTGTCTGCAAGTAGGCAACAGTTTGTACTACACACTCTGCACATTTTATCCTGTAACCCAATGAATCCTCAGCAGTTTAAACAGGAATATATTAATATATACTCAACAAATTGTACAGAACATTGCATTATCACCCCATTTATTAGAAGAAATTATATTGTTGCACTTGAAAAAAAGAATATTGTGTATTATGCAAATATGTTTTCTACAAATGCATAACGGGCACAGCCATATGATAATAATATAAACTAATAACAGTTATGGGAAATGTCCTTCAGTTGCCTGTGGAAAAGTCTTTAGCAGAAGTTTCTGTATTGAGTGCAGAGTGACATGGGGTTATATTCTCATGACATTTAGTCTCACTGTGACATTTTGGCTCGGCTCATATCTAGAAGCTGGGGCTGAGGCGGCGTTTCAGACATCCTTAAAGAGGACCTGTCACCCATATATAAAAATCTGTACAATAAAAGTCCTTTTCAAATTAAATATGAAACCCAAATTTTTTTATTTATTTAAGCATTCATAGCTGTTTAAAAATCTCAGCTGTCAATCAAATATTGCCTGCCCCTCCTCTATGCCTTAGGCATAGAGGCAGGTCAGGCAATTACTTTCACTTTCCATTCAGCACTTCCTAGATGTCACTGCTCTCCACACAGTCCACCTCTCTCTTTACTATTTAATTGTGTAGCCAGGGCCTCGGGATGGACATCAGATCCTTCATTCTGGTGCACAAACAAGATTCTGAGATAATGCAAGGCTTGTCTTACTAACAGTGTTCACAAAATGGCAGCTGCCTGCTTGTTATAATTATGAATTTCCAGACAGAAGAAAACAATATTCAAATAATGTTTACAGTGTAATTAAAGTTTTTTTTGTTTTTTTTTCATTTGCTTGACTAACATGATAAAATAGGATTTGGAATTATTTTTTTGGGTGACGGGTCCCCTTTAAGAAAGGCTTGGTGGGATAGACGGACTGTGCAGCTAAGCATTTAGCAGTCAGAAGAGTCTAGGAGTTGCAGTTCAACAGCAATTGGCAAGTTGCAGGTTGGATAGGCCAGATATAAAGCTGTAGTAAGGACATCCTGCCTCTCATGTGCTTCCTATGGAGCATCACATCTTCTATTTACTGTGACTGCACATATTATGGACAGAGGTGACAAGATACTGAGATCTAAACATATCATTTTGGACTTAAACACCATGAATATTGAAAGACCACTAATGTTGTTTTGCCTTTGACAACATATAAAACGACAATTTAATTCTCAAAATCACATCAAGCAATTTTTTTGTTCTAATCCATGGCATGGCTGTTCGTATGAAGCCTTCCCAACAGCAGGCTTTATACATTTCTTTGTATCACATCATTTCTATTTTTTTTTCAGTTCTTTTAGATGAAAACTTCCAACAGTTACACCAATGTTTTGGCTCCTCCTTGGTTCTTAGCACCCGCCTTTTTCGAGTGTGCAGTTTATAGGACTGGACAGCTTTTTACTTATTGCACCAACTTCCAACTTGTAAATTGTAATCTGATGTCAAATTGCACCGTACAAAGCTTAAAGGGATCCTGTCATCGGAAAACATGTTTTTTTCCCAAAACGTATCAGTTAATAGTGCTACTCCAGCAGAACTCTGCACTGAAATCCATTTCTCAAAAGAGCAAACTGATTTTTTTATATTCAATTTTGAAATCTGACATGGGGCTAGACATTTTGTCAATTTCCCAGCTGCCCCTGGTCATGTGACTTGTGCCTGCACTTTACGAGAGAAATGCTTTCTGGCAGGCTGCTGTTTTTCCTTCTTAATGTAACTGAATGTGTCTCAGTGGGACATGGGTTTTTCCTATTGAGTATTGTTCTTAGATCTACCAGGCAACTGTTATCTTGTGTTAGGGAGTTGCTATCTGGTTACCTTCCCATTGTTCTTTTGTTTGGCTGCTGGGGGGGGAGGGGGGTGATATCACTCCAACTTGCAGTGAGTGATTGAAGTTTATCAGAGCACAAGTCACATGACTTGGGGCAGCTGGGAAATTGACAATATGTCTAGCCCCATGTCAGATTTCAAAATTGAATATAAAAAAATCTGTTTGCTCTTTTGAGAAATGGATTTCAGTGCAGAATTCTTCTGGATTCATTTTGAAAAAATTGTTTTTCCCCATCACAGTATCCCTTTAAAGGAAGAACTAAAAACCACTGCTATGGTCATTAGCAGCTTCTACAGGCGATGTCAGTACTGCTTTAACAGCATGGCCACTACAGTGCAAAAGCTGGCCAGTTTTCTGGGGTAAATGGGGTAGTGGATGGCTCGACAGTGAAGGCTCCACAAGGAAAGCTTGTTATATGTTGATGGGGGGGGCACAATGGGCAGTGGATGTTGCAGGCAAGCAGGAGATGTGAGGTCTGGCATTGGAAATTGAGCATGACAGTGAAGGAACTGAGCATTATGTCTGACCTCCCTAAATAAGGTAATGGGGGGAGAGCTAATGCCAAATCTGGGGAGGGCGCAGAGGGACTAATGGAAATCTGATTCAAACAGTTGTATAAAAGCCATTAATTGATCATAAAAATATTTTCTTATAAATGAATATCTGTATATTCCAAAAGATAATACATCTCCTGCTAGATTTAAGAGGATATCAAAAGTCAGAGTTATGTGACCTTTATATAATCACAGAACTGCTTAGTAATTCCTCCTATAGTAACTGTAATAGCCTTACAAATTATTGTAGGGGGCTTCATTAAAGGAACTTGTGTACATTTATTAGTAGAAGCCCAAATTAGTAATGCAAATAAAATGAAGGGGAAATCTGGGCAGTGATAATATCATCATGCTGTATCACACTTTGTTTTGAACATAATGAACAAACAACAGCGAAACTGCCTTGCACTTTTTATATATTTTTAATGATATAATAATAGTGGAAAGGACAAACATGACGTCTGGAAGAGTAAAAGGAAACTGAGTTGTATAAAAACGTCAGAGAAAGAAATGCACACACCATACAAAGATTAATGGTAATGAGCCCACGCTGCACGAAAATGCACGAGAAAATACATCACTGTGTTTACTGCGCCATTCAAGAACTTCATGCAGAAACATTCACTTCAACAACGTAAAAAAAAAGTTCTATTTAACAACTGTAACTGCTGGCCTGGACTTCCAGTGACGACACAGCAGCATTCTCATTCCAATGACTAACGCTAAACAGCCCTGAAAACAAATATTGGCGCAGAACTGTACCCCTTGGTAGTACTTGTATGTACTTTGGGAATGTTGCCAGTACTTTGGGAATGTTGCCAGTGCTTTGCTCAAGGGCCCAACTCCTGTTCCTGCTGAACTGAGCCAGTGTATGAAATAGAACTGATATCAGTTCAGTAGGCACAAGAGGACAGGTCCATCACATGTGTAGAACGGCATCGGGTCCAGCCATATTGAATAACGCACGACGGCCAATCCGAGAACCTATTAGGAAGTTGCGTTTCTCCGTATGCACATAAAGACATGATTAGGGAGCACACACATTACCAAATGTTAGATTTTGTTATTATGAAGTTCCTTCTTGGACCATAATTGTTTCACTTTATTGAAAACAATAAAATAACAATCTGACATAGCTGTTGAGCTTTGCTGAATGTTCTTTTTTCAAGGTCATCTTAAATTAAAAAAAAAATACCTAAAATAGTTTCTGCAGTTCCTCTTGGAAGAAAAGTATTTTATAGTTGAGGTGATGAAGCCAAACACTGGCGTTGTCCCTTCCCCTCGCCCTCTCTTCAGGTGCAGAACTTAGCCACTGTGAACAAAGAGGAGATCAATCACTGTTCACCAATCAGCTAAGCTCTGCACCTTGGTAGAAAGGTCAACGTCTGAGCCTTGTTTAAGTGCTGGATCACGTTCCATGGGAGAATTTGCGCGGCTCCTCTTGCTTCCTGGAGACGCCTTTTCAGATCTGTGTGCTTTTCGGGAAAAACAGCTAATGTTTCCATGAGAGTCGCCAAGGACATGGTTGTGTGGTAATCCCTGGCAATGTGATTTTAATCTTAACTCACAAATCAGCATGCCAGGAACCCAAACAGCCACACCGGTATTACAAAATGTTGAAAAGTCTGGAACGCGACACCTCCTTTCAAATTCCACACGCTGTAACCGAGTTGTGTTGTTTTGCAAGTGACCCCGTACAGCCATCGCACAGTATTGCTTCTCCCACAGCTGCACGGCTGATTCTACGCCTGGACGGTGGCAGCAAGAAATATAAAGAGTTTTAATTCACACAGTATACAGGAAATCCCCAGCAATGGACATAACATTCACACACCAGCTATACTAAATGGTTTAAACTAAGATGGGGTGGGGGGGGGGAATGCAATTACAATATCCATAGGGCATTACACCAATGACCTGACGCAAAATGTACTTTAACTCCTTCAAAGCTGAAGTAGTTCCTGATGTAAGAGGAAGGTACAGTTACATTGCCTCTAAGTGCAGCTGAGGGTTCAATCAATAAAAGTACATTTCATTATAATGTGATTATAGGTTCAGAAACACAGACTGTTTGCAGCAGCTCATTATTACAACATTGGAGCACTCAGCACAAAACAGGAAACAATATAATAAAATCAATACTTTGCAAATATAAAATATGAAAAGCCATTACTTACAAAAGGACAAATACATTTGTGCTGCTGTTGGTTTCTTCTCACTCTTTTCTTCCAGCCACAAAGCTTCAGGTCTGCCTTAAACTAAGGTGCTGGGTGCATCACTCTCTGCACCCATTACCACAAGGAGATGGAATCTGACAAGGGAGGGACTGTATAGCTGCTTCAGCACACTTCAGTCTGGAGCACACACAGTCTGGAGCACACACAGTCACTCGTGACATGAAGTGTGCATTAGGAGCCATTTATAGAGTGCATTTAGAATTGAGCTCATTGAAAGATGGCTTCACTAGCACAAAAAAAAGGCCAAAGTCTACAAGGCTCCCAAGTGAGGACGTTTGCACTATAGTCACCAACCAATCGGATTCCTGTACTGCTAATCATACATTTGACAGATCATTTGAAGCCGCTTATGAAATGACACACATTACTGTAGGAAAGCAGAATGCCTGAGCAGCACATTTCCCTTTATTGCTTGTGAAAGACTTGGACGTCAGGATCTGTTAATAATAGCAATCTTCTCCAAAGTTATGCGAGCGGCCGAGGGAAAAGCAAATGAAATGTGTTACTTCATTAGACAAGTATCTTAACTATTTTGCTCTGCTGAAGACCTGCATACCAAAAAAGTACAGCAGACCCAAAAGCACAGTACATGTGCAAACACCGCTGTTTAAATAATGTGCAAATATTTGGGAGAGAGACATCTGCTTTAAAGGAATACTGTAGGACCATATAAACGTCAGTACACCTACAGATTCCCTTCTCTCTCTGCCTGGCATATAGAGTATCTATGGAATTATGTGTTGAGTATTGCTTTAGGATTAGGTTTAGAAATGCACAGGTTCCATTTTCGAGTCCCAGTAAACTAGATTTATTTTATATATAAAATGCAAGAGACTTATTGTACAAGACATCATACACTTTCTGCATCTAACCATAGTACCAGACATACTGACCCCTCGACATTAAATGCATTGCAGACTGCAAATATCCAAACACAGCGTTCTGCTCTGATAATAAAAATAAAGGTTTTTGGTCACAGCATAGGGCTACGGAAGTAAATCCATCAAAACAGCATTTCTCCAATCACTTTTACACAGGATACATCCATGTCATCTCTTACAGCAGCAAAGCATCTGTGAGCAATTTCTTGTTGTCTGGCGTCCTCGTTCACCATTAACTCTCCGTACAGATACACACCCATAGCCTGTTGAGGAGAAGAGAGCAAGTAAACACTTATGAGTCCAACCTACACTGAAGAATACTTCTACATAGCCAAAGCCTCAGCTCATTTTTACTCTGCATTTAGGGAAAGCTCAGAAACAAAGGTTTTTTTCACCAAAGTACTCTTACATTGACACAAGTAGGTACTTCTAGCTGAGTACATTTTGTTATTCAAGCATAAGTGAATATTAGTAAACCGACAGTGCAAAAAATTAAATGAATTTACCCAAATAATATGATTTCATCCATTAAAACAAGAGTTCCCTGTTTGCTTATGGGCAAAGCTATTAATGCATACTTTCTTTTTTTAGACAGGTATAGTACTGAATTTAAGGGCAAACAGCAGCTTTCAAACCCAATCTGGATTAGGTATTCACTATTAAATACTATTAAATGAAATATCAACATAATTTTCATTGCACGATGGTTCATTTATGTCATTAGAATCTCAGCTCTGTGTAAAGTGTCTCGCTGGCAACGTGTGCAATGGAAGCCCCTAGGGCAATATGGGTTTCACAGCCACTGGGTATATATATATATATATATATAAATATATATATATATTTATATATATATGTACAGGACCTGTTATCCAGAATGCTCAGGACCTGGGGGTTTCCAGATAATGGATCTTTCCATAATTTGGATCTTCATATCTTAAGTCTACAAGAAAATTATGTAACCATTAAATAAACCCAATAGTGTTTTTTTTTTCTTGCAATAAGGATTTAGTTTGAATCAAGTACTGTTACAAAGTATTGTTTTATTAATACAGAGAAAAAGGAAATTATTTTTAAAAATTTGCATTATTTGGATAAAATGGAGCGTTCTGGATAATGGATTTGGGGATAACGGATCCCATACCAGTAATTACAGAAATACCCTGAGCATATTACAACCCCTCCAAACATGTTATTAAGAGAGTAAGAGAGGACCGACTGCCATGGGATTATAATTAGTTGTATTCAGATATTTGAGACAAATACAGCACTCGTTTTGTATTTAATGATATGTAAATGTGGACATGTCTTAACCTCTCACCATTGGATGTTCCATTTTTTTCCTCCCACCTCTCTATTACACTTAACCCCCTAGTTAAACTGTTTAACACAATACTAAGTGTGTGAGTTTAGGCTTGATAAAGGGCCCTGTGTGGCCTGAAACGTTGCCATGTTTTGAAGTCTACAATGAGCCAATAAAAATCACCTTTTTGCATTCACTAAAACAGATCAGTGTGCTACATTGACTTTGACTCCAGGCAGTTAAGCACGGGCTTACACTGACAACTGGGTCAATATCTGACCTCCAAAGGGGCTATTGGGGTGCAAAATGCAGCTCCATTCTACATAAGCATTAGTCAAAAAGGACCCAGGGAAACAGAGGCCTGTCTCCCAAGTTTAGCAAAAAATATATAATTACTGAAAATATAACAGTAAGTAAACAAATGCAGTTTACACCTGTAACAAGAACACACCACCCCCATGTCTATGGCCTATATATTGTCTCCCCTAAAACCTATGCAAAGCGCTTGGCCAGTATCCATAAAAGCAAGGTATCTGACAACACACATTTTCCAGTGAAACAAGTCTGCTCATTAGGATGCAATTTTTTAATCATAAGAATACAACAATTTAATAATATTCAAAGAAAATCCAATCCTGTATCCTGCCCATTTCCTACCGTACGTTATATTTCAGCAGAAGTCTTTAGCAGATACATTCTTTTACTGTTACCCAGAAATTCTTTTCCTTTTGAGGAGAGAAATGCTAATCCTTATTTGGCATAAGAAGAGTGAAATATATTTAGCCGAACCCTGTTCTGAATATAGATTGTTCGAAAAGAGTTCAACATGTATCATCTCTAAAGCATTTCAGCATTTTCACCTTATGATTATGGGAGATGGGGTGGGAAACAGCTGTGTACTTTTTCTGGGTCATAAAAACTTTTCTTTAACAAGGTAATATGTAGACCAAGCATCATGTGCGACATTGTTTAGATGTCCATTACCAGCTACAGAATTCTTTTATAATATAGACTACAGGTGGAGTAGTGAAATCTAAGCAGAAAATGCTAACTACATTTCCACACAACTCTCCAACATTGAATATTTTATTAATGAGGCATTTTTCATATACATCTGACAAAGTGAGGCAACAGAAGGGTAAGAGAGTAACCGAGGGGGGAGCTGTAATTCATCAGCAACTGCACTTTGCTTGCCCTTTGTATGACGTAATACACACCTGGTCCTCATGCAGGAACTTCTCAATGTCCTTGTAGGCTACAGTGTACTTGTGCTTTACAACCAGCTCACACCATCTATGCCGAACCTATAAGATAAACATAAAGTAGTAAAGTCAGACACAGTTATATAAAGCATAATAAAAATTAAGGGTTCATATATCAGAAAAGCAGAGGCCACTCAGATGATACATGGTGGCAGCCACAAGTTTATTTTTGCGTGGGACAGCGATTCTAGTAAATCAAGTCCAAAAGAGCAAAAAGTAATCAAAGCCAATGACATATGACATATGTTCCAGTAGGTTTACTGATACATTGTTGTTGAGGCATGGCTGGGAATAGAGGCCATGGCAGATGACCTTAACCAAATTCTCATGAAAGAACCAGTTGGTGGTTGTGAATTTTTGGCTCATAAATTGTGTTTATCTTGATGAAAGGTCACATGGAAACCTACTTGTGGACATGATCCAGATTACACCAGGGCAATTGACCTAAGTAACCATGTGGAAAATCTAGAGTACAATGATGCTGTTCATGGCCACAAAGATTTGATGTCACTGTCTGCACTGGGTGGAGCGCATGAGTGATCCTTCTCAAAGATCTCAATAAATGGAAGAGGACACCCACTAAGACCCTATTGTATTAACAGAGCACACTAGTGTTGGAAGTAGTGAGTCAAGAGCTGAACAAGCAAATTCCTATTGGGAAATAGATGGGTTTGAGGCTTCATTCTTTTTCACTGTCAAAGTACTAATTCGAAATCTGGTTATGCAACCTTTTCATAGTGTATTTTTGGTTTGCATGCATTATTTAGACATAAGCAACCTTGTCACTCCAGCTGATTAGTATTGTTCCATTGTGTGAGATTTGTTGCTGCTGGACTTTGGTTTAAGCCTATGGCATGCCAGGTGATTTCACTGCCACGGAACAAACCCTTCCTTTTAATTTCAAAATGATGTATAAAAATGTATATTTTATTGCATTTAACATACAATGAAGCCAACTTTAGCTAGATAAGATTTTAAATTGAGTAGAGGGAATGCCATACATATAACACATTTATCTATTAGCCACTGAAAGCCGAGATAAGCAAAGGCACATTATTAAAGAAACAATACACAAAAAAAACAAAGTATGATTTATAGAACATTGTTCGTATGATTTTGAGCTTGCAAAATGCTGGGTGCTACAACTATTCCAATGTAAACTGCTATAGCAGACATGACTGGGGCTTCAAGACAAATCAGCAGAATACATTACAATTATTAATTCTCATAGGGCACAGAGTCTCTCATTCACTTCTTTACAATAGTGTCAAACACAATCACTATGAAACTTTATGTATTAGATAGAAGTTGCGCTGTGAAAAGCCATAGCAATTCTTATTATTGAGGGATAAAAATGTAGAGGCTTATGTTAATGAAAATGGCAGCACCTTGAATGAGTGTGTAGAACAGTGAGCAAAGTTGCAGGAAGGCAGGCTGAAAATCATCTGTAAAGTCGGCAAGTACCTTCCGGTTTTAAAAAGGAAGTCGGCTAGCAGAATACTGGAGCGCGCACGTAAGTGCAAAGTCGCCACATCGCTTTTTAAAAACACTGTGCACAACCGGAAGAGAGATTTTATTGCAATTTTTATGTATTAAATATTAAAAAGAGTTAACTTTGTCAAGGATAGCCGTATTAATGGAGGGGAGAGGAATTGTTTTTTTACCTATACATTTTAGTGTTACTTTAAGTAAATAGTGGTTAGTATTAATGTAGTGTAAAGCGCTACAGAGACAATTCAGAAGGATAAACAAATATAAACAGTGCATGAGCATCCCAGATAGCCATTAATACGCAGGGTCGGGTCAGCACATGGCTCATTCATCACATGTAAGTCGCACACCATCTTTCCAGCTTCCATGCACTTTGTTAGACAGGCACACTAGCATTATGAGGAGCTATCAGCAAGTTCATATTAGCCAAAAGAGGTTATGAGGCTCAAAGAACTCTGATGACTTCCTAATTAAAATGATTAACTAGTGATGAATGGTTGGAGCCAGTCTCATATAGTTGCCACTTTTTCCACAAGCGTTCAGCTGCAAAAGTGAAGAGACAATGGGGCAGGCTGAGTCAGTTAATAATTGTAACCGGATGAATGGTTATTTCCAACAGAAACAAATATCTGCTTCAATATTAACTTTACAATGAGTGAAACCTCTGTGCTACGGCAATATACAAATGCAGGACCAATTTTGTCGGCATCAGTTCAATTACACTCTTGATCTCTTATCTTAGGCAACTTAAAAAATGCAAATACATAAAAACACAGTCACACTAGCGTTACCTTAGGGAGATGGAGGCTACTACAGTACATAAAGAAACACAAAGAAAATGTGCTTTTTTGTGAGAATCCAGCTAGATTGAGCACAGAAATATATTAGTGAAGCCAAATGCATAACTAAATCCATAAGAAACCTAAAGCGCCACACTTTATCCAGCAGAGTTGAACAAATGCCAGACAGACGGAGTAAAACTGAAGTATAACTGTCCATCTGGAGGCCTGGGGGTCGGATGTAGCTTTGCAAGGGATTTTTAATGGCCCCCATCATTAGCCAGAACTCCAAAGCCATTTTTGCATGACTTCAGTTTAGCCGGATGTAGCCTACACACACAAAAGGATATAAAACATAATTCGCTCACTGCCCCAGTGATCTTATTCTGTGTGAGGCCCACTGCATGACTGGAAAATGCCAAATGTATTGGTAGCTTCACTTATGTGCCGTTATTTTTTGAGCACCCTATATATGTTGGAAAAGTCTGATTTCAGAGCTAAAATTCATAGAAATGTCTCTTACCCCCATATGTAATAAAAGGCATAAAGGTACAGTAACCCATGGCACCCAATGAGATGTTTTTTTCATATAGGGGCCGGTAAATGCTACCTTCTGATTGGTTGCTTTAGATGATTAGACCTGTAGCAAACGTTGCACCTTTATTTTCATAGCCCCCTTAGCTTTTGCAATTTGAATTGTTATTCTTTAAATAGGTCATTTGATAAAAAGGTATGGGATCCGTTATCCGGAAATCCTCCAGAATTACAGGATGGTTATCTCCCTTAGACTCAATTTTAATCAAATAATTTGAAATATAAAAACATATTCCCCTTTTCTCTGTAATAATAAAACAGTAGCTTGTACTTGATCCCACCTAAGATATAATTAATCCTTATTGGAGGCAAAATAATTCTGTTGGGTTTAATATTTCAAATGCTTTTTTAACCCGACTTAAGGTTTGGAAATTCAAATAACAGAAAGATCTAGAGTCCTGCGCAGAACCAATTTCTAAGACTCGGATCCAACCTGAACCGCAACCCGCATATTTACCCACTTTGATCTGCTACCCGACCCGGACCCGCAAATGCCTTATCCGCAACCCGACCAGCTGAACACCATCAAACAGGAAGTGATGGTGCTGCAAACTGGAAGTGATGTCATCAAAAGTGAGCAGGGACCGAAACAAGTTTTGTAAAACTTTAAAAGGAGTAAAATATAGACAATATTACATAAGATAAGAAATTTAGATGAGACCTGCAGACCCACATCTATACCTGCACCTGAAAATCCTTCCCTCATTCTGCAGGGTGCACGACTCTAGAAAGATTCCTTATTCAGAAAACTCTGGGTCCTGAGCATTCTGGATAACAGGTTCCATATATGCATTGTGGTTTATGGTACTATCACAGACACACTTTACTACTGTGATTCTGTCATGGGTACAGTTAAGTTATCATGTGAAAACCCATCATCCATAAAGTTTTGCATTATGATATAAACTAAACTCTCATGGCAAAACTATCCTGTTTTTTATCTACATTTAAATTTTTTTAGTATCCATATTTGTAACCCCTCAGGTCCCACACATTCTAGGTAATAGATCCCATAACTATAAAGAGGACCAAAAATGACTGGTGCAACGAGTGCTATTAAACTGTATCTCCTAACATTATTTTTAAGTATCTTTCATGAAGTGCGTGTAAATATCTGAATTGAGCTCTGGCTTAGGAGAGGGCCAGGGAGGGGTAATTTTGCCCAAAGACTGCTATTATAAAAAAAAAGTTTGTTTCTTCTTTTCATTTTTTGTATCTGTTGCACTCCTCGGAAAAACTGGATTCTTTAGAGATTAGCAATAAAATAGCTGTCAAACGGATTATACAACAGCACTTTGTGCAAGGCATGAATACTCCCTCCATAGATTATTATGTGAGATATCGCTGTGTCTGGTATCTATATAATAACATGTTACTATTCAACTTTACATTCAAAACCAAAACAATCATTTATAGACATTGTCTGTGGGAAAACAAATACTGGAAATTCCAAATGGAGAAACATATTAAATGAAGGGTACACAGACCCCCCCCCTTCTTTTTCTTGCAGCGGATCTTTCAGTGGTCGGAAGGAATTCTCTATACAAAGGCACGTCTTGTTATAAAATGCTGAATAGCGTAATCTTTGTAAAAACACAGGAAATGAAAGCACTATAAAACTATACAAATTACTTCTTCTCTTTTGAAGGGAATCAAAATCATAAATCCCAAAACCTGACGCTTTATGGCATACAGGCTGGAACTCTGCACTTTTTAAGGCGGTATAAAGCCTAATCGTTGTAAAAAGGCTTTTCGAAAAAGTTTAATGTCAATATTAAGATGTATATAACAGCAGCTCAGCAGAGCTCTATATACAACACTCTATATACATAGAATGAAGATTTATTAATGAAATAGCACAAATTCCAGGCTGTATACACCTTATCAAATAAGGCCTTCTATAGCTATAACACGTTTAAGCAAAAGCCCAGGACTACAAATCTCATCATCCCACCAAATTGTGCAATGAAGCCCCCACACTGGAAATAAAGCTGCATTTATGACAGGTGCATAGCAGTATCTAGAACATGTTTTGAATACACTAGGAAGCACATATGCCTCGAGGAAAAAGACTGTAAAAAAAACCAAAAATGCACTATTACCTAATGGCAGAGTATAGAATTCTGGCTCCTGAAACAGTTTAGCACAAAACAGCTGATCCTTGCAGGGCATTCAGGAAAATGGACTCACAAAATATAGGGATTAATACTGGTAACACCTCAAATGGTTTTAATTTTTTCTGTAGTGAAGGGTCAGAAGTGGGAGCTCAGAAAGCTATACAGTTAAATACTCCCACACAGGCCCGGACTGGCAATCTGTGGGTTCTGGCAAATGCCAGAGGGGCTGCTATAAGGTGCCATAGACAGTCAGTATTTATTGGGCTGGTGGGGGCTGTTTGGGCCTCTGTGTTGGCTGAGTGGGCCTCTGTGTACCTGAAATGCTCCCACATACAGTATAAACCATGCTTGATGGGATTTCTATGAACAGACGGGCTAAAGAGGTACCAAGATGGTTTAGCCACTGGTTACAAACTATGGACAAACTATAGCATGTCAGTTCTATTAGGAGCAGATAATATTCTTATTATGTTACTGAAGGGGTCAGTATGGCGATCGCTTCTCAGTTTTGAATGGTTTTAAAGAACTTGATAACAACTGAGCATGGATAGAGTGACATTCTTTGTCTGCTAGCGCTTATCTATAACTAAATTTAATTTCTTCCTTTTCCTTGCAAAGACAACAGGCATTGGCTGAGAATCAAGTTAGTGCTGGCCATGTCTGCAGCCAAGCCCCATGCCAGAAGTATGATATAGTGGCCAGGTGTGAAGCAATGGGCTTCAGTTATGACGGCTCTGTGTGACCACAAAGAAAGCTCAGTGGTTCTACAGAGACACAAGAGTGTCAACTGTGAAATTCTTGTAGTGGCAAGTGTGCGTCTCAGCTGCCTGCAGCCATAATGCAGAAGCCAATCATTCTAGGCAACATTCACCTGTCTGACCCTGCCCTTCATGTTTGACAGTGAAAATCAATGTTATTATCTCCACACAGATACAGCTGCTAGCGCTTCTTATGTCATATTATCCTAAGTGGATTGGCCCAGAATCAGGATCCTACTTGTATACCAATGTTGCAACAAGGATATTTTAATTACAGAATGTAACCCGTTGCCTAAAGTTGCCCATAGGCACAAAGATAAAGTCGTACAAATCTTCGTTTCATGCGATTTCCGGACTGTGCATGGAACGTCCTGACATTTTTTGTGCCATGATGATTGGTTGTTTAGTCAATCGGACAGTTTAGAAGATTTCTATTGACTAATGATAATATCTCTGCATGTGTTGCCTATCTAACGATATCAATGGGTGACTGTCACTACTATTTGTAGGACATAAATTTGGTACATTTACGGTCTGTCAATTCATGGGCAGAACATCAGATTTTACTACTTCATTTAATCTGAATGGTTAGTGGTAGGTCGGAAGATTGCAAAGAACGAGCCTTCAGCAGACATAAGGATTGACCTGCATGTCTATGTTCAGCTTATTATCTCTAGATAAATGGTTCCAGGTCAAACTGTGTTGTTGTAAGATCTTTTAATGACTAGGAAATCCTTATGTATGGTCCTTGAAAAAAGGAGGCTGCACACTTGGTAATCCTGCATTCTCCATATGTCCCCCTTGGGAAAGGGTCATGGATTGTGTTTATATTGTGTTTTTCTTGCATCTCCAAAATTCAGAAGGTTTTACCAATGATGACTGGTAAGAGTGTCCAACGAAATTCTGCATTTGTTTCCCCTAGCAGCAAAGTGCATTGAATGAACAGTGTTTTGCTGTGAAATCTATATTCATTGTAATAAGATCAGATGTTGCTAGAAGCCTCTTAGTTGCATCATAAGCCATAATTACTACTCTTGTTATCAGCCGGAGCACACTGGTAGTGAGCGGATGCATGTTGCTCAAATGATGCCCTCAGCTAACTGCGACTGTTTCCTCCATTCTAGCCGTCATGGCCTGGCAGGATATGATGAGAGGCTCCTATTAAACAGCAGTTCTATTAAGACTGAATTAAAACAACCCCCCCATCAAGGACAGTTACACTTCCCGGCGGCAGCAGCAACAGAAACATCTCTTTGTTCTAACAAAATGAATATAGTGTGTAACAAACGCTAATACAATTCCCCATTAGATCAATATTTCTATTTTATCTGCATACAGAGGCCTGTGCAGCCCATATACTGAGGACCAGCTGTGTTTATAATTCAGTATGAAAATCCTGCCCTTGTTTTATGTTCCACTGCGTCTTTTCATTAGAACTGCCATATTAAATACCAAAAGCATACCATCAAAATAGCATTCACTTCAATATAAAAGATTCCCTGTTGGTTCTGCTGGTGCAAAACGACGTACAACTGTATATAAATCTGTCTCACTGTAATACATTCCGGCTGTTCCTTCCCATTTTAGAAGCGAAACTGCTCAGTCTCACGCCTTTTTCACTTTGTAGAACTTTCCTTTCACATAATTTAGCGTTGCCAACTGAACAGCGCATAAAACCCTATCATGCTGCCAAAATATTTAATGCATTAAAATGCCAGACAGCGTGACAGGATACATATCACTGTTTCCATCTTTTCGTGATTCTCCGTCACTACAGTCACAATATTCTAATAACACACACAAACATCTGCCTCCAGCTCACTGTCGCATGATAAAGAGGGAAGCGGTTCAGTCATGCCGCTTTTAATAACTAGCTAAGTCTTACTGAATGCAACTTGTATACACTACAATGAAAAAACAGTAATATAGCAGCAATATATACTGATAATACCATAACAGGTTGCTGTCTGGAAAGGAAATTTCCTGTATTGCTCAGCTGTGCAGTAGTGATCTTTATAGGGTTTGTAAAGGTCTGAGATGGAGGTTTTCAGAATTGGGCTTTTTGCAGCGTCGAGGGATATAATAAATCTCTAAAAATTTGAATTTTGTTTTCCACAAAATATTTTTGTTTTTGCCCCAAAAAGCCTGACTATATACGTTTGTGGTTTAGTAAATAACCCCCCTAACTTTCAGATTATATAGAATAATAGTTTCAAATGCCAAACTGTCAGACTGCAACCCACCAAAAAGGGTAGGTCCAGGCTGATGGGCAATAAGTTTGAAAAGCACTGCCTTACATAGCAGCTTCTAGAACTAGCTCATAATATCCTTTTTGCAATTATTTTTTGGGCCAATATTGTGTACCATTGCAAGGGTTTGTTGGTGCACTTTTGGTTACATATCAGCTTTCTGTTAGTTTTCATTTCTAGGGTAGGGGTAAGTAGTCTTCAACTACTGCAATAATGCCTTTCTTCTATTCAATTATGAGCAGTGTTTGTGCTATTAAGCAAAGTGGCAGCTTCAATTCACATTCATAAAAACAAACATGCATAACAGGAATACACTGTACACGCAAAATAAATCAGTCCATTGTGCTTTACAGTTTATTTAAGGATAATAAACGCTGCTTATAAGCAGGGTATACTGCAGGCAGCCTTTTTAAATATTTTACTTGCCCTCCAGACAAGGTGATGATCAATTTCACACACAAGCAGAACAAAAAAGCATATGGAGACAAAAGAAGAAGACGGAAAAGCTAACAAAGGTATTCCCCCAGGAGGCAACATGGTTTAGGCCTGCTGCCCATGTGTATATATAACGTGAGGCACCGCTAACAGAACCTTTCATTCGACTTTCACACGCAGCAGCTCAGTTGACCATTTTGGGAAGTGAACTTAGAAGTAGCAGGAACACCATCTGCAGTTATATTTTGCATCTAAATTTCATTTAGCATGTATTTAATAGCTCCATGTTCTGATGGTCTGCATTCAAGGATAGACAGATATACTGCATTAGCCATAAGTAACTGAGCAATAAGACTGGAGGATATCTCATGTGCGTACTGGTAAATTGTCATTAGGAACAAATTAATCTAAATTAAAGTTTTTTGCAGCAAAAGTCACCGAGATAGAGATCAGGTAGTACCTATGGGGCAAACGTACTGTTCCAGTGCTCTAATCTGTCCCTGGAATCAGCCCAACCATGACTAGGACTAGTGTGCAGCCCTCACCAATGCTAGAAACATGTTTTAGCTTGTTAAACATATAATCAAATGACGGCTCTCTGGTATTAGCTCAAAGTATAAGGTACTAATCTTAAAGGGGTTGTTCACCTTTAAATTAACTTTTAGTATGCTATAGAATTGCTAACTCTAAGTAACATTATAACTGGTCTTTTTTTTAATACTTTTTGAATTATTTGCCTGCTTCTTCTGACTCTTCCCAGCTTTCAAATGAGGGTCACTGACCCCGTCTAAAAACACAAAGCTCTTTAAGGCTACAAATTGTTAATTGTATTGTAATTGCTACTTTATTACTCACCTTTCTAATCAGGGCTTTTCCTATTTGTATTCTAGTTTCCCACTCAATTTAATGCATGGTTGCTAATGTAATTAGACTGCTGGAATTGCAAACTGGAAAGCTGCTGAATAAAAAGCTAAATAACAAAAAACACAAATAATAAAAAAATAAAAGCAATTGCAAATTATCTCAGAATATCACTCTCCACATCCCTCTAAAAGTTAACAACCCCTTTAAGAAATGTGGACAACCCCAAACAGCTCTGTACTGTATCAAATGAATTGTTGTTAATTCTACAAAGGTAAAATGCATGTTTCTTTATGCATGTGCAGTTGTTTGGGCAGGACGACTATAATATAGAGTGGAGTGTGGTGTTACTGTTGCTGCTGAACTCTAGTTTATAGCCAGAAAACTTAATCTCACCTTGTACTAACATGCAGATTTGTTGTGTGTTTATCTGTAGTAGTTGTAGCAACATGGAAATTTGTATAGGTATAATGAACCTCATAATGTGTGTGTGTGCATGTCTGAGCAGTAATCACTAGTCTAGGGTTACTTGCTGTGCTCTCGGAATACAGACCTAACTAAAACTATAATCAAGAGACAATGAAATGATGAGAGAATATTTTCCTACCAAAGACAAGTATTAACTCTGATAAATAGCAGATTATGAACAATGAAAACTTATTATGGTTCATAAGATAGATCCTTTGCCTAGGGCTGAATAGACAGGTCCAGTTCTTTAGTATTTAAGCCTTCAGTAAACCAAATACATTCCCAGATCCTTAGACATCTATGAGAAAATAAATGCGGCCTCTCAAGGCTAATCTTATTAAGGGAACTTCTACCTGCTATTAAAATGAGGGATGGTTAAATCAACTGGCATTTTCTTCCTGGTGCAAATTAGAAATATTTTCAGTGGTCTGTAACATGAAAGCTACTGCATTAGGAAACTAATGGAGCAAGGCAGGTGTACAATACCAGACCATGGGTGGAAAGGTTATGTTCAGGGAAATGTGCATTGATCCGTCATTTTGACGACTTGCACCTCCATGTTACTTATACTTTAATCAGCCCTTGTTTGGAAAATGATTTAGTACAAAGTAAATCAACATCCTTCGTATGAACAAGCACAAATATAATGGACTACAAAATAATGCATGACAGAGAGGATGGGGAAATGGAGATAAAGTAGGACATAGCACCAACAAATGATCTGTAAATAGCTTTCAATGGTACATTTTGTATTTGTTGCATTTGTTTTTTCCACTGCAGGACATACAATGGTGAAGCAGACATTAGGAGGGTTATTTATTAAAATCTGAATAATAAAATCTCAAAAAATCTAGTTTTTTTTCACTAAAAAGCTCAAATTTTTAGAGGGAAAAAACCCTCAAATTTTTTGAGATTTATTATACCTCGATGCTGCAAAAAGCTAAAAATCCGCCATCGAAGACATGTTGAGGTCCTGTATAAGTCAATGGAAGAGGCACCCGAGTTTTTACGCGATCCGATTTTTTTTATTATTAATAAATAAGCTAAAATCAGCATGGGCGTAAGCCTTAAGCATCCAAGAAAGTCATTTTACTGTACAAGTGTGTTCCAAAAGAATAAAAAATAGGAATAAGGAATAAGCTGAGGCTTTGTCTTTTCTTCGTGAAGCATCATACACTATGCCCTTTAATTATATTACTTGTTTTGAACTAATTTTATTATCTTATTATTACTAAGCAGTATCTTGCAAACCAGTTTTATTTGTAATTAAGGCTTCTTCTCTCTGACCCCCATGGCCATGAAATGAACATAGTTAATAAACAGTTACACTGTATACTAACATTTTGATATACATGCCCATGGGGAGTTTCTTTAGTGCCCATGCCACACACTGAGCAGGAGTAGTAATTACTGAACAGGGAGGTGTAAGAGATATGCAGATAGGGGCAAGGTTAAAGTATTTGCTGAGAGGTGTAAATACACTGCACGTATTACCAAAGTACCTGTGCTTATCTACATGCAGAGGATGAAAGATTTTTCTCCTCTTCTCCAGCAAAAAGGCACAACAATAAACAAGAGCTGCAGTGATGTGCAGTACCCAGGCCTTATTATGACATGGGGCTCATTTATAAACATTGGGTAGTGTCCCTTAGTAACCAATCAGTAATTAGCTTTTCTCATCCAGCTGCAGGTAGAACAATGAAAGCATGCATCTGTTTGGTTGTAGTGGGTTACTGCCCAGGTGCAAATTTGCCATTTAAAGAAAGCATTGTGAGAATAAAACACCATGAAAACAGCAATTGTGAGAACTAGGAAAACCTGCAACAACAAATGCTTTAGACTTCACTAAACATTGCATCTTTGTGCTGACATATATGGCTACCCTGAGATACTATTTCGGGCACTGTAGCCTGATGCTTCATAATCTGATATAGGTGCTGAGGCAAAGGGCGGATTGAGGAGCCAGTCAAGGTCAAATAAGTCTTACAGGAGGAGAGAGAATGATGCTTTTATGGTTTGTTTTAGAAAGTAGTTTTTCACTTACTGATCCAATCGAAGAAGGCAGCAAACTGCCTGAAGCCACATTTGCAGCAGTGTTTTTCCTCCCAGCTGTATTCACTATTGGAGTGGACAGAGATATACCTAGTGATACGGGTTTAAAAGCCTCCATCCTGACATAGTATTCTTTCAGAGGTATAGATTGGGTTTACATAAAGTCACTGAATTGCAAACAATGTTATCTAAGCTTCAATACTGAAGTCTGGAAAAGTCCTTCATATCACCTTGCCTGATAAGATGAAAGCTCAGATATGCCCTTTGGAAAGGTCATACTGTTGCTATCCTTAGGAGAATATGCACACACTTTACTGACAGTTTGGGTTGTGCGAATCGGACAGGGCCAGTTTTGTTTGATTATAGAGAAGGGGGAGCAGCTAAGTCTTACTTTGCGGATTAGAAGTCTCACAGAGAGTCTGGGTTTTGATCCTTCCTCTCTCGTTGCTGCTCTCTCTCCCTCTTATAGAAATGACATTTCATTGGTATTTGGCCATGATGAAAATACATGGTTATTACTATATATAGTGAAACTATGTTTGCATAATAATTAAAAATAACTGTCTGGCATGTGTAAATGCATATAAACAATGTGGAAAAGGCAGGAATAAAATGAAGCAGATCTCCCTCGCCCTATAAGGATATTTTGCTTCCAGGAGGGATTGCTTGCTCTTCCATTTTGCAGTTGTTTCCCTATGAACTTATCAGCACGACCATGAGTCAGCCGGAGTTAAAAATAAGGGAGAAACTGGGCGTTGTGACTGGCTTACTTGTGCTGTCATGTGCCTGAGCTGTTAACATTTACACAACATAAGCACGCCAAACTCTCAGTCCTCCACTTAGCCAGAACTGCAACTCCCAGCAAGCTCAGTCAGCTGACTTACTGCAGATTCTACAGCCATTGCTTTAGGGTAATTCCCAAACTGTGGAGCTTCCCTTCGAAATACCAACGGAAGGCTGGGTTGGGAGGGTAAAGGTTCAGCTTGAAAGCCGGTTTAAGGTGAAATTTGGGGACAATGTCTTTTTTTTCTCCTACATACATCAAAAAGCAAGATTCCCTCAGTGACTCCCATTAATATGAATGTGATGTGTTGTGGTTGGCTTGGCACTGTCATAAAATATGATGCTGCTCCATGCATCACAGATTCAGTCCAAAACAAATGCTCTATAGCTTATGGAATTACATACCACAGAGTATGGTTGTCCTAAACTCACTTTAAGTGCTTATCATTTACCATCGTAGAATTCTGCCAGAAAGCAGCCAGTACAATTCCTATATGTCACATGACAGAGTGGTTAAATAAACAGTACGACAATATATAAGCCTTACCCCATGAGCTAATTTTTGCATGATGCAAGTTTGGGTGGAGAAAAGAAAAATGTAGCCAATGCCAAGCACAGGGAGGGACTGAGGGTTATGGAAACAATGTCCTTTCCCAGAAAACTCCACCGACAAAGATGGAAGACATAGTTCTGCAACAGCTGGATTTCTTAGTGTTCTCCTTGACTGACGGAAATGAAACTTAACAAAAGGGAGATTTTTAAATCATGTGGACAACCAACAATTTATAGCTTCCTTCTCTAAAACTGCATGTAAACTTCTGTGTACCTTTGAATTTTAATGCAAGATAGGAAATCCAAACACTATTGCTGCCATCATTTATTTTTAGGACACATTTCCCATATCTTCCTGCCCTGTCAGACAGAATGGTGTTGTTTTTAGCTCTCCTAAACAGTCCTTTTTCTGATAAGCAAGAGGTTGTACTAGTTTGCTAGCCAACATTGCCTTTGATTTCCCAGCTCCTCTTGAAATAGAACTAGCAGCAGCTATGCTTCAATGGGACACTCCTCTACCCTGTCCAACACCTTGGGCAATCCCCATAATCCAGCCAACATCCACCTTGCAGACAGAGCCTAGGCAAGGCAGCAGTGCTAACAATTGCACTGCCCATTCTGGGTCACCATTAGCAGCCAAACCTCTGCCAGCATCCAAGTCAGACTGGATATCCATAAGTCAATCCCATTGTGCCGCACTAGACTTGTGCTAACTTTGCACCTAACTGCAGTACTAAAGGCTAGTACTGAAAAAGTTATTCTTTCTAGTAAGTAGATAAAGCAATTTAAGTAAATGGAAAATAAACCCTGTTTATAAGAAGGGTTTATTTTAGTGAACCAAAATTGTAATGAGTCAATTGGCATGTTTTTGCATGTCCTGTACATTTCTCTTTTATGTTTTTGCTGTTATATAAAATATTGCTTGACTGGGCTGAAGCCTCAACAAAGACAACAATAACGAAAACACCACTCTTATAACCTCTGGTAAGTCTTTCTTTATCTTGCAGTGCCTGTACAATTGGCACACTAAAGGGGTCAGAGGAAAGGACCAAAAAAAAAAGAGCAGTACTCTGACATAATACCTAAATGACATATGTGCTATATTTAAGGTATATTAAACCTTTAAAGGAGAATTAAAAACTAAAAATGAATATGGCATAAAAAGCCATATTTTATATACTGAAATTATTGCTCCAGCCTAAAGTTTCGGCTTCTCAATAGCAGCAATGAACCAGAACTTCAAAGACACAGGGCGTAACCATCTTGGAAAGACACAGATCTTTATTGCTAGGGCTGTGGTTGCCTTGGGCTGGTACAGAAGCCCAAAACATTATGTACAACATTTCTAGCTACTTCTTTAGTTAGGCTTTAGTTCTCATTTAAAGAGGCAAATGTATTATTCCTGCTTCCACAGTAGTGGGAGGGTTCTCCATAATCTGAGGAGCAACAAATTCACTATTCCACCTTGTTCAAAATCACAAATCCACAGGGCTTCAAATGGATCCTGGTTAATGGTCTGACGTTCCCATTAATCGATGCTTACAGATGATAATGTTCCAAAATACTATCATGTTAATGCATGGTATTGTGCATTATTAATGCATGTTAGATGGATAGCTTGCAGGCTCTATCAAGCACTCCCATATCCTGGAGAGGTCAATCAACATTTTCCATCAGGAAGGTTCTAAGAATAAATGATGAGTATACTTTTACTAATCCCAACTTTTCCCATTGACCTTAACATTCCCTTTGTTTCATTATACATAAAGTAGTAGTGCACCCCTCAGCATAAACATCAGGGCATACAGAAAAGCAGTTCAAAACATAGCTGAGACAAATAGAGTTCTGCTGCTGTTTTGAGGGGTGGTTCCCAGCATGCACTGGCTGCACCCAATTTGTGCCCAAGTTTATGTTATTGTTCAGAATCTCAATGCCAACGATAACACAGCTCTGCCAGTGGCTATATTTCCTTTCACTGTACTTGAATAAATTACCTCTGCATCCTGATTCCTCAGCCTGTAGGTGTTCTCTAAGCATCGCAGAGTCCTGTGGAATAAGGTTCTCTCCTCCAGCAGTAACTCAAGGAGCAAAATCAGCTGCTCTGGGAGAATCTATCAAAAGAAATACATTTTTGGTTACTGGAAGGTTAAACCATCACAAATTCTTATCACATACACAGTTACTGCCCAGGTGGATGATAAAATGTTTTTTAATACGCAGAAAGTATCGAGCTTTTGTTCTAAAGAATCTTTTTGTTTTCATCCAGCTAGTTTCTGTATAGCCCATTTACTGGGCAGCTTACTGGCAGTCGAATTAAAGTTTGTGTCATCACTTTTCCTTTGTACACCAGTCTAATAAAAGGAAATAAAAGCAACGTTCAAAAAGAAATGAATATTCAGAAAAAGGAAAAGTAGAGCAAAAACTTTTATGTTTTTTATTTAAACAAATTCTAACAACATTTTGTACATATAATGTAAATATTTTAAGTCACTTCCTTAAATGTTTTTTTTTTCCTTTTAAAAAAGAAAGAAAGCATTGGAGCTATCTGTCTGGTCAAAACAAGTTGCCCAGACACACACTGTGGAATTCAATGGCACTTATTCCAGGAATTCAAGTGACGAACGGCTCATTATGCTTCAGGGTGGGGCCCGGGTCTCAGTAGTGGGAGTAAAAAGGCCCTCGTTCTGTAAAAAAGTACGGCTGTCCCGTATATCACCTGCCCATATGCTTATTACAAGCTTGCGGTCTGTAGATTAGAGGGTTTTAAATGTAAACTTGTACATTGTACAATTGCTTGTTCCTATTTTTTAGGTCAGACAACAGTTGGGCAATATTGGAATTATCCTTGGGTGTGGCTGTGAAATTCATTCCATTTTAAAATGAATAGAATTATAAAGAAGTGACTCCGGCACTGTTAATGGTAATTTCATTAAAATCTGCCTAACTCCTTATTGCTATTCTGACTCAATATGACCTATCAGATTTCAACAGTGCATTTACTGTGCCTTACCCCAAAATTGTATACATTTGCAAGAGTGAACATGTCTACCTCCAAAGAGCTACGATGAGGCACATGTATTTAACCAGTAAAACAATTTCAGGTATAAGTGGTTCTGGAAAATGCTAGGACTGCACAAATATTCCATCCCTTATGATCTTATTTTTTTTTTGTTGTTTGTGAAATTACTGTAAGGCCTTATAAATGAATGCAAAGTGCTGCATAACTTGCTGGTGCTATATAAATAAATGATGATAAGATCCACCATATAATACCCTTTAATGAACAGATCTGTCCCTGTAATTAGAGTTTCTAATAACCTACAAAGAGGACATACTGCTGTATCATACTGAGGAATATTATTCTAATCCATTTCTAATGAGGCCAAAAATGACTCAGCAGTTCAAAACCTTTACATACAAATGTCACAGAATATCATGAGAGGGGTGTAGGCCTGAATCATCCCACTCTAGGACAGAGAGAGGCCGTGATGGGCAACTTGCAGTTCCCCAGGCGTCTCTGAAATACCTATCTGTATACTGTTATTTTATTGTTAGGGGCAGCTGCAGTTTAACAGCATTTGGAGCTTGCTTTCAGGCCTCACTGGGAAATTTTCCTACTGCAGTTAGATAAATTGCAGTAATAATAATAAGCCACCCATCCCATCCAAGCAGAGTGACTGTCTGAGCAAAATTATTTCAAATACAATTTTGTATTTAATGAACTACTGTTTAACATTCTCCAGTCTGACCCATACTTCTCATGGGAGGATTATAATTTTTCTCTTTAAACAAAATTTGCTTATTTTAGTCAGCTGGAAAGTAAATGAAAGCACCTGGGTATGCAAACACATTCTGCCTCATTAATGAACGCTCACAACATAGTTTTGCCAAGGTTGCACGGAAGGTCGCACACACCCTCTTTTAATGGCGAAAATAAACAAAACATGTTCCGATATTAGACACAGCCTGGGTGGGATATGGGCTTGTAATGTGAAGTAATTAAAAAAAAAAAAATTAACAGCGCTTCTCCACCCATACTACTGTCTATCTATAACACATAATATTGCCATATTTCCAGTGACCGGAGGCTAAACAATATCTGAAATTATTATGCTGATGAATTATATTTCAGGATTTTTTTTCCAAACTGTAAAATTCTTGAGATGCAAAAGAAAAATGACATGAGGAGAAGAAATGTAAATGTTTAGGGAGAGAGAAGGATAAGAGGAAAGTGGCAGAGAATGTGACACAGTGGGGGAAATTTATCGAAAATCGAAAGCCCCTTTCCTGCAAAAGCTATGATTCCATATACTAAAGTATTCAGTTTGATTTTTTAAAAAATAATAAATAAAAAGTTTTTGCACGCAATTTGGAAATTTTGAAAAGTCACAAAAGACGAATTCGCCATCAGTAAAACTATAAAGAAGCAGGCTGTACAAAGCTTGGAAGGGGTCTTCTAGGTACTTAAAAGGTTAACTGTGAAATGTAATAACAAAGTAAAGGCCAAAACCATGCCAAAGCAATGAACAGGGAGACTAAAAGAGTGATATAAAGTTACAGAAATGTGAAGGTTTGCAGATCAGATCCATCCCAGCATTTTTCTGCTAGCCAATGTGTAGATTATAACATTCAGTCACGCACAAAGGATTTCATGAGATACTTCCTCGGAGCAATCAGAACTGTGCGTCTTGCATCGATACAGGATTTCACTTTCTTTCAAAATCTCTGTGTGACTTAAGGGCACGGCCCATCTGCTGAGCGGCACAGAAGAAGCAAAGACCACCCGCACCTCGCAGACACTATCTGTCAATCCATATGTTACAGCGGGACAATTGAAGCCAGGCTGGGACGCTTGCTCCTAGGGACAAAAATGTCATTGAAAACGTTTTAACTACTGACCTTTTTTTTACAGGCATGAAAGGTGACATAAGCCTGCGCTTGAGCATCCACAGCACCAGCCGTGCCACTTGCACTGCGCCCGGGGAGTGGTGATCCTACAAATCAAACTACAGCTGGTATGCTGAATATTCCATTTGGTGTTGCCTGCATTTGAAAGAAGGCATTGAAAGTCTTCTCTGAAGGGAAAATGTGCTGTGGACTTATGCAGCGAGCGATTGATAGTGGCGTGTTTTCTATTATTACTCCATTATCACGCTGGGATCTGTGCCTAAATGAGGCATACTTCCTCCCTGATGCCATTTCCTTTTATCCTGCCTGTAGTCTAAAAGTGGATCAATGGAAGTAATACATATGATGTCACTTCAATTTACAGCCACTGCCTCCCTCTTTCTCATAGACTAGATGGATCGATTCTTCCCAAAAATGGTTAAGAAATGCTTAGGGAACTTCTTCTACCAGAAAAGGGCTCTCTGCTATATTTATCTAACTTACTACCGCAGGAACTGTTTATACTAAGTTTGAGGGGAGAAAAAAAAAAGGACGGGGGGGGGGTTTGAGAGAAACATAATGTATGCTTGCAAATGCTGGCTTGGTTTCAATGAAAAGAAAAAGGCAGTCAACTGAATTAACCCTTTCAGATCTGCAATGTATTCTGTAATGTGACAACCCCACAGCCCCCAGATGCTCTAAATGACGTAAGCCAGCACCCCCCACTATGGGCAGCAAATGGCTCTCCGAGGATGCTACAAACTGTAGTTCTCTTTCATGCAATGCAAAGCAATTATAGGAACAACAAACCCCACTGTGGCGTCACTTCGTTCTGGCTGCAAACTGGGGCAATAGAAAACACTTACAAATACAGGTTGCGGCCATTTTAAATACATTTTATTAATGAGCATCCTGAACGTCAAACATTTTTAACGATATGTAATCTGATTTTAAGTCTCCTTTTAACCCCTCTGTTATAACAGGGTCTTTTCAGGTGTGCAATAAAAACCTAAGGTCACAAAGGGTTTTCTCCATCTACTTGGAAAGTCACAGTCAAAAAATTAAATTATTGCCCGAAAAACACACTTGTGTTTTCTAGCAATATCTATGAGCTAGGGTGCACTCTATTCTAATCTTTCAGATTTTACTAGGAAAAGTCTCATTGACAAATATGTTAAGACATGGCATCACCCTCACAGTTGCGTGTTACTTGCAACATGCAAACCTAAATTCTAAATTTTTTTAATAATAGTTGTTACGATATTTACATTAACCTTCTCTTTTAAAAATAATATATTTATTTATAGTGCATGAACACAAGTTAAGTTTGTAATGTTTGTGACCATCTTTAATGATGCAGTAAATACAGTGCAGACTGAATTATGGTTAGAATAAGGTGCTGCACATATATATACAGCCTCAATTTACCATTTACCAAAATATATTACTTTGTTATAAACAAGAAAAAAACCTGGAAGTAGTTTTTTTTGGAACTGAATATGAGAATTCAACATAAAGACATGGAACTTTGGGGAAAACAATTTTTACGAGATTTTGCAAAGCCAATTCTATACCCTGCCTCCATGGCGAAAAAGCCTGGGCTGCGTGTACATGAGTTCTTGTCAGACGCTCATTAACAGATAGAAATGCATCCTTCCAATTTCAGGAGACAGGATTTACTGGGCTCCCCGTCTTTGAGTCTGCACCCAAGAGGAGAATAAAGGAGACCAAGTCATAAAAACACAGTGCATGGCTGATTTGCCTTTGAGGGCTGTTTTCCGCTGGCTGCAATTAGACAAACCTTTCTCACACTTTTTTTTAATCTTTTGCTTTACACGTAGAGAATTTTTTTTTAAAGAAAACAAGTTTGTTCCTAACTTTCATTTGAACTTCTGTTGTTTTAAGGAGAAGAAAACTAACTAGGAACCTAATGTTGCACTATATAGAATCATTTTATGTTTCACTAAGCGCTGAATAATACAGAAATCAGGAAATAAAAGGCTATTGTGAAGTTCCACGAATAAGTACAATCATATCTATGGTGTTTGATTACTGCCTAGGTAACATTCCTTAGTTACATACATTCCCATGTATATCTAACCAGCAAATATTGCAGTTCCATTACAGTCTGTGGGGTACACCTTAGTTAAGGCAAGCAATATGGCCGATCTTGTTCTATACATATACAGTTAAAGCAGAGAAGTATAGTTTCTGTTCAATACTGCACTGGGGCACATATAACCCCATTTTTAAAAAATAAATTGGTAACTATAGTTAGTGCACTCCCTGTCACTCACTTACTTATTATTCTAAGTGACAGGGTACAACTTATTCCAGCAATTTTACAGGTTCGGAGTCCTCCGATAACAATGTTAGATTGCACTAAATAGCGTGGGGGTTTTGGAGTTCATAGCTAAGTTGAGGAACTAATTTGCCAGTCAAAACTTCCCAGGACTGTTTAAATAGAAGAGATCTAGAAATGACTGCAAGAAATGTTTGCATGGTTAGTTAAGCATGTTTGTATTTCAGCACATATGACTGGCGGTGGGGTTCTGGAAGAACTCAAGTTAACTGGAGATGGCAGTACCTTTTATTTAAGCCATGCAATTCTTTGTCGTTAAGGCAAGCTGCTTTCACAACGTGAATGTTTCTAATTCTGTATTTTTGCCCTTTATTTAATCCATATGAAATGAAAGGCATATTTAAACATCAGCTGCTTCATAAAGGTGTATTGGAGTGGGGTGTCTGATCAGAAGGGACAGACAAATGTGGTTGGGAGCTGATCTCTACGTTCACTCATCTGACTGTATCATCATCATTATAACTGGCCCCGGGTAGATTAGCCCAGAGCTAAACAGCTCCTGGAAATTCTCAGTGTATTACAGACAATACAAATGTCTTTATAATTCTTATTTGACCGTTGAAGGGTACTGTTCCCCTCCTCGCAGAACACATGACATGGTAAACTGCTTTAAGAATTTACAGACTGGAAAAAAATGCATCATGGTGTTTGAAACGTATTGAAGTGTCATCTACAATTGTACCTTTGTGATATAACAAACAGCTGACAGTGCATAAAGGGAGCCAGGTGTACTCTGCAGGTTCAGTCAGGCTACAACAAATCTTCCAGCATTCTCAAAGCTTAAACAGCTTCTGTGAGTATTAATTTATACGGCGTTTGTTAGTACTTGCAGGTGCTAAATACTGGATAACCTGAGCTGAGGACACACGGGCGTTACGTGGATGTGACTCAGTGGAAATGGACAGAGTTTGCCCAGATCTGCACTTGAAACATTCTCTTTCTGTGTGCCTATTGTGGGACTTTAAACTTAACAAAGTAACATTTCGGCTGCTACTAGCATTGAACTTGTATTTGCTCTTTTCAGGGACAACAAGGAGAAAATAAAGTCGCTTCCACATTGCTTTTAGTTGCAAAGCTTTAAATAATAATAGAATGTGGCCCAATAGACATAACTGGCCTGTATGAGAATATACAAATGCTTAGCTTTCCTGAAACCCAGAGTTTTTTTTAATGATGAGAAGATAATCATTGGCATGCATTTAAAGCTTGCTCTACCTTATGCGATTATGGTAGATGTACTCCATAGTGTTTTACATATGGCATATGAATTGGCATAGATTATACTGGAACACATTAAATTCACATCCTACACTGCTAACAATTCACACACAGCTAATTAGCAATATATGTATAGCATGGCTGCACTGAAGAAAGTGCAGCCTACAATGCGCAACATGTGGGTTCAACGTGTTTCTGGTTATAAAGGGTTAAGTTGTAACAACATTTACAACACTGTAGTGGGAGCTGCCATATTGGCAAGTCTGGCTAACAAATCCTCCATTACTGTATGCAATATTATAAGTTATTAAAGTATCTGAATAATAACGTCGACAGAACTAAGAATATGGGGGATAAAGGTAGTTTAGAAATGTAATGATGAATCAAATAGTATAGTCTTTTCAATGCTATAATCAACTGAACACACACACACACACACAAAAAAAAAATAAATAAATAAATAAAATATTCCCTTTAAGTTTATCTGGGAATGTGTGATTTGTTGCACACTAAATAAGAGCTGTAACTGCTATAAGAAAAAATTATTTATAAATACATTTTTGAAAGAAAAATCTCTAGGAGCTGCTAAATGCAATGCTAGTTCTGCTGTGATGAAGAAGGCATTATACCAGAAGCCACATTTTTGCAATACTTGATCGAACCTTCTTTTTACACAATGTTTTAAAAACTGTGTTTTTCTTATAGAAAGACACACAAGACGTTGCATTGTCTCATTTGGTCCTTATGAGCAGATCTGAGAGGAAGTGAAGAGAAGTTCACTTCCTTATGTGCCATTGCCCGTTCACAACTAGAGGTGGGGCACCAACAGATTTCATTTTCAGTATGGGCTGACCCAACACTGCAGGATGCTTAAAGGACCAGTAACAGTATTTTTTTTTTAAATTGTTTCTTTTCAAAAAACAACAACACTGTTTAAACTTTTAATTCGCAAAGCATTTATTAAGAAATTACTTACCCATTCTCTGCATGCACTCCTCTTCTGAAATGGCATCAGGGGGACGATCCATCGTGCATCGCTCAATTTCTCCTCCCTGGCTATCTCCTATAGAATGCAGGGAGGAGAAAACGTGTGCCGCACGATGGATCGTCGCCCTGTCGCCGTTTCAGAAGAGGAGCGCATGCAGAGAATCGGTAAGTAATTTTCTAATAAAAGCTTTGCTAATTAAACGTTTTAACTGTGTTGGTGTTTTTTTTCGTTAAAAAGAAACACATTTTTTTTTTAATTTTTTTTTACTGTTACTGGTCCTTTAACTCAAACAGGATTAATATGACAAAGCACTGTGTTGAAGACAAAAACATGGGGGCTTGGTTCACACTAAGGCACTAGCATTGTGCCTTTCAATAGTTATCAATTGTTCACATTTTCAGACAAGCCCACCATATTGAATTACCCATAAAACACTTCAGGATTTCCAAGCAGGGATGGTTTTACATTCTAAGCCAATTTAAGTCCTAATTTCATAAAAAAAGAAATCTGGAAAATGATAGATGAAGCTAGGAAAGCATATAGACAGTAATCAGATTAGCGCTAGGACAATCATAACTTTAATCTCATCACAGTCCAGAACCTTTCCTACAAAAAAACAGACTCACCGCCAAATAAATATACAGCCTGCTGGTGATTAGTAAAAAGGGGGATGCTCATATAGTCTCTACAAATTCTATACAGGCAAGCATGAATTGTGAACAAATTCTTTGACCTTTATATATTTATTCTGGTTTTTATATGTTACCATGACCTAATATGGTATAAAGAGTAGAGCCTTCTTTGCTCCATACTTGAATATAATCTCTGATTTTGTACAGCGCTGTGGAATATGTTGGTGCTTTATAAATACTTGATAATAAGCTTTGTATTTTTTTCAAACCCATAGTGGGTTATTTTATTCAGTACTGGTAAAGTTATGATTGAGGCTTTGTGATTATATAGAAATAAAGCTTTCTTTGAAGCAAATACAAATTTATCCTAGAGTCCAGTATATGCTGATTTTAAAGTACCATACTGTTTAGGAGAAGGGATCAGTATTGTGTCCAGTAACTATCAAAAAATAAGAAATGTTTTAAAATAATTAAAAAGTACAGTTACCATGCACTGACAAAAAATGAGTGTATTGCTTTAGAAAGACTACTATAGTTTATATAAACAAGCTGCTATGTAGCTATGGGGGGAGGGGGAGTCACTCATGTTAAAATAGGGCCAAATGGCATAGGCTACATAGCCTATATTATATCATATTGTATTCTACAGAGCGTATCTTTTAAGTGCAATGTTACCTGTGCTTTTTCTCTTTTTTCCTGGTTCAAATGGCTGCCCCTTGGCTACACAGCAGCTTGTTTACATAAACTATAGTAGTCTTTCTGAGGCAATATAAAATAATTTCCAGTGCAGGGCAACTGTACACTATTTTAATTACTTAAAAACACTAAGTTTTGGTGTTGATGTTCCTTTAATCAAATTAATCCACAGTGTAGATCATCACTAACCAGTGCCCGCCCCCTTGTAATTATCCAATAGTAATGCAATCATTAGGAGACAATTATTCAAGCTTTATATTTAAGATAAGCATAAATAAAATAAATCCCCAACAACTGACCAGAAAAAAATGGAGCTGCTGTGTTCAGTTACTAGTGCACATAATGCTATACATATGTAATCACTGCTTTAACATTTTTTTTTTATAATCCTACTTTTTTCTTTTTTTAATAACCCAGTGAAAGTTTTCAGTTTCGATGACAACAATATAGAATTTTTGATTAATGCAACTTTCTTTAATATTATTTTATTCTTTGGTGTCTGGTCAGAAACATCTGTGCAGCTCTCTTTTTCTTGCCAGAATTTAAAGTTGAAAAGTCTGGAAGGAACGCAGTTCATAGAAAGACTGCATCAGTCAGGGCTGAAATATGAAGAAATAAGACGAAATTTCCCTACTACTTATTATTATTCAAGCACATGGATTTCAACCACAGAAAAGTCTGTATATTATAAGATACAGTTACTATACACCAAAGTTGCAATTGCTTTTAGAATCCTTAGCCAGCCTGGATGATTTATGTGTCAGATAACAGCATCTAACTAACCTGCAAAGCGATGGTCCAATTCAAGCAAATTAAACATTCCAAATGTTTCCATAATCTTATACTGATATACCATGTCTCAATAAATAAACCAATCATTTACACATAAGTTTGAGATGACTTACCCTTTGTTTGTCACAAACCCTGATAAATGTGACACTTTGGATGAATATGAAAATGCAATATATACGGCAACAGGACAAGTAGACTATATCATTGATATAAAAGAAGCTGATCAGCATAACAGATGTGATATCCCGAGGTTAGCAAAGACTCATAGATATGGAATTTACATGTGTATCTATATGATCAGCTTGTTTATGCATAGATAACAGCACCAGAATGTTGTCTCCCTTATCCCTGACTATGTTTACCTTGGGCTACATGAAGATTCACAAGAATAATGATCAGTTTTTACTTACTTTTAATTAACACTCCAGGCTGTACCTGTTCATTTACCGTTCATTCACTTGCACCGGGATTCCTTCTACCTCACAAAACCTTTCCTAGTCAGCAGACAAGTGTTCTTCAGCATAGGACCATGTGTCCACTGCCACTCCCTCAAACCAATAACTCCTCAGGTCTGCACTTGCCCCACCTTTGTAAAGCTTCACAGATTTCCCTTTTCCACCCATTCCCAGTACCCATCATTACAACAGTGTCTGAAGACTTTGTTCTACTAGCCGTCAGCTATCACTCTGTAATTACTTTAATGAAAAGGATTTTATTGCTTTATTAACCCGTTGGTGGACAGAAAATAATTCCTTGAACCTCTAATGGGTTTTCGGGATCTTAACTGGATAACCTCGACAATTGTCTGCAGTCGGTCAAGATCTGACAGTTTGGAAGGATTTCCCTTTCTTAAGAAAGAACAGTCTGAAGGGATAGTGTGCCACATCTACAGGGACTAACCTCTTATTAACTCCTCAAAAAAGTTTTGGGTGTTTGTTTTTTTTTCTCCCCAGAAAAAAAAGTTTTCTTTACATCTTTTGCCAGCTGAAAACCTGCAAGCCATTAGATACGATCTTGAGACTATTATACCAAAGACCATGACACGCAAACACAGTTTATAAACATTAAAAAACTCTTTTTGTTGTCGTGAGCAAGCCAAGCAGCTCTTAAAGAGAATTTAACAGCATTACAAAGCACCATCATACTGCATGCCTCACTTTAGTTTCAATGTCAGATTTTCCATTTTTAATAAAAGAAATACAAAAAAAGTCAAAAAGTATGCTAAGCTCAAGCCCTTTTCATTGAACTAATGTTGAAAAAGGGGGTATAATGCCCCTTTCATCTATTAAACTAAAATGCTTATTTAGAAATGAAAGCTCAGGTACAAAACATATCTCACACACAAAACTGTGCATACTAGAATTGACTCCATTGTGAAAAAACTGGGAATGGAACTTGTGTGTGATTTAGCTAAGTGGCACACTAAACTGAGACAAGTTGTTGCACACTATTACTCTGGAATTCTGGGGAAATTGCAGCATGGTGAGCAAAAAATGTGATTTGCTGGCATTTTCATGCGTAGCATTTTTCACCTGGGTTAGTAAGAGTCCTTATGTGTATATAGTGTACAGAGTAAAACGTTCAGTTAAACCTAATGAAAGAGACTATGGAGTGTAAGTTCCTCTGGCACAAGGACTAAAGTCAATGTCAATCAATTGCTGTAAAGTATTGTTTAATGTCAGGGCTTTATAGAAATAAATGATAATCTGATTCCACTGCTCCAATAAGCCTAGCTTAATCGGGTGGACAATAAGTTGTGCTCTGCCTTGTCATTTTTAGGCCACACAAAAAGGTATGGTTGTAAGCAAAAAGAGAGAGCATCGCTAATACCAAAGAGGCCTTTAAGCCTGAAATGTCCTTTACTCTTTATATACCTGTATCAGGATTGTCAAATCTGCAGTCCTATATTGAGTTGACAATGGTGTTTGTGCCAGGAGTTATTCCTTATTAGATTAAGGACCACAATTTTGAATCTGATTTATGTATTTTTCCATGTTGTAAAGCTCAAAGTTGAAACTACAATCTCCCGGAAGGCTTTCCTCCATGTTACTCTCAATTCCTTAGCTAAAGTGCTCTTACCTGACCTCCTGTGAAAATCTTTCAGGCATGCAACATTTTACACCAGGAGGAGGGTAAGTGGTAATAGGTATGAGTACGGCATGCAAGTTACTGTTACACACATTTGACAAAGGATATTTTTATCATTTTCTTCTGCAGCAATGTGACAGGGATGAAGAAGATTAGTGTATATGCAAAACACCACGTGGCAACACGTGCATATGACTAATGGCCTGCAGCAGACTGATGCAGATCACAGCAAGGCTTGTTTTTCCAAAGTAATTTGCAAGTTGTGATCTCTCTGAGCAACTGTCAAACTTGCAAGTGATAGACCAGGGGAGTAAAAGCTAATTTATATGAACAGCAGTTTGCCTTATGTATAAACACAAGCAAGATATAGGTAGAGAGTTGGTGTTAACCATAGCTTTAATGTCCATATTTAAAGGGAACCAAAATTCTTCCTTATTGAAATCACGCGACAACTGGCTGTTGATACAAATTAACAGTAGTCAGGCAGCTCAGCAAAGTCAGAGAGATCAGCAGAAGAGAAGGGGGCTAGACTTAGGGAACTGTCAGAAACCATTAAAAATCATGAAAAGTCTGCATATTTTTTAAATTATCTATATTGCAAAGTTGCTTGAAATTATGTTTACTTTTCAAAAAGTTTAAGTTATGTCTTTGTGGAGTTCCCCTTTAAAGAAAAATATAATATAAACTATAGCTTATTTGTACATAGTCACAACAGTGTCCTGATTTATTCACTTTCATGAAACATTCCCTTAGGTCTAGGACAATGACAAATGGGGTCTTTGCTGCCAGTGTGATTAGGTGGCATTAAAACATCCAAAATACAGTTTCATTGCCTGCAAAGTAAAATTTGACCAAGAACTTACTCAATATGCATAACTGCTTGAAAATACATTTGAAGGCAATTTCAGATGATTATGTGTTTTGAGTAGTTTACCTGCCATGAATTAAATTGCAGGCAGTGGCACACCATTTTGGATGTTTTGTCGTCTGAGATTTTAACACGGGCAGCAAAATGCTACATTTTGTCTTAGTAACATGCTAATGGAAGCAAAAATGTATTTACACCAGGTTTGTCCCTAAATGTGCAATTAATTTAATACCATTTTTGTTGCAGGGGTGTAGCTAAGATTTTTTTATGCCTCTTCATGAGAAGGAAACAGACAAAATCCAAAACTGTTTTTCTTGGGCTGCTGAACAACAACATGACACACCCCAAGTTTTATAAAAATATACAACTGGTTTAGAAAGGCTTTATTTGTACATTCTTTCCCACGGCAGCTTTTTGTGCCTGATCATTGTCTATTTAAGCCAATCATACTTCTGAGTAGGAAACAAACTGGTCAATCAAACTTCAATCAGCCAATGAGTTAAGGCTAGAGTCATATCACAACTTTAGTTCAACTGCAGGACTATAAAGACTGCACTTGTTTTGTGTGTATCCTGTAGAGGCTGGGATTCCAAAAGCCCCCAGAACCTCATGACTTACATTATAGCAGGACTTATGTTATTATATGCTGTAATTAGTTAACAAACAATTCAAAAATAAATAGTAAAGCCAATGGAATACAAGGACTTTAGATCACACTGATTTTCAGTAAGATGCCATGTCGCTCACAGGTCTGATCAGGGAATTATGTACTTGACATATACAGTATTGTATAATATGCAATATTTTTCATCTGAATGCTTTCACAAATACAGTTGTATCTCATGCATAGCCTGGAATGGAGTAGTCTCCACAGAAACCATACAAATGTTATTAGGGTAGAAATGAACTCCTCTTGTATTAGGAAAGCATAAGTGTGTGGATAATTGCCCAGGCATTATGCCGAAAAGAAAAATATATTAAATGCACAGAAGTGGCCAGGCAGGCTTCTTTCCCCTGACCCTGGTAGAGTGAAACATAAAATCTACAGAAAAGCTTATTAGTATGATTTGTACCTGTCCCTTCTGGGATTACTTTAGCCAGACTGAAACATACAAGACCTCACATGCCAGGAATCCAAAATCAGATTTACAGTGTTGATTGCTCTTACGGCTGAAATATTGAATATTGCCCTTAGAACGAATTGTCATTGTTCCTATATAAATGTACCAGTTTTTTTCACACCCAAAAGATTGTGGGTGATTTACAAGAGAATAGAGAGTAAAAAAAGATAAAAGATGGTATAACATTTTGATGTTGAAGATTTGAGAGAAGAAAGCCTTATTGAGAGATTATTTTATTCTGAAATCTCCCTTTTGTAAAAAACGGTCACCCTTCAGCGGTAACTGGTATTTTCAAAACAATAAATAGGCACTGACCACTAAATGGCCTTCATTGGAAACCCGTCTTTTCATGGCACTTAACCCCACCTAGGAGGCCAAGCAACAGTCTGTGAACCAGTGCCATCAGATGCCAACACACTGGGCCTACATGCAGAGCCAATATTTTACCTTATGCCAAAATATCTCAGAGATACAAAATATGAAACACAAAACAAAAAATCTCTGCACAAACACATAACCCTCAGTGGATCATTGCACTGACATTTCAAAAACTACGTGTCAGGCTTATGACTACTACTAAATAATATAGAGTAACTGAGAAAAGGTTACATGAGCTAATGTCTGTACAGTAAGGTGCAGAAAATACTTGCATGTGTGTAGCTCTAGTAGTAGTAGCAGAAGAACTATTAAAAGCAAGATTTAGCTGTATTTATCGAAAGTATACCTTGTATGCTGATTATGGCTTCAGGACCAGAAATGACTAGGTGTTCCATATTCTCACCATAAAAAATTGTGACCCCAAAGTGTGAATATGTATGTGTTTGTGTAACATGCTTTTCATGTATAAAGGAGTACAAAAGAATGAGGGAGTGAAGAATATTAATGTCACTAGCTGTGTATAAAAACAGTTGTAGTCAGACTTGGTTGTGGTGGTGGTGGGGGGGGGTTGGGCAGAGACAAGATCAAAGACCCTATAAATGGAACGGAGTTAGGTTACACACTGCACTGACTAAACAAAAATATGACTTCTATTCATCCTTTCACACAGACAAACCTCTGCCACTACCAGTCTGGATCACATACTGAAAAACAAATATTTCAAATGGACTAACCATTTAAGGCCCAGTGGGCTTTCCTGACATTAATAGCTGTTATTTGGTGCAGGGCTATAAGAAATGGGATATTGTTACCTTAAGTGTTGGGTGTCACTGACAACTAATAATTCATGTGCTGCAGTGTTAGAAAGAAACATCTTTGTTACCCAATCTACTATGTAATGCTGTGTAATTATAGGTCTTGTATCCTCACTCTTCATTAGTTAAAGGGCCAGTAACATAATATTTACTGTCCTAGAAAGCACGAATCATTTTTCTTTTGGTGTGTCTGGTTCTTTAATATGTCGGGAGATGCTAAGAGTTGCAGCTAAACAACGACTAGAGGTCTGGGAATATGGGATGTTTTTTTTTATTAACTAAATCTAAATGACAAACTGACCAGCATAAGAGCAAGCATTACACCATGTATCTAACAGGTTTATAAGATTTTAAAAAAACCTTATCAGTTTTGGTCTACTACCACTCTACAAGGTAACCGATTTTCTTTTTCGTATACAAGTCAGAGTTTGGGTTGGTAAAATCTTACAAGTTGCTGCACTGAATCCTTCTGGTTGCAATGAGTTCACTTACATGGAAGCTTTACATGGGCCGATGCTTAGGGGGAAGGGAAAGGGTACATGGCTTCAAAACCAGCCCAAGTATGAAAACATAAAACCACTTCAAAGACCCAAAGCAGCTCTCCAAAGTGGAGTGACATCCATATGCCAATGCACAAAAAATGTCCTTTGAGGTCATATATCAGTTTACTCTTCCTTGTACACAGCTTTCAGTTTAGCGTGAAACAAAACTGGCCTGAATGTATTACATTAGTCTGTTGTGTAATGTGCCGAATTTCAGGGAAAGATAACATGCCCTCTTGTAGCACACAATTTTTTAATAAATATATTTGTTTTTCCTTTTTTTATCATAGTAAAGTGGGTGTCCACAGTTTTCTGTGATTCTAAGATTGTGTACCCTACACGTATGGCCTAGATTCCATTGAAAAGGTTATACAGATTCCATTTTGGTACCAATGGACATATAAGAAGACATTAAAAACCCTTGTAGGGCCAGATGTGGCTTACGGGCCTCAAGCTACACAACAATGATCTAGAGCACATAGTAAATCTACAGAACAGCATACTACAAACAAAATGCCTTGCAGGTAACAATGACGAGAATTGTGTTACTTAATTTCTTTGAAACATTTACATACAATGTTAAGGTAGCGGGACAAAAATACTGCACAGTAATGAAGTAATGAAATACTGTATGTATAGGTACTCCCCAAAATCGTCTTCTATGTTGTCATCCACTGAATTCTGAATAAAAACTTCAGTGCAGCATATTGATTTCCAGTTCCCTACCTAAATATTCTTATAAAAACTTAAAAAGATGGGGTTATCATTAAATACGAATGTCTCCAGCATGCAAACAAACGATGCATAGTGCCAACTGCCAACCATGCTCTCAGAAATCAACACAATTCTAAGAGATTAAAAATACATATTTAACTATATTTTACACAACAGCATTGTCAAAAATGATTGTTTCAAGATGTAATTAAACAAACAAGCTGCCACAATTACAGAAACAGCATTACCAGTCATTACGTTCACACCCAAAGGTAACCTTCAAGGGCTGGTCAGCTGCAGGTGTTCATGCCACAGCAGCAACAGTTTAAAGGAACACTATGCAAAATATTTTGCCTCATAAATATTACACATTTTTTCCTTTACAGCCTATAACTTTATTCCAATGGCTATTACCAGAAACTTTACAGGGCAAGAGTGGCCTCAGGGATTTAACACCCTTCTGAGTCAGCTCTGTGCATATTTGGTGTCTTTTGGTCTCTATTGCTTTGAAATCACCGACAAGCCACATAGCAATTCAACCCCCTAGCCTTCCACCCCTCACAAAAACAGAAGGACACATTCAAGATGTATAAAATAAATGAAGAATAATAATGGAAAACTGAGGGTACTGGTATAAACGGTTAACTACATGAAGTGGATGCAAAAGTACATCTTTTTTTATGTAAAGCAATCGATTTCAAGGATAGCCAACCAGAGGCAGAATAGTGAGACCAACACTAAAAGCTGTGTCAAATGAGGTACACAGCGATTCCGAGCTAAGCATCCAGGGAGTAAACAGAGCCATCAACCATATCATTCATGGTGTGCAGGAACCTGCTTTGCCTACATCTACAGATCATGATTACTACAACATAAGTCAACTCCCATTCTAGTCATTTCACCCACTTCTTCAGAGACCACACACCTTAAGTGACTGCCTTCTAATAATGTGTTTTGCCCTATTTCCTAAGCCTGCCTTTCTGTGTCTAAAAGCTAAAATCCATTATTTTCAGCAGTTTGTGATCACTGATATAGAACTAGATCATTGGCATTACATATTTCAACAAATGCAAAAGCCAGTTATGGGATACTACAGAACTTCCAGACCATAGGACCATTTACAGATCTGCCTGGAAGAATGGGTACAAAGATTGTTCAAAGCTGGTACATATTTTCCCAAAAGAGTTGGTTTAACAAAATATTAGTGTGTGGATATTGAATATAAATACAGGTATGGGATCTGTTATCCGGGAACCCGTTATCCAGAAAGCTCCAAGGTATGGAAAGGCCTTCTCCATAGACTCCATTTTATTGAAATAATCCAAATTTCTAAGAAAGATTTCCCTTTTCTCTGTAATAATAAAACAGTACCATGTACTTGATCCGAATTAAGATATAATGAATCCTAATTGGAAGCAAACCCAGTCTATTGGGGTTGTTTAATATGTACATGGTTTTCTAGAAGATTTAAGGTATGAGGATCCAAAATTATCCGTTATTTGGAAAAATCCCAGGTCCTAAGCATTTTGGATAACAGGTCCCATACCTGTATCACATTAAAAATTCAATTTTGCATTTCAGTGACTAAAAATATTAGAACATTTCTAGCATAGGATTTATTACTGAGCGCATTGAGAGAATTGGGCTTGAATGGTTTTGCAACACACTGTAAAGAAAATGCAATTAATTATCAAGGGAAAACTCGAAAATAAGTCTCCTTAAGCAGTCTTTATACTTTCATTTGGGGTAGAAACTTCTAAGTAGCCATAAAGCAGTGAACAATCAATTCTATCACTGATTTAACCTTAGTGGCTCACATTACAAGAAAGAGAAGCATTAAACATTCAGCTAAAACTTCTCCTGCCAAGAGTCACATTTAGCAGCTCACCAGCTTGAGAGAGCAACAATTATAGCTCAGAGCATTTTCTAGTATGGGTTTCTTTTATAGTTTAAATCAGGGCTGGATTTATCCCAGCAGCCAGGTAGCCATGGTTTACAGATAAAAAAAAGAAGTAATTAAAATGGCCTATGAAAAATAACATTCTGATGGGAAGAACAGAGTAACTGATTATCATTATGGAAATAATGAATTCAGTATACTTAAAGGAGTGGTTCACTTTAAGGTAACTTTTATTATGTATAGAATGGCCAATTCTAAGCAACGTTCAATTGGTTTTCATTATTTATTATTTATATTTTTATAGTTATTTGCCTTTTTCTTCTGACTTCTGCAGCTTCCAAATGGGCGACGCTGACTCACTTCTAAAAAACTAATGCTCTGTAAGGCTACAAATGTATTGTTATTGTTACTTTTTATCCTTCTATTCAGGCTTCTCCCATTCATATTCCAGTCAAAACAATGCATGGTTGCTAGGGTTATTTGGACCCTAGTTACCAGATTGGCTAAGATGCAAATTGAAGAGCTGCTGAATAAAAAGCTAAATAACTCAAAAATCTTCAATAATAAAAAATTAAATCCAATTACAAATTTTCGCAGAATATCACTCTCTACATCATACTAAAAGTTATCTCAAAGGTGAAAAACCCCTTCAAATGTGTTAAGAAAGAATGAGGGGGAGTTTAAAGGAAAACTATACCCCCCCCAAACAATATAGGTCTCTATAAAAAGATATTGCATAAAACAGCTCAAATGTAAAACCCTGCGTCATGTAAACAAACCATTTTCATAATAATATACTTTTCTAGTAGTATGTGCCATTGGGTAATCATAAATAGAAAACTGCCATTTTAAAAAATAAGGGCCGCTCCCTGGGATCGTACGATTCACTGTGCAGACAAACAAAGGAAACAAACTATACTTCTTAGGTCACAGGAGCCAATTAACAGTCAGAGTTGTGTCGTTTGCTTTTCCTGTTACAGTTAGAGTTGTAGTATTTCTCGTCAGGTGATCTCTGAGGCAGCACACAGACCATCACGAAATGGTGGTTCAAGGCAAGAGATATAAAAGGGCAATATTTACTTAAATATAAATACCAATTTGGTAAGATTCTTTAATATGCCACTTAATATGATATAAACTATCTGTTGCTTAAGCATTTTGGGGGCAAAGTTTTCCTTTAAATATAATTTAATGGAAGAAAAGGATGATTAAATAAAAAGTTAACTACTCTGAGGGGACAGAAGTAGGATGTGTGTTTGTTATGTTGTTGTCTGTTACACCTTTACCATGCGTGTTTCATAAAACTTTTATGATGTATATCTTGTAAATGCATAGGTCACCTTGGGGAAACGGAATAAATATAACTGCCACATTTATATTTTTATACATACACACACACATACACATATATAAGTCATAATGAGGGATAAAATGGCAGGTTATCATTAAGTCACAGCTTCTTGGAGTATGATTAAAGAACTAGTTAACATTAATACATACTGTCTAATAATGTACTCAACCCATCTGTACTTCCTATACTCTTGATGGCTGCGAAATCACATGGGATTTTGTTTACTAGAACAGAGCAAACATGTCCATATGTTACTACGTTCCATGACTGCACAAGCCAGAGCTCTAAAATACAGGGATCTCAAATAATGAATGATCAAAGTTGCAACAATGCACTGCTGAGGGGAGAAAAGCGTTTACCCAACACCATCTAGGAATATGAGGAGGCCTACAGCACTTTAATAAAGATGGTCTGCTTCATGTGTATGCCCAATAATAAACGGAAGGCTAAACCAGCCAATTATTTAACCAGTAATCAAAGGGCATGATTGTTGGTTTAAACACAGTCCAGAGTTTTATTGATTAAATGGCAACTAAACTAAAATAGGTTGGCGTAAGAAATCATAAGAAGATGGACACTAAACACACCAAAAGGGCTACCTCTATTTAGCTTGTATGACCAAAACACTAGAAATAAAATTGAAACCATCAATGTAAAAAATAATGGTATAAATAACTGGTTGCATGGGGAAATACAATGTACTATATCTGAAAAGTTTATCTGAATTATAAGGTGAATTATGGTGATTTTTATCACTGCAGAATTATACATCCTGGTTTATGTATGCTGATTCTTTAAAGCCTCGTCTGGTTTGGAAGCACACACATCCGTATATCATTGTATAATTTTTATATAAAAAGTTTTATATATAATAAATATATTATTAATATAGAGCAAAACCTGAATTTATGTGAAACATTATATTTTTGTTTTGTTACTGAAACATTAAGAAGACATATTAACACTTTTTACAAACTATTATTAGTGTATATAATGAAAGTTACAAATATAGAACATGAATACAATAGGACTATCTGAGTCTGCAGGTGCCCAAACCTCCCTCTCGTTTCATCTCAGTTTACTTCATGCACTGGTTTAATCTAATACTGCATGGTAAATGGCCAGACTATGAGGCAGCCACTGCTCTTAGGAAAGCTGCAGCAAAGTCTTATTAAATTTACTGTCACTCTAAACACAAAAAAAAATGACTTGATAAAAGCTGCAAGGTTTGGATACATACTTCAGGGAAGCTGTTATATGAAACAGTGATAAATCAAGGGCGTGAATGCAGAGCTTGTATACAGTAAAATGATTTCTCATTGGACAGTAAATTCTTCATCAGATTCTTCTACAAACTGAGGGAGGTCTGCTGGCAGCTGTAATTCCAAGGGGGTTAAAAAAAGCGATATAAAAGTGTGGCAGCCAAACATATGCAAGATACACAGATTTTGACAAATCTGCTGACAGAAAAGTGTGTTACATGATATGCTACAGCTCAGATGTCAATCTCTCAGCCCTCCAGCTGCTATTTCATTTTCTTAGACAGTACATTGCTCTTTTTTAGGCACGGGGATTTCTTACAATATTTGTTTTGGTACTTTTGGCACAGGGAATAATTTGACCTACACAAAAAACCACAGGAATCAATGCCAGGCTTTCCTAAACTAGAGTGCTGTAAAATCTTACCATCGTCTAGCAGCCAATTACAGCAGAGATAAACCAACTGGCCCTCAATCCCCAACAAGGGCCTTTACAAAATATGAAACAGCAGGTGATACAGATAGCTAAACAGCATTAAAAATGTTTGATGATGGTTTAGTTTGACTCTATCTGGTTAGGCTTGGTTGGTAACCCTTGATAACGTAACTATAGGCAAATTGTAAAAGTGTGACTGCCCTCAAACTTGAGGTTGGGAGAATGCTTCCAATTGCACATCACTCATACAGTTTAAAACCCTTAAAAGCAATAACTGAATAAATATATTTAACCACCTGTTACCCCCAAAGTAAACAAAAGGCCATGAATTTGTTACACCCTGAACAAGCATCAGGATTGAAATTAGGCATACAACATAGCCTAGCTTGACATTTCTGGGAAAATGAAGTGGCATATGTGGGGTAATTGCATTTCATAACTTCTTTTATGTTGCGTTGTCTTTGGCAGGCCCCATGGGAGGTGCGTGCCTGGGACTAGTTGCCACTGCAGATATTATAGCTTTATTGGCTAAATTCAATGAATTCTACCAACTTCTTGTCTATTCCCTCCTGTGTAAGTTGGTCTGTGGCTGCTAGAAAGCAGCTAATGGTGTAGAAAAGGAATGGAACTTGCTGACAACCCTGTATTACTGTATGGTCATTTAATTAATTCCACATTAACCTTAATTTCATACCCCTTTCTCAGCTTGCCATTTGCCACCTACAGTGTTTAAAAGGCAGTCCCTGATAAACAACTAAGCTTGCTTTACAAAGGGTCTAAAGCAGAAAGTCACCTGCACTCCATTTATCCAAATTTTTAGTGCTTGTTCTCTGGATGTCTGACTAGACATCACCACTTAACACTTTGTTGAGTAAAGACAGAAACAACATGCATTTAAGGCATTAAGCCAAATTTATCAAGCCACCAAGATTGGCTTTTGGTATATTTCAATATTTCGGAGGGATAAACCACCCTTCATCAGGAATTTGTGGCTAAATAAAATTGGTTAAACGCCACAAATGCATGTTAGTGCCATAAGAAACTGCTTTGCAGAAGGACATAATCAATTGAATGGGCCATTATGGCATAACATATTCCCATTAATTATGATGATATGCCTCTGTACATGCTATGAGCACTTTGAGGGGTTGTTATGCTGTTGCTATGCATGGTGTATCACAAACCCAAATGACAGCAAGCTTCTCCTCTTTTGGCTGAATGTAAAAAATGTATAACTCCAACAAAAGGATCTAGGTTAGAAAGAAAGCTGTAGCCATTTAGCCTAAATGAGTTTTGCTACATTTTATATTGATAAGGGAATATTTTTAGTTTTGACTGGGCTTTGCACTGTCTGCTGGATTCTTCCCATATCTGTTTGCCACTATCTTCATGTATACTGGGAGTTCCTTTTAGAGCAACTTTCTGGCAGGAAGGTTTATAAACGTTTGCACTACCCACATTTGTGTTTCATTTCCCTAAGGAACACCACAAAGTAGTGATCGAAACATGGGAAATACTTGCAAAATAAATTATAAACGCTGATCTTGTTGAGTGTGATACATTGATGATTTTATGGATACTTTTACCTGCGTGCTGGCTTTATGTTAAGGGTATGCTCTCTGCTCAAGGTGCACACACAGATTACCAAAACATTGTGCTTGGAAAGAATTTATCAATATCAAAAGCAGTTCATTCAGGCTTAGTTTCAATAAAAAAAAATTGAGACTAAGCCCTGATGAGCCCTGGATATATGGAAACCTTCCCTTACATTTGCAATAGGCTGTGTTACACATAGCGATGCATCTAATCCAGGATTAAGTTCGGGATTCAGCCTTTTTTTAAGCAGGATTCTGATTCACTGAATCGAATCCTAATTTGCAAATCTAAATTAGGGACAGGAAGGGAAATCAAGCAACTTTTTATCAAGTAAAAAATAGTTTTCCCACTTTTTCCTTTCCCTCCCCTAATTTGCATATGCAAATTAGAATTTGGATTCAGTTCAGTATTCAACAGAATCTTTCACCTAGGATTCAGCCGAATCCCAAATAGTGGATTCGGTGCATCCCTAGTTACACATGGTTGAGAGATTTCAATATTCTTTCCAAACAATACAACATATTTTCATTGCAGCTAAAGAATCCAGGAAAAGATGAACATATACTACCATGAACCTTTATACAAATGTTTAGTTCTCTCTTTATTTTGTTAAAAAAAAAAAGAAAGCAGCAATTCAGCTTTTCCCCAGATAACAGGCTAATTATATGCAGCACCAGATGGTGCCAAATTAAAACCTCCATAGAACCCATGGGCAGACTGAGATCCATAAAGATCATTAGAAAACCCTTTTGTGCTAAAGAGATGCAATCAAACATCCTTGCATTTTCTTATAGCTTTCGATCTTTTTATTTTACAAATGTAATTAAATATTTGTTTATTTCTGTCACATACAAATAAATGTCATACAAAATTAAACATTTTACTGAAGTCAAGATTAATTGTTTCTATTATATGAACTAATTTTTCCTAACTCTGCCACTATAATCTTAGTTGTCTAGTGCAATGAAGTAATTGATACTAAATTCACAGGTCTTAGTGCACATTAAAGACACTTTTAGATTGTATGCTCTTGCGAATAGGGCTCTCTAATCTTATTCTTTTCTGTAAACCCTTGTTTGTTAAATTTGTTTAAGAACTTTGTTAGTTATAAATTAACGTAAAGCTCTGCCTAATTTGCTGGCGCTATATATAAATTATGTTGATGATTCCTACCCTAAAAGCTACTAACTGCCTTCTTCAGTGTCGATGGCTAATGTATGGGATCTCTTATCTAGAAACCTGTTAGCCAGTGCCATTTCTGGGGCTGTCGCCTTATTTTAGACTTATTCAAAGTTAGAAACCTGGAGCCTTTCTTTCAGATCATAATGCATAACTACTTAGAAGGCAGCTGAAGGCAGTTTGCTACTGTACAAACAAAAAATATGGCTGTAACAAAGCTAATCAATGTTTCATGGTGCTTCCCAACACCGCATTGGATTTTTAGATTGTAATAAAACATCTTCTTGAATTCAGAACTGAACAATAACATTACTGAATTATTGCTGGAAGTCAGGCAAAATAGGCACAATAGGAAAAAATAAATACCACAAGTGTTGCTTTAACCCTGTGCACTATAGAAAATAAAGTTTGACTACTCACAGCAGTGATTTATCAACACACACCATTTCAATCCCCAAAGGACAATTCTACCGTGAAAAGAATAAACAGGGAAGGCTGTAAAATCCTTTTCTCAAAAGCACATTTAAAAAAAAGATTAATTTGGCTAGTGATTTTTTATGTTCTTATTCTTTTTTGAAGAAACGCTAAGCAATAAATCTAACCCAAGGACTGAGAGTCTTCTGCTTTTGAGGGAGTCAGAAGAGGAACAGCATTATCGAACCAATATGAGGTATTAAATGCGCTGCAACCCAATATTATTGTCAGAGAAAGAAAGCACTACAGATTTACTACGACAGAAAGGTAGAGGTGAAGATGGCTATGAATTAAGGTTACAAGACCACATGAATAATCAAAGACAATCATAATATATGCAAGTTGCTGGTATTTCTAGAAATTGGTAAATCGAATTTCATGTACTCCAGAAGTTCTAGCTACATGCATGATAAACTTTTTACTCTTATTTCATCAGCAAATCATAAATTCACAGGGGAATAAATAATTCAAAATTGCATTTGATCCCAGAAAATATATTATTTAAATAAAGAAGCAGGATATAATAATTTTATCATTGTAAATGATACATTTTAAAAATGTCAGCTTTGCTCAGTGAACAAGTCTATGCAGCCTTTCTAATGCTGACAATGATTTTACACTTATGTTATGATTTAAAAAGACAATATACCTTTAAGGGCAAAAGGGAGATTTTTAAAAAATTTTTACATATTTGTTTGCTTTTTTAAACTTAACATTCCTGCTCAGGAGGACTTTGTTTTAATGTTAAAGTGCTTTGCAAAATAACATTTTTCATTATTAAAGATTTTTTAATAATTATATAAACCAAACATTAATTAGATCTTAGTTAGGATCAAGCACAAAGAACAGTTTTCTTAGAGAGATACAAAAAAAATCTTAAAAATGTAAATTATTTGATTAAAATGTAGTCTATTGGAGATGACCTTTCCGTAATTCACAGCTTGTTTAAAAGAAAGCTCTGCTATAAAATATACCTAGACTGATATTTTGATCAAGGGCAGGGTGGCTACAAGGACTCATTGGGCAAAGTATAAACCTTGGAGAAGAAGGAAAATAGGCCATATCAGGTTTACCGTAGCTGAATAGTAGGGTTAATATAGTCGTAATGCTACATTAGTATATGCAAATTTAAAAAAATATATATATACTCCATTAAGTTTAGTTAAGTTCACTTAAATACCATACTTATACTAATAAAACAGACAAAAAGTTGCATTAGTAGCTTTAGGAATAAACTTTAATAAGTGTATAGGGATGCACTTCAGACTGAGATAGCAATTGTTCAAGCACAACCCCAATAGGATAAAAGGCAAAACATGAACAAAGAGCACTTGTGTACGTTTACCGTCTACTCAGAACATATCTTGAGAAAGGTTCTCTGACCAGAACCAAAAGTTTAACGTAAATATGATTTATCAAGCCCCTTAACTGCTCTTCTGTTCATGTTTTTGTTTCACAAATCACATTTTAAACCAATACTGCAACACACTAGCAGCATAAGATTAAAACAATCGTTGTGAATCTTTGTGACCAAACATGGCAGTTTTTTCATGTTTGCTTTTACACACCATTAGTAGAGTATTTGTTAAACTAGCTGAATATTTATTGGATCATTAAAAAGATAAAGTATAAGCCCGGAAGCATTTATGATTAACAGAAGACTTTGTTCCACACAAAGATGAAAAAACAGGCAGGCAGCTCTATCATATTTACTTAGCTGCATAATAGATGTGGTTGAAAAAAAGCATGTCCATCAAATTTAACATTTTTGTTCTTTAATCCTTAAAAAGTCATGTCAACATTTTCCTCAGAGGACAAAAATTCCTTCCTGATTCCAAAAAAGGAATTGAACCAGTCCCTGGATCAACTTTACACTACAGTGTTACTGTCAGCAACCTTGTATTCTCATATGTAGGCATCTAACAAATGCCAGGAAAACTAATTTAGGAAGAATTCCATAACTTAAAAGTCAAATACTAATAAGTATTTGACTTTTCACAACTTAAGGTGAGACCTCTTTCATCCTCAACTCAACAGAATTTCCCTATCCTCCCATTCCCCTATACTCCTCTAACATAGAACAGCATTTTTCTGTTCCTTTCTTGATGATGATTGTTCACAAGAGGTCCAAGGTCCATCAATGATCTCCCTACATGAGACCTATTGAAATGAATTAGTTGTCACAGCTTGGAATCCCAAATGCAAAACATTTATTGACAATGAATCTCATCTGCCATTTAGTGGCCTAGATCATCATGTCATGATTCCTATGACACATCCTGGATAGAGTCAGTAATTTTGCAAAAAATTGTGATATTGAAAAAAAAGGTATACCTTTGTTTTCATTATATTTCCATCAGGCCTGGTGCCTTGTTCACAGTAAATCTGTTGAGTACCAAACCCCATGTCAGACAAGGTTTGTTTGAGCTCATCCATTAGTGCTATTACAAAATATATTCTGTAACACTAGCTCCTCAATTTTATAAGCCGAGCAAAAGAAATCTTTATGTACATTTGCGGAGTCCCCAGTACACAAAGATATGCATTTTAATTGTTCCTAGTTTTTTTTTTTATAAAACAATTTTAATTCGAGCAATAATCAGGTACAATTCTTCCATCTCTAAATATATGCATTCGTCTTTCCATCTTGATATTGTATACAAATAAGATGCATATATTAACATAAGCATAAGGTATTAACAAATAGATCATGCATTTTACGTAGTCAATGCTGTTATTTCCTGGTTTATACAATCTGAGTTTCCATCATGTTTAGTATACAGAGATGGAGTATTAGATGCAGGTTGTAAAGTCAGAAGGATAGTCTTATTGTTTTATGCAAACTTGTAAACATTGATAACACATTAACCTTTTTTATAACCAATAAAAGAGTGAAAATCATTTAAATTGCTCTTTTTTTCAATTTACAGGTCTCTTCATGTCTCCAATGCTGCGGTGCCGGAAGCCTCATCTATACTTAGTACATGTCCAGTCACAGGTTAATTGGAGGATCTCCACTCATAGTTCTTGTGATATACCATTCGGTGTAGTGGAAGCATTCATGTAGCTTAACCTTTTCTGTTTGTGGGATAATTTCAATAAACGTCTCCCAAGTTTCGAAAAACCTTTGAACTATTGCGTTTTTATTTAGAGATGCTTCTACCCAATCCATATAAAAAACTCTGACTAACTTCTGCAGGAATAGCTTGACAGTGGTTTTGGTATGAATGTTAGAGTTGTGCCCCAAAGTGCCCAAGCTGCTGATAGTGGGACATAGTTAACCAAGTATGTTGTTGCATAGTCTCGTACCTGATTCCAAAACCTTCGTAAGTAAAGACAGGCCCATAAACAGTGTATAAGACCAGCTTTGGTTTAAGTTCCTAGTTTTTAATGTCTTTGCATGGGATTTTTTCAATCACTCATTTTTTATTTTTGCTCTTTCCCCCCCTTTCAGTTAACTTCTTTATATTTGAGTTAAGCCACACAGTGATGAGCATCACCAACAAATTAAAGTGTTCTATATGCATTTGAATATAATGTACTTTGTAATTATGAACAATAATATATGTGATCATACAAGTACATACCTCCTTTTAATGCTTTTCCAGCCCCAGGCCACCATCACCATCCAAAAGTTCAAATCCTTAAAAAATGCCCATAAAAGTATTTGTCTATGAGCTTGTTCATGCCCTGCTTTAGTGGGTTCTTTTTAATATCAACAAGAGAAGTAAAAATCTCAACAAAAACCCAGAATCAAAGACATACACTTCAAACACAAATTACTGTGAGTTTTGTCCATCAACTGGTCAAGCCTAAAATCATGAAAGTGAGCTATAGCAAGAATTCACATAATTATACCATACCAGGTTTAAATAACTACAAATAACTTTATATTTAGATATTTTATTGATGTGAAAAATCTGCCTTGATTAAATTTCCTACCCTAGTTACCCACATGTCAAACTATTTCAAGTGGGTAATGCTAACTCCAAATTCTACCCAAACAGACAACTAGAGTATTCTTAACTGTGACAGTCTAGGAATTGACGCCATAGTATCAGACATGGGCCCTGGCAAAAAAATAAAAATCATAAATATCAGCACGGGAAAATGTTTCATAGTATGTGTTCACCTGTGTGCTGTCTTGTATTGTGGTCATTATAGCACCCATACTGGATATGACTACACCAACAGGTCCTGGCATGGCAGATCCCTGGAGCGCTGACTACTCTCACTGTGGGTGATGGGAATATATATTATATATACTATATATTTATGTGTGTGAGGCCATAGTTTTTTCTGTACTTTGAAAAAAAAATTGCATAAAAATAGGATAATTCAACAACAAAGACTATAAACTCTTCTATTCTATTGGGTAAGATAGAATTCAAGGAAGCCTTTATATCACTGTTAGGATTTCTTGAACTTTTCTACAGATGGAAGAGAAACCCTTAAGTCTCCAAACAAAAATATATTTATTTAAAATGCACTGTGCAGTATATATCAGATGTTCAGCATGCATGGCAAAAAGAAACATAAAGCGCTTTCATTAAATTTCTTATCATCTAGCTTCACCATCCTTTTCCAATTTCTACTGTGTGTGTTTTTATATTTATATAATAATGTTCTTTATTTCTTTATTTCTTTATATATATATATATATATATATATATATATATATATATATATATATATATATATATATATATATATATATATATATATATATATATATATATATATATATATATATATATATATATATATATATAGTGGAAAAAGGCCTGCTCAGGCAGCTGGTGAGTACTGCATCAGACATGATAAAAAGTCAGTAGTAAGTGGGTGACTGTCCAGCTTACATTAAACCATATTATAAACCAAGGTGATCATACGCTTGGATGAACATACAGCCTGTGGACCAATTGGTCAGATACAATGCCTTGTTGGTCTAGGTAAGGCCACCTCTAGCTAGCATAAATCCATGTAGATTAAAAAACAGACTATTTTCAGTATTTAAACGTTCAAGCAGATCCTGTGATTTTTCTGTGAAACCCTTCTAAAGTTTGTATGGACAACTAGGATACAACATATAAAGTAAGACTAACGTTGCCAGCTCATGGAGTAATATTATTGGGAATTATCTATTTGACCCACACACAATTTCTCGTCCTCAGACTACTATATAACATACAAACATATTTCTTATACAGCTCTCAGGACTGTGACTTTATGTTTCCTTTACTGCAGCTTTGCACAAACAAGAGTAACCTAACAATTGTTCAGTATTGCACAGATATATGGAAAAACACAAGTTTGGGATTAGATTTTATGGAAGGAATTGAACACAGACTGGCTGGGAATACAGAAGGATATTTAAACCTGTTTAAACATTTATGACCCTATTCTCACTTTTAGGGTTTAGTATTCCTGAAAAACACAAAGCTGTAATGGATGTACAAGGGATTTCCCTTTCATTCACACAGACCACTTTAACAGGTCCTCATCCTGTTCTTTTATGTTTTAGGGGTTTACATCTATGCACAGAGGTGACAGCTTTTTCTACTTTTTCTGCAGTTACGTATTTCTAAAAACACATATATAAACCTGACACATGTACCCATGAGTCTTTAAACAAGGCATAAAACTGGCTAAAAATTATGCTTTTTGGCCACTTAATATAAACACGCATGAAATTTTGGAAAAAAATGTTTTTTCTTTGGCCATACGGTTCTAATACAAACCAAGTGAGAATAAGCGAATAAGGGAAAGTTAATCCAAGCTAATCCACTGTAACCAAATGTATTAACAGAAGAACACATATAACTATCCCTATAATATAAAAAATCAAGGGAAGAACAGTATATGCAACTTGCCCTTGCCCACAAAAAAAGATCAGCTTAGTGAAATAAATACTAGTGTTGTTTATTTATTTATTTGTCTTGTTTGCCCACAAGACAAATAAAATTATATATGCCACAAAATAGCTGGCAACTTCATCAGTTTATATGTAGATCCCAAGGTGATGATTTATATACACAGTCATTTCTGTACAAATATATGTACAATCCACTCCTTAAATCTATGAATTATAATAGAGCAGGGTTAAATAAATAAGCCTTCAAAATCTGTACCATTGAAATGCTGGCTATAAAGTCTTTCACTAACAACAAGCTCACAAATATCTATCTACACACACCCCTTTATTATTTGTTTCACAGAACAGCATGGGGCTTTTCTTTTTGGATCCAACAGAATGACAACATTTGTTATTCCAAATGAAAAACAGGCTGACTGTTTGTTATAACAAATCTCTTATTACAGGACTCCAAGACGCAAAAAGATATCAAAAGGTTCACTCCAGTTATGTAGTATGGAAAGCTCACAGAAATAGAAAAAAATCACTCTATGTCACCTCTGGATGTGGTAATACAAAGTTAAAAACATTACTCCAGGCCTACTGTATGTATGTCTGTGAAGGTTTTCATTCATCCAGGTCATGGTATATCTATAGTATCAATCAAATCATCTGTACTTCTATTTTTATTTTTCCTTCAAGAAGTTACGATAGTCATTGCTGGCTGTCTCAATTCAGAATGTTCTGTACAAAAACAGCGAAACATCTTCAAGGAAAGAGAAAAACACAGCAAGTCCAGTTGATTTGACTTATTACTATGGATATTTTTTCAGGCCGATACATCCTGTATTTCCCAATCTGCAATTATAGATGTCTAAAGTCGGAAAAGAAGAAGGTCAAAGATGAGAAAGAATAAAAAGAAGTATAGCGTAGTACATCACACATTCAAATCTGAAATAGCACAATTCTGTTAATGTACATGATTTAGGCTGTGTTTTTGACTTGATTGCACTACACAATACATGTTTTCTCCATCTCCTTTGGTCTTTTCCAGATCTCTGGATATGTTGTTAGCAACAGCTAAACAAAGATATCTGTGCAGAGCTCTAAACTTCTCCACATCTCAGTATGTTCATCTCTTGAAACAATCTGACATTGCACAGTAGTACTTAGCTTGCCTTGTATAAAGCTCTTCTGCTCTGCAGGCCCACAGAAACATGCACTATTTTTTTTTATTTCAAACTGTACCTAACTGGATTATCTGTAGCATGAATAATTACTGAACTCAATAAATATTTCAATACTGTGCAGAAGGTATATACACTTTTAAAAACACTGTATTTTCTTATGAAGTATTTTTTGAGAATGTTGAGTATGTACACGTGTCCACATTTCCTTGACTCTGACGCAAACCGTGTCACAATCGCTGACGCAAACAGCACAAACAGTTTAGAAACTAGATCTATATTAGTCTAGGTCGAGGGAGTTGTGCTGAATTTATGATATTTAATGCAAAATAAATGGAAGACTATTACAATTACTCCTCCTCTGCTGATTTCTGACATTATAATGTTGACACTTCTGAAAACTGTGCACCAGCTTTATAACACTTGAGAACTGTTAGTAGATGAACACTGGATCCAGAGTGCACACAGTAGTAGCCATCAGGTTAATGTTGAAATGTAAACAACTCTATTGGGATCAGAGCTCCAGCATAGCTTTCTTCTTAGTATTAGCAGTATATGTATCTCGTGTTACAGTCTGTTGCTAATAAACAACGGTATTGTGCATGATTGTTTTTTGCAACAATTTGGATATCCCATGAAGTTGCAATTTATGCTTCCTACTGGATTGTCTTTAGCAGACAAAATGCCGGTTTCTTGCAAATAGGGCTACTAAACATAGAATATAAAAGTAAAAGGATTATCCCGTCTAATTACCCACAACAAAGAAAGCTTGCACATTTGGAATAAAGGAAAGATTTGTAGAATTGTCTGTATTCACCACACTTCAACAACGGGATCCGTTTTAGTAATAAAAATAAGGTTAAGCAGTCTGGCTTTTTGTTAAAGCCTTGGAATGGAAGGTTCAAGTGTGCAGCAGTTGTCTACAGTGTTTTATATTAGGGAACAGCATCTCATGACCTAAAGCTCAGCTAGTCTTAACTCAAGAGTTTAAACAGTCTAATGTTCACACAGGGCCCCTGATTCTTTGCATGATTTTGAGGGAATGAAGCTGGCAGCGCACCAATATTCTTTCACATCTAAATTTGGTAAAAGACAGATGATATGAGTCAGAACATTAGTAAGAAATAACCATAAAGCTTCAATCGTTCATACAGAGCTGAACAGTCTGTCTCAGAAAGCGAGCACAGAACTGACAATACTGCATGACTATACATTAGAAGTAAATAAAGCACAGACTGTATCAGCATATCCCTGTGAATTAGTCAACTGCCTACAGAAACTTAAACTGCTAGCTAAATACACTGTTTCATTCAAATGCAATCTATTGCACATGCATATTGCCCTTTCCCCCTTGTTACACAACCCTAACAACAGTAAATAAATCAATCATTCACAGACTGATACCCATAAAAATGAAACTGAGTTGTAGTTAAAGCCGCTCACCCTACATCCAGCTATTCCTTTGTTTCTTTACGAAACACCTACATCTAATTTTAGTGGGAATGAAGTCCCCACACCTCCGAATATACGCAAGCACAAATCCTTTGGTCCCCGCAAACTTCAGCTTTAACTGCATTATGCAAACAATGACAAATATAAAACATTAGAACTACAATATTTACGCCGTTTTCTTCAAGTAAAATAACATTTCAGTTGTGTTATTTAACCAGGCATGCTTAGTTTATCCATTTATATGATCATTGCTATTAGCAGTTACTTACAAAGAAGCGTTGCTTAAAATACAAACAAATGTTGTGCTCTCAAAACATATTTCGAGGCTTTGAGCTCTAACAAAGAAAGTTGAAGTCTCCGAAACACACGCTAGACTCCCTTAAGAAAGAATGAGACAGGTCTTTCATATCTGCAGCCAAACATCTCCATTACATGATTACCATGAAGTCTGAGAATGCATACCTAAAATAACACCCCACATACAGTAATCCATTAAAACTTTTACCAACTGCTTAAACAAAGGCAGCATTGTCTCCACTATAGTAGGAAACGCTGGTTTGGTCATTGCTAAACTGCCCATTATTCTGTCTTGCACCATATGCAATGTGCTACAAAAATATATGACGTAAACAAGAGAGCAACCATGTAAAGAGCTGCATATGCCGCTAGTTTAAATACATTAAACAACTGTTTAATAAATGGAAAAGCAAAACAGCTTACAGAGTGGAGCTCATGTTACTTGAGTGTGTTTGACTTAACACAGAAACAGAACTACCACTTGGCCTGCCTTACCCTACACTAACCTCCTCATGCAGCTCACATTCTCCATATGCCCCTGTGTGTTTACCAAACATTTTAGAGCAGATTACAGAGTTTTATCAATGCCACTTCATCCACCAAAATACAGAAATGGAACTTAACTGAACTTAAGAGTGCTGTCTGAGAACTGGAAAGGACATACAAGGGATCTGTCTGGAATGTTTGGAACATGGGGTCTTCTGGATAAGGGATCTTTCTGTAATTTTGAGCCCCATTCCTTAAGGCTACAAAGAGGTAGAGTGAAATTTAAACTTACCCACTTTCTATTGATTCATTTTAGAAGTGTATTTAGCAATTGGAGTTAGAGTTCACTGTTTTATGAATATTCTTTAAAAAGGAATAAACACTAAGTGTTTTTTTTCTATAGTGAGCTCTAATTTCACACTTTGATAAATCTGCCCCTTAAACTTAAAATATACCCAAAAGGATTTATTCTAGCATACTTACAATTAAAAACATATACTCTTTTGTTATTACGGAGAAAAGAGAATTTAGTAAAACATTTAAAAAAAAAAGCAAGAATTGTTTGCTTAAATAGTAATAAAACTTATTGGAAGCAACCCCAGCCTAATGGGTTTATTTAATGTTTACATGATTTTCTAGTATTCTCAAGGAATAAAGATCCATGAATTATGGAAATATCCACATTTCAGAAAACTACAGGCCCCACACAAAGATAGATAGATAGATAGGTAGATAGATAGATAGATGGATAGATAGATAGATAGATAGATAGATAGATAGATAGATAGATAGATAGATAAAACACAATTTAATAAATACACACGCACACACATACTCTTCAAATTCAGTGTAGTACATAAATAAAACAAGGTACTCAATAACATACTATTTAAAAGGATGTGAAAAAACACAGTACAGATGTACTTACAAAAACCTTTTAGTAGCATAAGAGCAGGCTAAAATAACATCTTAGTCAGTTTATAAAGTGGCTGCCTTTACGTTTTTAAAAAGTTTATGAAAAAAAAAACAAATGAAACATATCAAATATCTAAGTTAAATAAACATGAGG